>NC_064853.1:56588521-56961021 GCF_024139225.1 Suncus etruscus
GTGTAGAACAGAAGCAGAGGTATCCAGATCCTGACAGATGGTCTGACTATATGCCACATCCGGAAGTAGTTCTTGGGCTATGAAGTCATGCTTTTAGTTTTTATTTGGAAAGTGGTTTAATATGTACTTCCTTTTCCTCAACTACAGTGTGTTTCTTGCCTTGCTCTTGACCTCACACTTTACCTCTCCTACATTTTGTGGGTCTCCCATTCTGACTCATGCAACCCCTCCAGCAGCCTCTGAGCACCCCTTGCTAGAGACAATTGTAGATCATTTGGGGGCAACTGTCTATTTCAACTGTTCAACTTCTCCCTTTCCTTTCCACCTAATTTCATATCTAATGTCTGCAATGTAGGGCTATAACAAATTTTAGAAGAACTATTTTTCAAACCCAAATTATAATACCAGCATTGGCAATAAAATAATTATGAGGAAATAGAGAATATTTTCCTTCAGAAGAGAATTGAGTCTTAGGCTCTAGATGGCTATTTTCGAGCCTTTCTACCTGAATATCTTTGCTTTCTCACTACACTCATTCCTTCATCTCCAAGTCTGCTTTGACTCAAATCAAATGCACACTTTCATTTTAGAATTAAAATTTATTCTTTTCCTCTTTGTGTTGTCAAGTCATGCTATAAAAATGTTTGGTTTACCCTGAATAATGGAAGGTTGTGTTTTATCAACTTTATGTTCCCCCTCATTTCTAGTGCTCACAAAACATTCTTGAATGTCAGTTATGTAACTCATTCTTTTCTTACTCATACATTTGATCCTCACAAGCAACTTCTCTTGAGTTATTACCATCTTACAATTGAGGAAATTACATCTCAGGAGGGTGATATAGTCCAGATTCACACCTTTAGTGAACAGCAGGCCTAGATTTCAAACCCAGTTATATAGCGGATCAGTGTTCTGCATGCACAGGAAGCACTTAAAAAAACTTCAAAAAGTCTTTTCAAAAGTTAAATTGAGTCAGGTGCACTGAGAGATAAGAAATCACTTTGCAAAAAAAAGACGTTGGTACTGAGGAGGTTCAAGGTTGATATTATTTTCTCTTCATAGCAAGAAAGATGCCAAATAATTGATTAGATTTTAGAGATCAGTGTGGTTGAAGTAGGACTGGAAATGAATGTAAGCATTTTTTTTAAATGAAGCCACACAACTTTGTGCAGAACAGACTTCCTTTTTGTATTATCAGAGATGGCCATTTTCCTTTTTGATGCTTGCTGGGCTGTCACTCAAAGAACCTCAAAACATTGAGTAAGCATCTACAGTCACCACCTTGCTCTTTTGACCACTTTAAAATGTATAGAGTTGGTGATAGGGGTCCAGGACAAATTCCCCCTCCTATGACATTTTTGTCGTTGTTATTGCTTTTGGATCACACTATATGGTGTTCAAAAATTACTCCTTGTATGTTCAGGAAACTATAGGGGATGCTGAGGATTGGACCTGGGTTCCCCAGTGCATGGCATGTTTCTTTACTGCTACTCTATGTCTCTGACATAGTGTATATAAATTTTGTAGCCATGTCATTTATTTACCTACCTCCAAATATATCACCACTCCCAGTGAGAATATCAACTTGCACATAAAAAGAAATTCAGCATATGAGGTCACAAGGGATGAACAGAAGTAAAATGGATACTGCTTCATCTGAAGGATGCTGAGATGCTCCCTTGAGTGTCTTGTGTACTTCAAAAATGTTTTCTGTTTCCATACTTGCTCTTGGACCACAAAACTGAGATCCCCAAGCAGTGGGGGGAGAGATGTAAAGGAGAAGGAAGAATTTGACCAGATTAGCATAATCGCAGTGATGGTGGGTCTTTGGCACCGTGGTTATTTGTAATTAATTTTAAAAAATATTGAAAAGAAAAATATTCTGTTTTTTCTTGGCCCAATCTTGGCTCATAGTCAAGAATAGATGGGAACTGGTGTCAAAGTTTTACTCTCTTTAAATTAATGTATAGATTCCACTTCTATCACTGTGTCCTGATGACCTTATAATGAGTTCTTTGCTGGTCCAACTAGTCTAAGGCTTCTAGAAAGAAACTGTTTCATCAAATTTGAACAGTCTTGATGAGATGCCTCTGGCTTAGTCAGATGATCACCTCTCATGATATTGAAAGCAGGCTGTGAGTCCATTTTAATTTCTTTCTTTTTTATTCCCTCACCCTTAGGGATTTTGAATAAAAGAGTTTATTTGCTGAGTTCACTGGCTTGTCTTCCCAGCTACTGAAGACAGGCAAGCAACTGTTTGTTCCAATTGGTTTTCCTGCTCAAAGCTAAGGAAGAAGCCTTGTTAGGCCAAGTTGAGATGTTCCCAGTAGCAGAATACACCAAGAAAATTATAATTTTTATAGTCTATACAATTCCACAATCTATTTTTCACAATTGGGAGTCAAAAAAGCTCTAAAAAGGGACTGGGTGGTGGTGCAGTGGTAGGGCATTTGCCTTGCATGAGACTGACGTAGGACAGACCGAAGTTGGATTCCCCAGAGTCCCATATGGTCCTCAAATCCAGAAGCAATTCCCCCAAGCCAGGAGTGATTTCTGAGTGCATAGCCAGGAGTAACCCCTGAGTGTCAACAGGTTTGGCCCCAAACCAAAACAACAAAAAACAAACAACAAAGAACAACAACAAAAAAGCTCTAAAAACCACCAGTTCTGTTTTATTTAAATCTGTACCAAGCTAGTATGGTGATAAAATTGGTCATGAATTGGCAATAAACCATTTATAATCTTTATCTCCTTTAGCACAGACATTTATATATTTTGCTACAAAAAGAGATGAATGCTTAATTACAGGTATTACCTCCTAGAGTGTGTGTATGTATGCGCATCTGAAATATTCTAAATCTCAAAGCCCATAAAACCTTAGATATAAGGACTTTTATTACAAACAGCATAAGAAGCTTGTTTAATAAGTCAATTAAATTTTGTACCAATTCGATGTTTGTAAATTTTATTTATCTCTCATTTATTTGCACGTTGAAGAATTTCAAAAAAGTCCATTATTTTATTTTTATGGATCCAATCTTAGACTGTGACTTGGGAATCTTGAAAGAAACTATTTAAGCCCCAAAGCCTAAGTTTCCTCTTCTGAAAAATAAAGATAAAAATTTAATTTAATGTAAAGTTTTCCCAAGGAAAACCTGAGATGTAAATATGAAATCCATTTAAAAATTAGAGTGACCACAAATATGTCAGAGTAGCAAAGTCAATACACATGACCATTCAGTTGGTATCCTTTACAACATTCTTTGTGTTTTAATAATCATACATTTCATTTGTTTATCTAGATCCAATTTTCTTTTTTAAATTTGTGAGTCTTGGTACCATCTCACACTTCAACAATATTAAATGTATTGAACACCAGGCAGGGAAAATTTATGATTATATATTTGCATGAGTTTAAAAATATCAGAAAATACTTGCTTAGATTACATTAGAATTGAAATATTACATAACAAGACCTCTGGTTCCTTGATTAATGAATGTATTTGGTAACATCAATCTATTTTTAATATTTACACTTTGGAAATAGAGGAAGACTAAGAACAGGAATTTATGTCAACAGAGAGCTCAGCAAGGATTTGTATAGTAATTAATTTTAGTAGTTTATATTGGCTCAAATAAACATCAAAAACAACAAGTAAGTTCCTAGCCACTGGTTAAAACTGGAGGGGGTAGAAACGTATCTAATAAAACCAGATATAATGCATAAGGAAAACTTAGAGCAAAGGGCGGGGAAACCAAACTCAAGGCATTTGGATAATGTAAATATGACTTCCACAGAACAAATACTCTCCGTCCACAAATGGACGTAAGTGGAACAAGTGAACAAATTAGTTACCTCAAACAAAATCTTCAGTGAGGCCTAGAATTAAATAGGAAAACAATAATAATCATTTTCCTGGTGCAATTTGCTAGGCATCTAAATACTTAATCTCATATAACTTTGTCCCGTTTTTTAAAATTAATTTTTATTGTGGCCAGTGAATTACAAATATTTCACAGTAGTATTCAAGCTTCATAGTGACAATAAATCAAGGTTATTCCCATCACTAGTGATGTCCTCCCTCCACCCCTGTTCCCAGTGTGCATCCCATAACTTCACCCCATTTTTATATGGTAGGTATGATTAACATCCTCATACTTTGCCCATCTACTGCTATTTAGTCATCCACCCTAAAACTCAGTCAGTCACTTTAAGTAATTCTTTATGATTATCCCACATAGTTTTGTTAATTAATAAGGCTGGAATGAGCTGTTCTCAATTGGTATTTATTCCATGGTTATAAGAAGTGTCTGTTGATGGAGACATTCAGTGTAAAGACAAAGTGTGGCCATCTACAATGGCTTCTTTTCTCATGTCTGCCTCCTTAGTAGGGATAGCTGGGATACCAGAAAACAAAAGAATTCAGTTGAGTCTCTCTTCTCCTCTAGGTTTTTCCCAAGCCAGCTTTAAGATTCTTTAACTCTTGGCTGCTCCAGACAAGTCCAGTTCTGCAATGGCAGATTTCTCTTGATAGCTTGAGGATTTCCCAGGAAACAAAATGGAAACTGGAAGATGTCTTATGATCCAGCTTAAGAGGTTATACTGTCCCAGTCATCATTTTTGTTAGCCAGAAGTGAATCATAAGACCAATTAGCTGGGAGATTAATTGAAGGGCCATATTTGGAAATTATCAATTACCATACAAATATAGATACAACAAATCATATTATCAATGAGAGAATTAGAGTTTGTAAGCTAAAGCTATTTACCCAAGTTCAATCACTTTGTAAGTAATTGAAGTGGAGTTCAAATACAGCTCTTCATGATTATACTACTCTCACTCTCTAGGGTATCTTGTTTATGGAAAAAAATAAACTTCCTAAAACAGTATTTATCAAGGCATTTTACACAAGACCAAAAACACATGGTCTGTATCATCTCAAAGCTTTGAAGTACTGAAATTTTATATGAAAACAATACTGGACTTGAAATTAGAAGCTACAAATTTGAATCCTGACTCCACACCTAAAAGAATTCTTTTAATGGACTTTTTGTTTGTTTGCTTTATTTTGTTAGCCTTCCAAGTAGTGCTTGGGGTGGGTTGGGGCAAGGGCTATTTTCTATGATAGTCATCCAATCTGGGCAAAATATAATTTCTGGGCCTTTAGTGTCTTTGCAACTCAGTTTCTTGAAAAGTCAAGTGAAGATAATCAAGCCTTTTCCATGAGACTAGTATAACACAAAACCAGATCTGTGATTCTGGTTTTTAAGTATCAGATAAATAGTGGGTTTTGAGAAGAATGCATCCACCACTCCAAAAAAAAAGAAAAAAAGCTGAATATACATGAGAGAACTTCTTCCCAAAATATGCACAGATTGACACTTCATTGATGTTGGCAAGAAGATTCTAGACATGAGTCACAGACACAGAAACTGTACCAGAAGATCTATGAAAGTGATTCCACTTACTGTATCTGAAATCTTGGGTTTTCTTGGGAGTTTGAATAATTTTTTGTGTGCGGGAGGCACTCCTTTTTTTCCCCAAAAGGAAACAAACCATCAGAGTCCCTAGAGAACCCTACTCAATTTCATTATACTCTCTTTTCTCTTTCTCTCCTCTTTCTTCCTCTTCTACTATAAGATTTTTGATATGGGTATATTCATTCTCAAATAAAATATTTTAAACCCTTGTTCTCAACCTGTGGCCAATACTAGTTTGAGGAAACTTCTTGGTCATCCACCCAAAATTTTCCCAACTATGTAGTGACTTAAACTGATGCACAGATGTGAAAGGTTGAAGAGTACTACCATAGATGTTCAGGAGCAACCACACTAGAAGGTTAGTTGATCCCGTGTGACAGTGTCTGGTGAACATAGATTAATCAGTGCAGCCAGAGATGATGAGAGGTCAGAGGAGACCAATCTGAGATGGGTACTGGTGATGATCTACTAGGCGGGCACCCAGAATGGGGCAGAGCAGCTGCAGGCCTGAGTTCAAGTACAGTCAGAGGTTTCTAGGATGCTCTGGGGAACAAGTAGTGTGACATTCAAGGTCTGATAACAAAGAGAAAGCAAGGTTTTACCACGTTTTCCTTTCCTTCTGAACTCCCTGTTGTTTGTCACAAAGAGTTACTAAGTGTGCTACACAAGAAAGGAAATGAACCTTTGAATTCTGAGAAATGGCATCAATGCGCCTGATATGTGGTAAATATCTAGAGGTAAATGTTCAGGATAGAGAACATTTGCCTCTCAATAGAAATTTAATCTCTGTGTAGCTATGCTTTCATATATCATTCATGAAGCAAATGTACTTTTTAATGTATAACCACTGCCCAATGCGGTGGTTTTTACCATATTCACAAAGTTAACTATCATCAGCACTATCTAATGCCATAACACTTAAGCATTTTCTTCTTTTTTTCACAGGAAGTTCTCTTGTTACATTATGTGGTTTGACTGGAGAATTTAATGTTTGGGAAGCCTGTGAATTCTTGCTGCCTGTGATCAACAATGGTGAGAACCACCAAGACCCCATCTGATGATGCTCATGGGTCGCCAGAGTAATATTCAGAAATATTTAAGGACTGTGCAGTGTTGGAGATCAAACATGGGGTCTCTGAATGCTATCCAGGCATTCTATTTTTATGTCATAATATTTTTATTACACCAGAACAAAACCTATGGCACTCAGTTACTACTCTTTAGGGGTGTCCATTCTTCTTTTCTCTGGGAATCACTAACTTTTTCTATGAATTTGTCTATTCTAAATATTTCATGCAAATAAATGAAGGAAATATGATTTTCAAATTTTTTACTCAACATTATACTTTCAGGATTCATTCATAATGTAATCTGTATCAGTTATTTATTCTAATTTTGATTACTTTCACCAAATCACACTCTATCCTATGTGAATAATGTATTTTGTTTATCTGTTCATCAGATGATGGTCACTTTGGTTGCCATTAGGCCATTAAAATATTCATATACAAGTCTTTTGATGAATGTATATTTTTAATTCTCTTGTGTAGAATTTTTAGGTCACATAGTAACTATATTTAATTTTTCAAGAAACTGCCAAAAATCTTGTCAAAAAAACTATTTAGTCAATAAATTTTTATATTTTTACTTATTTCATTTCCTTTATTAATATACATTTCTGAATAACCAGAGATGACTTTTGTTTCTATTACCTGTTTCCTATTTTTTAGTTGCAAACATAAAAATTTTCTGTCTAGAACTTTCAGACAAATATTTGGCATATGGTTATTTTTCTTAGTGTTTACAATGGAATATAGCTTAAAGAAACTTGTTAAAATAGTATTGAGGGCCTGTAAAGTTTATAAATGCAGATTAAGACCAGAAAAAAATATCTTCTGAAACTATTCTTTTGTTGATTTTATTTTGGGTAGGGGAGCAACTGGCAGTGCTCAAGAACAATTTCTGTCTCAGTGCTTAGGGTTCATTTCTTGCAGTGTTCAATGGGCCCATAGACATTCCATAATCAAAATGGGTCTTCTACACACAAAACATGTGTGTTAGTTATTGAGGCCTCTTTCTCTTTCCCTCTCTCTCTCTCTGTTCCCTAAAAATATTTTTCTAAAGTTTGACAATAAGAATATTTTAGATATTAGACAGGAGCAAAAGTGTTAGGGGTCATAGGCACAAATCTTTAAGTTCAATCCCCACTACCACACGATCTTCTGGCGCTGCTCTGGTGACCCTCAGCAAAGCTGGGACTAATAAGTATTGCATCTCCAGGTATTATCATGCAACTGTAAGCCTGGTTAGTTGCATATGACTTTTCAGGAGTGAGACTTTCAATTGGATTTCTGGTATCACATCACATTCTGAGTGTGATCCAGTATGACTTTTGTGATCCCAGAACCACAACAAAGTAGTAATATCTAGGCAACACAGCCAAGTGTGTAGCAGCATGATATTCAAATGTGTAACTCATTGCTAGCACTGCAACTTAGAATGTGTGAGCTCTTGTCAGGCCATAGCAACACCATGAAAGAAAAGAAAGAAGGTGGTTGAGGAAGAATATCAAAACCCATATTTTATGGTGGTGGTTTTTGCTGCTGTTGTTGTTGTTTTGGGAGCATAGCTGACAGTGTTCATGTGTTACTCCAGGCTCTTGAACTCAGGAATTACTCTTGGTGCATTCATTGGATCATATGGAATGTCAGAGATTAAACCCAGGTTAGTTGTATGCAAGGCAAATGTCCTATCCACTTAACTACTGAACTCACTCCAGCCCCTAAATACCCATTTTCTATCATAGTTATTTCATTAAAGAAAGGATTAATCCAGAAAGGCTCACACTCAACTAAAAGAAAGCTTCTATGCTTAATTTTAAGAACTTTTTAATAAACTTTCTTTCTTACTTTTCTCATTTTGTCATGGTCCAGTAAAACTATCAATTTGTAAAACAAGAGAAATCACACCTGGTGAGAATAGAAAATATCTTTTAGGCTATTAATAAAGTGCCAGTGGTTCAGGAATCCAGAGATCTAGGGAAATAGCTCAAAGCAACGAAGAGCATGCTTAGCATATTTGTCCATATCCCTTCTTGCAGGCCTCTATAGGTAGCACCTCTCTATAAGACCAAGACTGAAACAACTAACCATTAGTTCTGCAAATTCCAAGTACAAATGGGGAAGGTGTTGCAAAAGGAGAATATAAGTGTTACTAGTCTCACTAAACATGCTCTAATGAAAATCTAACATAATTAAGTAAAGTTTCTTCTAGATTCTCTTTTCCTAGAAAGTTAGGTTTTTCTACCTCAACAGATCATTAAAACTTTAGTGACATGGTAATTAATTGGTTGAGGAAGGTTCCAATAGATATTATGAAGTTCAGATGCCCTGGAAAGGAGAGAGGTTAAGGGATTTAGGAAAGAAAGCCAAATATCCTCTGGAGTTGAGGATAATTTTTTTATATGGACTTGATACTGGGGGCAATTAGATTCCAGAAAATGAGTGCCATGGAAGAGTTAAGGAGTTGGTGACAATAATAAATAGAAAATGTTGAGGACACAACAACAGAGGTGAGCTTTACTCAACCATGAAAGGAGGAGCCTGAACTCTGCCACGTATTTTGGCAAACGGGAGACATTTTGAACTGCCTCTGCTTTGCAGTGTGCTGGGCCTTGAACCACTCTACCCAGAACAATTCCTGAGGCACTTCACTTCATGGCTGTTCACATCTAGCCAATAAACCCCAGCACAACATGTAGAAAACACCACACTACAAACATGATAATGGGGAAACAACTCAGGCTAACACCATACACAGAAAATGAAGATGGCAGCTCAGCTGACCCTAAAAGTGCCAACAACTTATTTAGCCTCTCAGATAAGGACATTAGAGAAGAAATATGGAAGGTGTTCATAGAACTCAAATAAAGCATAGATTGAGCTGAATAAACCACAAACAAGAATCAAGAGGTTATGAAAATAGATATGAGAAAACTCCAAACTTAAATAACAGAACTAAAATCTTAATACGCAAAATGAAAATTTCAGTGGAAAGTCTCTCCAACAAAGTAACAGAAGCCGAGGACCAAATCAGTGAGCTATAAGACAAGCTGCATAACAACTCCATACAATAGAAGAGATTGGAAAAGAGCCTAAAAACAAATGATCAAACCGGAAAAATCTTTATAGAATGTGAACAGACTAATAGAAGTATTTGATAACTCAACAGAAACAACTTAAGAATCATTGAAGTTCCAGAGGCCCAGGTAACAAATCCCCAGAAAGAATCAACAGGCAAGGATATGATTACAGAGAAACTCTCAGAGCTAAAGACTACATGCAACCAAATACTACATGCCTAAGAGTACCAGCTAAAAGAGACCCAAAGAAAAGCACCCAAAGGCACATCCTAGATGCAAATCAAAACAACAGTGAGGTACCACCACACACCACAGAGACTGGCACACACCACAAAGAACAAGAACAATCAGTGCTGGTGGGAATGTGGAGAGAAAGGAACTCTCAGTCATTGCTGGTAGGAATGTCGTCTAGTCTAGCCCTTATGTAAAACAATATTGAGAATCCTCAAAAAACTGGAAATCAAGCTCCCATTTGACCCGGCTGTATCACTCCTAGAGATATACCCTAGGAACACAAAAATCCAATACAAAAATCCCTTCCTCACATCTACATTCATCTCAGCACTTTTTTGTTTGTTTGTTTGTTTGTTTGTTTGTTTGTTTTTGAGCCAAACCAGGTAACGCTCAGAAGTTACTCCTGGCTATGTGCTCAGAAGTCACTCCTAACCTGGGGGACCAAACGGGACGCTGGGAGATCAAACTGTGGTCCATCCTAGGCTAGCGCTGGCAAGGCAGACACCTTACCTCTAGCACCACCACACTGGCCCCTATCTCAGCACTTTTGACAATAGCCAGACTCTGGAAACAACCAACATGACCTTCAACAGATGAATGGCTAAAGAAACTGTGGTACATATACACAATTAAATATTATGCAGCTGTCAGGAGAATGAAGTCATGAAATTTTTTTATACATGAATGTACGTGGAATCTATTATGCTTAGTGAAATTAGTCAGGGGGAGAAAGAGGCACAAAATAGTCTCACTCATCTATGGGTTTTAAGAAAAATTAAAGACATTGAAATAATTCCCAGAGTTGAGGGCCAGAAGGACCAGCTCAAGATATGAAGCTCACCACAAAAGTGGTGAGTGCAGTTAGAGAAATAACTATGCTGAGAACTATGATAACAATGTCAGTGAGTGAGGGATGTAGAAAGCCTGCCTCTAATTCAGGCGGAGTGTGAGGAGGGAAAAGATGGGAGCATTGGTGATGGGAAGGTTGCATGGGTGAAGGTTTTTGTTATGACTAAAACCCAACTACAATTATGTTTGTAATCACAGTGTTTAAATAAAGAATTTAGTTTAAAAAGAAGACACATTCTAGTCATAATGATAAATCCCACAGATAGGGATAGAATACTTAAAGCAGCAAGATCAAAAAGAGAAATTACATTCAAGTAAATATCCTTAAGATTTACAGCAGATTTGTCACAAGAAACTTATAAGGCCAGAAGGCAGTTGTGGAATATAGTGACAGAATTCAATGAAATGAATGCTTCTCCTAGAATACTGCACTTTCAGATTTGAAGGAAGTAAAAACAGCTTAACATATAAACAACAGCTCAGAAATTTTACAGATTCAAAACTAGCCTTAAGGAAAAACTAAAAGGTCTACTTTAAGACAAGACAGACCAAGAGACACACCAAAGTCCTACGTAAAGATAACACTAAATCCAATGACAATTATATCTTTCAAAGGACAAAATTCACCATTTAAGAAAAATAGAGTGGCAAATGAATCAAAAAGCTGAAACCAGCATTCTGCTGTCTACAACAAACACATGTGAATAGTCCAAACAAACATAGACTCAAAATCAAAGGTTGAAGGACAATTATCCAAAAAAAAAAAACTTAAAAAAATTAGCGTGTCCATATAAATATCAGATGAACAAAATTTAGACTTATAAAAGTTATGAGGGAAAATGATGGACATTTTGTAATAATCAAGGGATATGTAAACAGGAAGAAATCACACTCCTAAACGTACACACACAATGAGGAGCCATCAAAACATTTAATACAATTTTTGTAATGTGAAAAAGAAGGCATTAATAGAAACACAATAATAGTGGGATACCTCAACACTGCCCTATCAACCCTGGATAGGTCAACCAGGCTGAAACCCAACAAGAATATACTAACTCTGGGTGTTGGAGATGTGGCACAATGGTAGGGCATTTGCCTTTCATGCAGCTGACCTAGGATGAACAGTGATTCAGTCTTATATAGTCCCCCATACAAGGAGAGATTTCTGAGCACATAGCCAGAAATAACCCCTGATTGTCACAGGTGTGGCCCAAAATTCAAAACAAGAAAAAGAAGTAAAAAAAAAAAAAAAGAATATACTAACTCTGAAAGGAGAAATGGAAGAAAGTAGGCAGATAGATATATATATAGGGCACTCCACCCCCAGAAAACAGAATATACATTCTTTTCCAATGCACACCCGTCATTCTCCAGGATAGACTACATGCTGGTCTATAATACATACCTCTATAAAATCAAGATAATATAAATTGTAAACCTGCCTTCTGTGATCACAATACACTGAAATTAGAAGTGAACTACAAAGGGACACAGAAGAAAATTTTTTAAATTTTCAGAAAATAATTAATTAATGAACTAATTAACTACTTAAGTGAGAATATAAAAGCAATCCAAAAGATCAACAAAAGCAAAGGTGGTTCTTTGAAAAAAATAATAAGATTACTGAACCACTAGCAAAACTCACAGAGCATGGGAAAGAGAGAAACTTAATGAAACAGCTTAGAAATTAAAATGAAGAGATCACTACAGAAACTACAGTGATCCAAAGGGTATTCATAGAACTACTTTGAGGAACTGTATGCCACAAAACAAGAGAAGAAATGGACTCTTATAATCTTCTACAATTGAATCAGGATACTATAGCATATCTAAACAAAACTATCATTATTGAGGAAATTAAAATAGCAATACAATTTTTTTCATAAACAAAAGCCCAGGCCCAGATGGATTCACTAACAAATTCTTTGAAACTTTTCAGGAACTGGAGCCATAGAACAGTGGTAAGGCATTTGCCTTGCATGCCGCCAACACAGGACTGGCTTGGTTTGAATTCCGGCATCTTGTATGGTCCCCTGAGCTGCCATGAGTAACTTCTGAGCAATGAGCCAGGAGTAACCCCTGAGCACTGCTGCGTGTGACCCCCCCCCCTCCAAATAAGAAACTTTTCAAGAGTTTTTTCAGGCTCTTAGAAAATTGAAGAAACAGAAACACTCCCAAATAATTTTTCTGAAGCTAACATCACCCTGGTACTAAAACCTGACAGAGATGCTGCAAAAAAGGAAAACTATAGACCAATATCCCTGATGAACACAGATGCAAATATTCTCAACAAAGTCCTAGCAAAAAGGATCCAATGGTTTATCAAGATGATCATACACCATGACCAAATAGGAATGCAAGGATGGCTTAACATACGTAAATAAATCAACATAATATACCATATCAACAAAAAGAAAAAATAAAATCATTTGATCATCAGAAAAAGCATTTGATAAGGTCCAACACCTATTCATAATAAAAACTCTCAACAAGATCGATTGGAGGGGCCCGGAGAGATAGCACAGCGGCGTTTGCCTTGCAAGCAGGCGATCCAGGACCAAAGGTGGTTGGTTCGAAACCCGGTGTCCCATATGGTCCCCCGTGCCTGCCAGGAGCTATTTCTGAGCAGACAGCCAGGAGTAACCCCTGAGTACCGCCGGGTGTGGCCCCAAAACCAAAAAAAAAAAAAAAAGATCGATTGGAAGGAAATTTTTAGAAATATAGTCAAGGTCATTTACCACAAGTCAATGGCAAATATTATTCTCAATGGAGATAAACTAAAAGCCTTTACTCTAAAATCCAGTATAAGACAAGGCTGCCCTTATCACCACTTCTTTTCAACATAGTACTAGTAATAACTGCCATAGCAATTAGGCAAGAAAAAGATATCAAGGGCATCCAGATAGGAAAGGAAGAAGTCAAGCTCTCACTGTTTGTAGATGATGTGATACTATATTTAGAAAACCCTAAACTGTACCAAAATATTTTTAGAAATAATGGATTCATATATCAAAGTGGCAGGCTACAAAATTAACACACAAAAATCAATAGCCTTCTTATACACCAATAATGGTAGGGAAAAACTGGACATTAAAAGACAATCCCATTTATTTTAGAGCCACACAAACTCAAATACCTTGGAGTCAATTTAACTAAAGGGATGAAGGACTTGTACAAAGAATACTACAAACTACTTCTTCAAGAAACAAAAGAGGACACAAGGAAATGGAGACACATACCCTGTTTATGGATTTTGAGGATTAACATAATTAAAATGGCAATAATCCCAAAAGCAATGTACAGATTTAATGCAATTCCTCTAAGGATACCACTGACATTCTTCAAAGAAGTCTACCAAACACTCCTGAAATTCATTTGGAACAAAAACACCTGCAAATAGCTAAAGCAAGCCTTAGGAAACAGAAGATAAGAGGCATCACTTTCCCCAACTTTACATTGCATTACAAAGCACTAGTCATTAAAACAGCATGGTATTTGAATAAAGATAGACCCTCAGCTCAACGGAATAGACTTAAGTATTTGGAGAATGTCTCCCAGAAGTACAATCAATTAATCTTTGATAAAGGAGCAAGGAATAAAAAATAAAGCAAGGAAAGCATCTTCAACAAGTGGTGTTGGGAAAAATGGTCAGCCACATGCAAAAAAGTGAACTCAGACCTTCATCTGATCCCATGCATAAAGGTCAAAATTCAAATGGATTAAAAACCTTGATATCAGATCTGGAACCATAAGGTATATAGAAGCATACATAGGTAAAACACTATGACATTGAGACTAAAGGCCTCTTAAAGGAAGAAACATCATTGTCCAAACAAGTGGAAGAAGAGATAAACAAATGGGACTATATAAAGCTGAGAAGCTTCTGCACTTCAAAGGAAATAGTGATTAGGACACAAAGGCCACCCACAGATTGGACTAGAGTATTCACCATCAGATAAGGGGCTAATATCTAAGATATTAAGTGCTAGGGTACTGACAGAAATTGATGAGGAAAAAAATCTAACCCCATCAAAAATGGGGAGAAAAAAATGAACAGACACTTTCTCAAAGAATAAATACAACTGGCCAAAAGACACATGAAAAAATGGTTCACATCACTAATCATCAGGGAGATTCAAATCAAAACAACAATGAGGCATTATCTCATGCCACAGAGACTGGCACACATCACAAAAAACAAGAGCAATCAGTATTGACAGGGATGTGGGGAAAAAGGAACTCTGATTCACTGCTGGTGGGAATGCCATCTTGTCTATCCTTTATGGAAAATAACATGGAGATTCCTCAAAAAACTGGAAATTGAGATTCCCATATGATCCAGCTCTACCACTCCTATGGACATACCCTAAAACACAAAAACACAATACAGAAATGCCTTCTATGTATCTATGTTCATTGCAGTGTTCTTTACAATAACCAGAATCTGGAAATAACCCAGATGACTGACAACAGATGAGTGGTACATATACACAATGGAATGCTATACAACCATCAGAAAAATTAAAGTCATGAAATTTTCTTATACATGAATGAATATGGAAACTATTTTGCTAAGTAAATTAGGTCAGAGAGAGATAATGAGAGATAAAATAGTTTCATTCATCTCTGGGATTTAAGAAAAATAAAAGACATTATTGTACTAATACCCAGAGACAATAGAGATGAGGGCTGGAAGGAAACATCTTTGTCTCCTCACCAACATGTTCTTGGAAATAAAAAAAAAAACTCTATCAGAGGAATGTAGATGTATGTTTAAAAATGCTTCCTTAATTGAACTCTGAATAATTACCCTATTAGTCTTTATTCACTTACCAATTTATTTATTTGTACATTCAATAACATTTATGTTTTTGGATTTGTGTCCTATACACAGCAGTGCTCAGGGCTTTGTTCTGACTCTTTGTTCAGGTTTCACTACTGTGGGAAACTGGCTGAAGGTAAGCAAAAATTACAGCATTTAGTTATAATTAAGTACTAGGCATATAATGTTGAAGACTAGTAGCTATAAAAGCTGATTAAAAACAGATTATATAGGTTTTCATCAGAAGAAAAATTATTCTATTAATTTTATATCTGTGAAGTGGTATGTATTAATTTATTGCAATAATCATTTCAGGATATACAGAAATAAAATAATTGTGCCACTACTTATATAATGCTTCTTGTATAATATCAATGATTATTATGAATATGCCTCCCAAACCATTTGCTACTTCTCCCTGTTGACTCGTGGGACAGGCAACTATGCTGCTCTAGGCCAGGTATGACTGATCTCAGAATCCGTAGTCATATCACTTGCTCAAACATCTGCAGCTCTATGGTGGGCTCATTGTTGGCTAAGTGTTGTCAGTTTGAGGAAAAGAGTGACTGTCCCACATGTGTCTTCTCATTTACTAGGCCTGAATAAGCTAGTTTCTTTGATAACAGTTGGAATTTAAATGAGTGAGCAAAAGCATTCAAGGCCCCTTAACTCCTCAGAAATTTCATTACATCACTTCCTCTGTAGCCTACTGACCAAAGAGAGTCATGGGGTCCAGCTTAGATTCTAGGGGAAAATTCTTGATGAAAAAAAGTAAAAGGTAAAAGTGGCCTGGCTAGAGTGCAGAAAAATCATTGTAAGTATTATTATAATCCTCACCTGGCAGAAAAGGGATGAGCAAGGTTAGAAGTGAGGCTGTTAAACCTAATCAGAGGGGCAAAAGCTGACAGCAGTGTTTTAAGAGGGAAGGAGAAGATTAGGCACCTGAGGAAGCAGGTGGCCTGCGTCTTTGTCATGTACCCAGAGGGAACTCAACCCTCGGTCAGTCACCGCACTAGGCACAGGGCAAAGCGGGTGGCCTGCGTCTTTGTCAGGGACCCAGAGGCACCAGGCACTGGGGGAAGCGGTTGGCCTGCATCTTTGTCAGGTACCCAGGGGAACTCAGGCTTCCGTTGGTCGCTGTACTAGGGAATGGGGGAAGCACACTAGGCACGGGGAAGCGGGTGGCCTGCATCTTTGTCAGGAACCCACAGGGAATGCAGACCTCAGTCTATAGCCACACATGGCAAATGTGGCAACTGGGGAAGTAGGTGGCCCATATCTTTGTCAGCTACTGGGAGGGAACTGAGACCTGCACTTGGTCACAATACTTGGCACCTGGGGAAGTGGACAGCCCGTTCCTCTAGCAGGTACTGGGGGAAACTGAGACAGACAGTCGGACACCATACTCAGCACTTGGGGACTGCAACTTCTCACAGAAACCAGAGGGAGGAGGCCTGACAGCTGGACCAAACTTCAGCAACCTCAGCCATTATACCTGCCTAGGGTTGCACTCTAGAGTAGGAACTCAGCCACACAACCCAGGTGATAAAGGAAGACTGAGAACAAGGGCAGACCACTTTGAATCACCAAATGCAAAGGAATATTGGGGAAACCAAGGAAAACACTAGCAGCCAGGGATATAAGGAGAAATCTTAGCAAGTTTCCAAGTCCAACAAAATGCATAGTTCCAATAGACAAAGACATAAAAGTGGCATTGAAAGCCATGGAAATAGAAACCAAGGATTCACTTGCCAATGAATTCAAGAAATCTATAGATGAACAGGTCAACCAACTCAAAGATGAACTTCTAAAGCAAATAAGAGATCCCATACAAATAGAATTATTGGAAATAAAAAAAGTCCTAGCAAGCCATTATAGCAGAATTACTTAGTTGGAAAATTGCATAAAAGAACTTGAAGAAAAACTACAAACCAAAATTGACAAAGAAGCCAATAGGAAAATAGAGGTAAAGCATTGGAAGAAAATGTTAGCTATTTAATAAATAAAGACAAAAAAAATAGTCTATGAATAGTAGGAATTCCAGAAGAAGAGGAAATAGGGAAAAGGGGAAGAACAAGTGGTGAGGGAAATAATAGCAGAAAATGTTCCCATTCTCTGGAATGAGGCCCCAGTGCAAATTCAAGAGGCAAAAAGAGTCTCTAATAAAATAGACCCTAATAAACCAACACCAAGACATATAGTAATGCAAATGGCAAAGAACAAAGAAAAAGATGAATTACTTAAGGCATTAAGGGAGAAAAAAACCTCAAGTACAAAGGAAGGAACATAAAAATCAAACCAGATCTCCCATTTGAAATAATTCAAGCTAGAAGACATAGAATGACATATTCAAATTACAGAATGACAGAAACTTCCAACCTAGAGTCCATTATCCGGCAAAACTCTCATTCATATGGGAGGGAGAACTAAAAACATTCTCTGACAAGAAAGAACTCACACTATTTGAGCTAGCCAAACCAACTCTAAATGAACTACTCAAAGATGTATTACACAACCCAAAGCCCCAATTGTAACAACAACCACACTATTCAATACAATAGCACAACAAGTTGCTCTGTCAATAATCTTCTTAAATTTCAATGGCCTTATCGTCCTTTGAACTATGAAAAATAAGAGCACTAACTACAGAAAACTGACTTTGACAACCGTGACTGGGCAGAACTTACCTTGAGACCATTAAGGAAAACCCTACCCTAGGCCATAGCCCAGGTCTCTTATAAAAATCAAGATTTCTTAGTACAGAGGCCCAATTCTGACAAGAGACTGAGCAAAACATTTGGAACCATAATTTCCTAGACTTCGGCTTAGGAAACGTGCAAAAACATGGAGCACATGATACAGAAAACTGAACACACCGACAATATTGGAACAGAACCTCTAGAACCTTAACGACTCTATCCTAGGCCTTGTCCTAGGACCTGCGCAAATACCAAGATTGCTTGCAACAGTGGCCTGATTTTCTCATCCACAACTGAGAGGAAAGGTTCCTGACACCACAAAAAAAAACTCTGGGATATGACAATGAGAAGATATGGACCCAGTGATTGTTCCCATGACAATATGCTCCAAGAGTGGAGAAATCCTGAATCTCCTAGGCCACTGGAATTTCCATCCTTCCCCAATACTTGCTGTGCCTATACCAAAAAAAAGAAAAAAAAGAAAGAAAAAAGTGGGGTAACACCAAACCCTGCCACTCCAGCACTTTTTCTGGTTTTGTTTTGTTTTGTTTTTTGTTTGTTTTTTTTTGATATTATTTTCCTTCTCTTTTTTTCTTCCACTTTTTCCTTTCTTTTTCACTCTTGTGGATATTATTCGGTGAATTTTTTCTTTTTTCTTTTTTTTTCTTTTTTTTTTAGTAGTTGATACCAAATTTTTTCTTCTCTTTTCCTTAACCTTTTTTTATCTACAACAGAAGAGCATAACTTGAATCATTCAGCCTCATAAATTGAGAGGGGAAAAGGATGATACCAGGATCAGTCATATGAACATGTAGTATAAATAAAAAATGACCAGACTGGAACACCAAACAGAATAGATGCCCAACCTACAACAAGATGTAAAGTGGAGACCAGTTACACTAGTATTCTGGGAAGGGTAAAGGAGGAAGATATGGGAGACATGCTGGTAACAGGAGTGGAGGGAGGACAACATTGGTGGTGGGAATGCCCTTCATTCATTGTCACTATATACCGTAAATAATTCTGTGTAATGAACTTCAGTCACAATAAAAATTTTAAAAAATGTCAATGGCGGGCCTGTAGCACAGTGGCGTTTGCCTTGCAAGCAGCCGATCCAGGACCTAAGGTGGTTGGTTCGAATCCTGGTGTCCCATATGGTCCCCCGTGCCTGTCAGGAGCTATTTCTGAGCAGACAGCCAGGAGTAACCCCTGAGCACCGCCGGGTGTGACCCAAAATACCAAAAAAAAAAATGTCAATGGCCTAAATTCCCCCATTAAAAGACACAGAATAGAGGGCTGGATCAGAAAACAAAAACCACATATCTGCTGCCTCCAAGAAACACACCTAACAGAACACGATAGACACAGGCTTAGAATAAAACGATGGAAATCAATCATTCAAGCCAATGGAAATTAAAAAAAAATGCTGGGACAGCTATCCTTATATCAGATCAAATTGAATTCAACCTCAAGAAAGTGCTCAGAGACCAACAGGGTCACTACTTACTGATCAGGAGAACATTAGACCAAGAAGTACTAACTCTGATCAATATTTATGCACCAAATGTAGAGCCAGCAATTATGTGAGGCATTTTCTCATGAATCTAGAGAAACATATGGAAGGTAACGTGATAGTAGTAGGATATTTTAAAATGCCACTATCACCACTAGACATATCTACCAAACAGAAAACTAGCAAAGACATAAGAGCTCTAAATGAGAAATTAGAGAAAATAGGGCTAAAAGACTAATACAGGGCTGTCCACCCCAAGAAAGCCGAATACACAATCTTCTCAAGTGCATATGGAACCTTCTCTAGAGTAGACCATGCCTTAGGATATAAATATAACTTACACAAAGTCAAAAATATAAAGATTATTAGAAGTACCCTATTAGATCATTATGCAACAGAGATCAAGATTGACTGTAAAAAAACTGTGGAGAAAATCCAACACCTGGAGATTAAACAACATGCTACTCAACAACAGTTAGATCAAAGAGGAAATCAAGGGACATATTGTCAAAATCAGAAGAACAGAGCAAAAGCAGTAATTAGGGGGAAGCTCATAGCAATACAGACCTATGTCATGAAAGAGGAAAATGACAAAATCAACAGTCTACAAGGACACCTTAAGGATTTGAAAAAAGAGCAGTAAAGGAACCCAAACACAGTCAGAAAAAAAGAAACAATAAAAACCAGAGCAGAAATAAACAGCATAGAAGCAAAGAAAATAATATAAAAAATCAATGAGATCAGGAGCTGGTTTTTTGAAAGAATAAACAAGCTAGACAAACCACTGGCAAGACTCACCAAAAAAGAGGGAAAACACCCAAATAAATAGGGTCACTAATGAAAGGAGAGAAATTACAACAGAACCGCAAGAAATCCAGGACATCATGAGGGAGTATTATAAAAAACTGTACTCAGCTAAGCTAGAGAACCCTGATGATACTGATAGATTTCTGGAAAAATATCATCTTCCAAAATTCGACAAGGAGGATGTAGAAAACCTAAACAATCCAATCACAGCTAAGAAAATTAAAACAATAATTAAGAAACTCCCCAAGAACAAAAGTCCATGTCCAGATGGTTATACAGGTGAATTCTATCAAACATTCCAAGAAGAATAACAACCACTGATCCTCAGACTATTCCAAAACATTGAAAAGACTAGAATCCTTCCTAACTCCTTTTACCAGGCAAATATCACACTCATTCCCAAGGATGACAAATAAACCACCAAGAATAAAAAAGTACAGATCGATCTTATTAATGAACATAGATACAAAAATCCTCAGCAAAATCCGACAATACATCAAAAAGATTATACACTATTACCAAGTAGATTTTTTTTTGGTTTTTCGGGCCACACCCATTTGATGCTCAGGGGTTACTCCTGGCTAAGTGCTCAGAAATTGCCCCTGGCTTGGGGGGACGATATGGGATGCAGGGGGATCGAATTGTGGTCCTTCCTTGGCTAGCGCTTGCAAGGCAGACACCTTACCTATAGCGCCATCTCGCTGGTCCTTACCAAGTAGATTTTATCCCAGGGATGCAAGAATGGTTCAACATACACAAATCAATCAACATCATACATCACATCAACAGGAAGAAAGACAAACACCACACAGTCATATGAAATCAATCAATGCAGAGAAGGTGTTTGACAAGATCCAACACCCATTCATGATGAAACACTCAGAAAAATAGGACTAGAAGGAATCTTCCTCAAGATAGTTACAGCTATCTATAAAAAGCCCACAGCCAACATTATCCTTAATGGCAAAAAATCATTTTCACTAAGATCAGGAGCAGGGCAAGGCTGCCCACTTTCTTCACTCTTATTCAACATAGTTTTAGAAGTACTAGCAATAGCTATCAGACAATAGAAGGGAATCAAAGGAATCCAGATAGGAAAAGAGGAAGTTAAACTATCTCTTTTTTGCAGATGATATGATGATATACATTGAAAATCCTAAAGAGTCCACAGTAAAATTCCCAGAAACAATTAACCAACACAGCAAAGTGGCCGTCTACAAAGTCAATACACAAAAGACAGTAGCGTTCCTCTATACAAATAACGAAGTAGAGGAAAAAGAGATTAAGGAGACAACCCCATTTAAAATAGTAACCATAAATATCAAGTACCTAGAAATCAACCTTACAAGTGAAAGACCTATACCATTAAAACTTCAAAACACTTCAGAAAGAAATTGAAAAGGACGTAAGAAAATGGAAGAACATCCCATGCTCATGGGTAGGTAGAATCAACATAATCAAAATGACTATCTTACCAAAACTTCTATATAGGCTCAATGCAATCCATATCCAAATTCAGACTTTATTCTTTAAGGACTTAGAACAATCAATTATAAAATGCATCTGGAACCACAAAAGATCCAGGTTAACCAAAAACATTCTGTAAAACAAGAAGCTAGGTGGCATCTCTTTACCTAACCTGAAGTTTTTACTATAAATCCATAGTGATCAAAACAGCATGATTCTGGAACAAAGACAGAGTCTCAGACCAGTGGATTAGAACAGAATATCCAAAGATAAACCCCGAAATATACAGTCAACCAATAATTGACAAAAGAGTCAAGAACTTGAAATGGAACAAAGACAGTCTCTTCAACAAATGGTGTTGGAACAACTGGGTAACCTCCTGGAAGAAATTAAAATTGATCTGTACCTCATACCTTACACAAAAGTCAACTCCAAGTAGATTAAAGACCTTGAAATCAGACCTGAATCTATAAAGTTTATTTAGGAAAAAATAGGCAGAACACTCCAAGACCTATATATCAGAAAATACTTTGAGGACATAAGGCCAATGGCAAGAACTTTAACATCAAACCTAAATAAATGGGACTACATCAATCTAAAAAGTTTCTATATCGCACAAGAAACTTTACTTAATACTAGGAGACAGTTAATGGAATGGAAAAAATTTTTGTACTCAACACATCATATAAAGGGCTAATATCTAGGATATACAAATCACTCAGGAAGATGGGCTCTAAAAGTCTAATAAAGCCATAGATAAAAACAGAGAGAAGAAATAAATAGACACTTCTCTGAGGAAGACCAAAAGATGGCCAATAGATACATGAAAACATGCTCACCTTCACTCAACATTAGGGAAATCCAAATCAAGACAACAATGAGGTAACACCTTACACCAGTGAGAATGGCTCACATTTAAATAATGGGAACAATCTCTGTTGGTAGGGATGTGGTAAGAAAGAAACTTTCATCCACTGATGATGGGAACTTTCATCCACTGATGATAGAGACAGGTGAAGAATATGATTGGAAGACAGACTCCAGCAGCAGCGTTTCCTAAAAATGTATTTTAATGCCTTAATCTTATGAGATATAAAATAACCTCTCAGCTTCTCTCTTCACTGGAGCTCTTGGATACAAAGGGTGGACACCCTAATTCGACACCTAGAATGCCCTTTTTCTCTGGTTTATGTTCTCTATTAGGACCTGAAGCATGTGATCACTCAGACCACTGAAACAGTCAACTGCGAACCACAGACTTATAGCACAGGACCTACTCATTGAACACGTTTGGGCAAATTAATATTTCCTTTCTCTCTCTTTTTTTCTCTCTTCTCCCTACTTTTTTCCTTCTCTCCTTTCTTTTTCTACCTCTTCTCCCTCATCATCAATTAAATCTGTGTCAAATAAAAACCTATGTTTTTAAATAAAAATGAAATAAAAAATAAATAAAATCTATTTTAAATAAAAATAAATACACTGTTAGAATCTCTTTGGGAAAGGAACTTTGGTACATAAGACGCAGCAGACAATACCACATAGGGTAGCCACCTACATAGGTAGGCCTCATTAAAACACTGTTTAGTACTCAAGATGTGAAACCTATGTGTATCCTAAAATGCTTCATCTATTATCTAACCCTAAAACCTTCATTTAGGAAGGCCCAATCCCATCACTGATGAAATGCCTAGAAACTGGGAAAACCTCCCAACTCCAATGCACCAACCAAATGTCTTTTATTTGATTTATTATTTTTTACTTTATGTTTAATATATATTTCTGTTTTTCTATTCTCCTCTCTCTTATCTTTTGCTCTCCCTCTTTATCTTAAGCTATGCCTAAGATAATTATTTATTTTAATTCAACCAGTCCTTAAGAGCTCAGACCCATCCTATTAGGGTCAGCCCTCTAGCAACATCTTAAGAATAGATCATTCATGTGGGCTTTATATGGGCATGAGTACATAGAGGACTCCTCTATGAGAGCCAAACCTAAATTATAAACAATCTATGCCTATAGTGTTTATAGTCCCTCTTATATATGATCCCTTCTCCCCGCTTCAGAAATCCTACTATCCCTTCACCCCCCCCATTCCCAATCCAATATCCTGCTTTATTAATGCTCTTTACCCTCAGTTCTTAACCCATTAGTTATCAAAACCAAACTCCTGCCCCAATAAGCCATCACCCAGCTCCCAAAAAAGAGACACACACTCAGCCCCACATCTCAACCTCCGGCAAGAAACTATAACCAACACCCCTACTGACTCATGCTCTGTGGCCTTCCTTTTCACTCCCTCCCCCAAATGTGGACTGTTTCTTGATACCATACTCAGCTCCAGAAGGATCCCCAGTGCAAGAATTTTACCTGAACCCTTTCTGCCACAAATCTTTTCTCAAACTCAACAAGACCAAGGCGTGTGATGAAAATGTGCCCTGGATTCACCCCCCACAAGAATATCTCAAAAGACAATGGGGAAGACTATATAATACCACCTCTTAACCTGTTTATCCCTGAAATGTAAGATAGACTCCTGCATCTCTTTGTTCCTTAATTACTTTTTAAAACTATTTTTATCTATCTTTTTCTTTATATATATATATATACATATATATGCTCTTTTTTATATTTTTATTTTATTTTTTTGCCTTGTTTCTGTTTTCTTCTCTTCATTAACTTCACCTGTTTTGATTCTACTTGGTACAAAAATCTACAAGAAAAAGTCTTGCCTGGGATAATAGCTCAGGTCAAAACCAGGGCACAAAGATGATGGAACCTGACACTCTCACCCCCAAATGCACCAGCAACATAACCATTTATTCTTGCAAAGGCATACTAAAACAGGGAAAATTTTACGTGTAGAAAGAAGCTTTTATCTACTAGGGATAAGAATTCATACATTTTAAAATGCAGGAGCACCTCCAACTTGAACATATGTTACATGGACCCAACTTAGACTCCCTTCCAATCCTGAATCCAGACATAGAACCCACACAGTTCTCCATAACAGCTCCAAGAACCAAACTCCCTCTGGTATATTCTTAATACTGCTCTGACACCAACATGCACCAGTTTTGATATGACATCCTGACAATAAGGAAATGGCAACAACTTGATCTAAGAGCAGGTTGTCTTACCTAACCACCTAAAGATAAGATAAAATCAGAAGACACATCATCCTTTGATCTATACAAAAGCCAAGATTGCTATCTACAGAAGACTAACTGTGACAATCATGACTGGGCAGAATTTATCCTGGGACCACTAAAAAAGACCCTAGTCTAGGCTTTGGCCTACGATCTGTACAACAACCAACATCTCTAATTCCAGAGATTTGACTGTGACAACTGCAACTGAGCAAATCTTCTGGAAACATAATGAAAGACTCTATCCTAGGCTTCATCCTAGAATCAGTGCAAACGCCAAAACCACCAACTACAGAAAACTGATTAAAACAACAGTGATGGAACAGAACTTCTAGAATGGTAAAGAAGGACTCCATCCTAGGCTCCATCCTATGATTTGCGCAAATATCAAGATCTCTAGTTACAGAGGCCTGATTTTATCAAGCACGATGGAGCAGAAAGTTTTCAGCTGCCATTAAAGGACATAGGGGAGAGTAAAATAACATGTATGGAGCCTATGATTATTCCCATCACATTATACTTCGAGGGCGGAGAAACCATGTATCTCTTAGGCCAAGGGAATTACCTTTTTAATCTCCCCAATATTTACTGTGCCTGTGCAAAAAGAAAAAAAAAAGAAAAAGAAAAGAAGCACAAATTATTTTTTTTGGTTTTGTTATTGTTGTTTGTTTCCTCACTTTTTTCATTTTTCTTTTTCTTTTACTTTTATTCTTTCTTTTTTTATTTGTTGTGCTTTGTTTTGTTTTTATTTTAGGACAGTGATTATTGTATGGTTGTCTTTGTTGCTGTGGTGCTTTTCAGGTTTATTGTTTGATTTTTTGTATTGTTGTTATGTTTTTCTTCCTTTTTATCTTTCTTCTCTTAAATTGATATTTATAGCCTCGAGAAGGACTACTCCCATTTTTTGCTTGTTTGATTTTTCCCCATTTTTTTTTATTTTCTTTCCTTCAAACAGAACCACATAACTTGAACCATCTTGTTCTGCCTCGCAAATTGAGGGGGAAATAATGGAGGGTACCAAGACTAAGCAGTCCTATGAACATTAAGTAGAAACATAAAATGATCAAACTTAAAACACCAAATCCAAAGCAAACAACAACAGAATTGATAACCAATCTACAATAAACTAGACACAGAGGGGACCACTTATACTAGGAGCCCAGGGTGTAAAGGAAAGGAATATGAGATGCATTTTGGGAATGGGGGTGGAGGGAGGACAACATTGATGGTGGCAATGCCCCTGATTTAATGTCACTATGTACCTAAAATATTACTGTGAAAGATTTGTAATCCACTTTGGTCAAAATAAAAATTATAATAAAAATAAAGAGGGAAGCATAGAAGACTGAGCTGGACTAGAAGACTGAGAGAGACCAGATCATAGAAGGATTTAAATCAAGTTGGGAATGCTTGAGCTCTATGCCATAGGAATCTCTCAAAAGTTTGTAAGACTGAAATGATACCATCCAATAAAAAGCATCAATCTACTTACTCAGGAGATTGAAAAAAAATTATTTAAGGTCCTAGGTGTTTGTCAGAAAGGATGACTCTATTCATCCATCAGTGAGTGAGGGAATCACATAGGGTGCCAAGCTTTCCATTTGGGGCTATTCCTTCATTTCTTCATGCCCAGCACTCTCTTTTCATGGTACTTATACCCACACCACATCCCAGACCAGAAGCAGGTTCAAGTTTACCAAGATCCCTCATGGTATAAAATTTACATCATACTTAATAAAGCATTATGTTTGCAGGCCCCTGCTAATTTTTAACTATACTTCTCCTTTGGAAGTATCTTGGTAAGAAAATGAACACAATTAATAGTGTCTTCCATTTTTGAGCCATAAACGTTAATCTTTGCATTCAATCCAAGTGGCTATTTTCAAAGCTTGATCATGCTCACTTTTGAAGTTTAAGTATACTCTCAATATATCTCTTAAATAGCTCTTGAATTAAGTAGGGAGATTGCCCTCTCTTTTTTACAGTGTTGGGCACTTAACCAAAGAAAGTCTAGCAGCTGATGATTGCTGCCAAGCCACTGGAAGTGTGGAGGTTTGAAACCTAAGACTTTCTTAAGTGATAAAAGTCCTTACCCACTTAGGATAACTTCTTTTCATTGATTTTTAAAAGCACCAAAATGACAAAGTAGGCCACATGACTCATTCTAAAAATGGCAACATTTTGGCTTAACATTTAGGAGGGATTATAGGATGTTCTTGTCTTGGTATTTCAGGCAATTGTTTCCTGTGGGTGTGCCAGATTTCCTCTTCAACAATATGAATCCAGGGCCATGCCTATCTGGCTTCTTACTTTCTCTTCAAGGACTACCACTAATTCAATGCTTTGTGAGTATTAGTCCAGTGGATACATGAGGAAACATTTGAACCATAGCAAATGGTTTTAAAAGACTGGTGCATTTAAAATCTGTGCTCTGCCATACCACTTGCCCTACAAGTTTTATGGGAAGGTTAACCTTTCTTGACCCCAGATTTATCATCTGGAAGGCAGCAATTCAAGGCTCTTCTTCAACATTTTCAGGGACAAAAATATCTCCATAAAATCTGTTCCAGAGCAGATGCTCAATAAATAAAAGATGAGAATGGGCAAGTTTCAGGAGACAGCCCCAGATTCTGGCATTCTGGAATTCTATCCAGTCTGTGCAATAAAGGACATATGGAGCTAACCAACTCTATTTGCAGCTGGCAGGAAGGTGTCAGGAGACAAGCTCCACTTTGGGGGTTCCTGACATATTTCCCAATCTACAGGTTTATAATGTGCTATCCCCATATCAGACAGCATTGTGGTGTGGACCAAGCAATCTTCACATTGCTAAATAAAGAAAACTGAACACTCCTTGCACTGGGTTCTATAGGGTTCCCAAAAATTATGTCCATAATTTTATGTGCATAAAGATGTTCCCTTACTTGAAAAATTATCTTTACAGATATAAATGAGTGACTGGTATTCTCCTAAGGGGGAAAATGAATGCCTGAAACACATGCTGTGATGACAAAGAGGACACAACAAACCAAGGAAAGTTAAGGATGCCTGGAAAACATCAAAAGCTGGAAGAGTCAAGGAAGGTTTTTTCTCTAGCGTCTGAAGAGAGAAAGGGGCCTTGGAAAAGCCTTAATTTCAGACTTCAGCCTTCAGCACTAGAAGAGGGTATATATTTGTTTTGTTTTTATTAGCCTAATTTGTGGCAATTTGTTATGGCAGCCATAGGAAACTAAATTTAATCCAAAGAGCTTTTATTCTAGTCTCCAGGATTTGCTCTCAATCTTTCCTGGAAAAAAAGGTTCATATCAAGAACAAAATAATTTTAGGCAACAGGACAGTCTGAAATGTGTGAATCAGTCAGTAGTCACAGAAGAAAGGAAATTTAAAAAGGGACAAGGAAGAGGACACAGTAAAGGAAATAAGGGCAAAAGACAAACCTAAAAGAGAAATGTGGCCAACAGCAGGATTAGTTCCAGCACAGTAGGGCAGTTCTGACTTTTAACCAAGTGAAGTGGGGTGGGTGTTGGAATTGTAAAGCCATTCAGTCTGGGGCAGTTTTCAAGGGCACACAAGGTCAGTCCAGAGGCCAGGACTTGACATAACCAGGTCAGTTTCCCACCAGACAGTTTATTCTTCTTATATTCTACATCACAAGAGCACTGGGCTTGCTTATGCTTGCAAAGAACTAATTTGGCACTATGTAGATAGAATGTATACCTAAATTATTCTTGAGAAACTGTGTTTCCTGTGTTTACAGAATTGATCTGGAATCATCATGTAATCAGCCATTAGTTTATCATTCCATCTTAGTATTTCTATATAGACTTACAGGATCCTCTCTTTCCTACCATGGAAGTCCAAAGACCCATGAGTAATCTGGACTCTCCAGGGCTCAGGTTCAGGTTAATGAAGGAGTAGTAGCATGAAATGCCCAAGACTTCTTACAGAGATGTATAGATGACCTGAAATGTAATTGCAAGTGCCTATGTGACTCCATACCTCTTACCTAGGGCAATGAGAGAGAAAGGAAATGATGACCATATGTAAAGTTCACTAAATGTCCACATATATGGTTATTTTAAAAAAAAATTCCTACATAAATGCTGAGTTTTAAAAGTTGCTTATAAATTATTCTTGAGGGTTGTATTTCATATTTAACACTATTGTAAGTAGGTGAGGCCTAGAGATGATGGTGATCAAGATCATTAGACATTCATTATTCTACAAGGAAGAGGCCCATGAATATTTAACTTCAGCTGGATGAATGGGCAGACAAAGGACAGTAGAATGAGGGGTGGAAAATCGATCATGCATATGGACTCATGAACTGGAGAGACAAGGAAGAATAAGCAAAGCCTTGTTTCAGAAGAGATTGCAGCCAAAATATGTCCCATATATGCAATTAGCTTCTGGCAACTTTTCTCTCCACTCTCACCCACTTGTTTGTCTTTATCACTCTGACCTACTTTTTATTTTATCATAGTCTTCATCACTTACTGATACAATTCTTGCTCTTTTACTTGGCTATTTTCTTCCCCATGAGACTGTGTGTGTCTGGAAACATTCTACAATATATCCTGATATCTGGCAGTTAATTATTGCACACTTGATATTATTGACTGAATAAAATACAGTTCAATAGGACTAACAGAGGCACAATATAAAATTAAGAGCAATGGCATAAAAATAAGATCAAGATAACTTGTGATCAAACCTTAGGTTCTGCACTCACTTGCTGCTTTCCTTTGATCTATCCTACCATGTTATGACCAATTTTCTCAGTTACAAATGGGAAATCTAACATCATATGTCTCATACCATTGTTATAAAGATTAAATGAATTAATATTTTATAAAATACTTAACACAGAAATTAACAACTATTTCTTAAAAACCCACATAGTAAATATTTTGTGCCATGCAGGCCATATGGTGTCTCTTGCAATGACTCATTTCTGCCCTTACAGGACAAAAACGGTCACACAATACATAAATTAATTGAGTTTGGCCATATTTCAATTAAAAACATTGAATATTATAACATAGCCAGGGCTATAGATTTGTATTAGAGTTAAGATTTGCAAGAGTCAATCCCTAAGGTCAACTCCTGCTACTGCAAAAAACAACAGAAAACTATAGCGCAGCATAAAAGAATTAGAACTCCAGAGAATAATGGAGAGTTCAGGATTCAGTGTCTTTCTTTTAAAGAAAATGTATTGTGCTATGTTATACTCTGAGGAGCAATTGAATCATATAGACATTGTAGCCTTTTTCTTTCCCCTTTAAATTTAGGACTCTGGGTTAAGAAAGCAAAAACACATTGGTTCATAGTCTGTTAGCCCACTGTCTGCTTGTGGTTTGAGGGTGTGACAAACCCTCTTAGAGCAGCCACATAGTTTCATTCTGCTGGCTTTGATTAGACCTCTATAGAGACCCCAAAACATTTTATGTTGACAAGGACCACGCTGATGAGGACCCCAGAGTACAGATAATACTGGTTAGTAGAGACTGCACCAGAGAGCTCTCCTCCACCAACTGAACTTTTGCCACATTAATCAATTTTGTCTCTTGAATAAATTCTTACAATAAAAAAAAATCCACACCCTCAAACTGTTTCTTCACAACTTTATGGAAGACAGTAAGTAGTTATTATGTTCATTGTGCATTCCTTAAATGCACATGTCTCTTTTACTCCTCATAAATATGCATGATTTTTCTGAAAACTCCTACATGTGTATAGTCTCTTATATCACCCTGACTATACTCTGCATAAAACCAGACCAACTGCCCTCATTTCCTCTTTTTTGGAGCTTGGTCTACAGTATGTGCTGATAGACATGCTTCGTTACTGAAGTAGTTTTCTTGCCAATAAAACCCTGATTTCTATTTATTTTCACTTTTTCTGTTCCTGTGACTTATTAGCAAATGAAGATAACTAATATTCCCTGAACTGCCATAAATATATGATCAGCAAAATATTAACAAAAAGATAAATCTACTACAGATAAATAATATCCAGGAAGTACAGATATGATTCAATAACACTGCTTGTATTCTAATTGCTGTACTGTAGGTAGGTCAGATATTATTATACTACTTTGCAGATGGGGAAACGACAGATACTAAATGACTCATTTGAGGTCAGGCAGCTGATAAATGGAAGGCCTAAATTTGAACCAAGGAAATTTTTATTCCAGAACAATGCTCATCAACAATATCAGAACACAACCCCCCATATATTGAACACAAACTTTACACACCTTTTTACTCTCTTAAAGAAAACTATCTCATCTCTGGGTAAAAGATTCTGAAACTACTGTAGCAGTTGCTTCTTTTACTTGTAGTTATCAGGTAATAATTACAAACTCAACCTTTTTGGTCTTGTCAAACCAAAAAGGAAAGGAAAGAGGAAAGAAAATTTTAGCGACATGATGGCTTCATGATTAGCTTTAATGCAAAAGGGGAAAAATTCACAACATAATTCCATCCACACTTCAGTGACACATACAACTTCAGAAAATACTAATATCTATTCTAGTCATTTTAATTTCTATTCTAGTCATGTGGGTTGTATTACCTATGCCATGTTATTGTAAGAAACTCAGCTTAACAAGGAGACAAAACGTTTGGTAGTTGATGAAAATGAACCATACTTTTTTATTATAGTACTGGAGGTCTGTAATCATGGAAATTCAAATACCATTGTCAGTGAGATGTGAATGGACTCATAACCACCTGACTGTGAAATTATGTTTATGAGTTTATTGTCCAAGAGCTCTGCATTTTTCTTGCTCTACCATAACTAAATTTTAAAGAGACTGGCAATTTTAAGTTTTGGCAAAAATATGAGGACACTTGAACCTTCTTACACAGCTAATGGTCATGCAAAATGCTACAGCCTATAGAAAAACAAGTAGATGTTCCTTTAAAATACTAACTTCCATTAGATCCAGAATTTCCACACTTCTCTGAAGCAAACAAAAAAATGTATGTCTACAAAAGGTTTTAATGCAAATTTTTATAGCAGCATTTAACTCTGGAAACAATTCAAATGCTCAACAGCTTACAAATGAATAAACAAAAGATGACATATCTATATGATACTACTTGGAAACAGAAGTAGTATCAATAGACTGCTACTTGGAAATAAAAGCTGCTAATGGATGTAATGCTATGAAAACCATCACGGGAAGTCAAAGAGTCTTAATGTTCTTTAGTTCTGATCATTTAAAACCTCTAGTCAAAGCAAAACAACATAGCAGCAGAAAACAGATTGAAAGGATGCAGTGGAGTGGGGTGGATGAAAGTGATAGACCACAACAGGACATGGGGTAACTTTTTTGGGGGGGATCACTACTCCTGGCTCTATGCTCAGAAATCGCCCACTGCAGACTTGGAGGACCATATGGGATGCCGGGATTCGAACCACCGTCCTTCTGCATGCAAGACAAACGCCTTACCGCTGTGTTATCTCTCCGGCCCCAACTTTTACTGCTTTTTCCTTCATTGTCACAATGACTGGCCTTCCACCCACCTGGAATACTCTCACACCTTAACTGTGGTGCTTGTGAGGGGTCAAATATCAGTTTACAATACTCGGACAGTTCAGTTTGGTACCCAGCCAGGGCTGCTCTCCTTTAATTGTGGGGCTTCTACATGTCCTGCCTAGTGTCACTCTTCTTGGTCAGGATACTCATATATCTTCTTGGGCTTTTTTTCTGGGAGTGGTATAACAATCTGTACTCAGGGTTTTCATTTGGTTCTGGCTCTAACTTGCAGGGGTCCTCAAACTTTTTAAACAGGGGGCCAGTTCACTGTCCCTCAGACCATTGGAGGGTCTGACTATAGTAAAAACAAAACTTATGAATGAATTCTTATGCACACTGCATATATCTTAATTTGCAATGAAGAAACAAAACAGATACAAATACAATATGTGGCCCGCGGGCCATAGTTTGACCACTGCAAGGCAACTGAAATCAAATGTAGGTCAGCAGCATGCAAGGCAGGCACCTTACTCTCTCTCTTTCTCTGGCCCCTATCTGCAACTGCTGCTGCTGTGGCGGTGGCGCACACCGTGTGTGTGTGTGTGTGTGTGTGTGTGTGTGTGTGTGTGTGTGTGTGTGTGTGTGTGTGTGTGTGTGTGTGTGTGTGTTAGGGGGATTAGGCCACTCTCAGCTCTGTTCAGGGTTACTATTGATTGACTCCGTGCTCGGGTATCACTTCTGACAACACTTAAGGGAACAATATGTAGTACTGGGGATCAAACCAGTTTGGTCCTGTTCTCTCTCTCTCTCTCTCTCTCTCTCTCTCTCTCTCTCTCTCTCTCATACACACATACATACATATACACAAACACACAAGAACGTTCACACATGATTTCCAATCATGGACTGGAAATCACTTACAGACTGCAGAGCTGGCAGGATCACAATAAATGGAAGTGGCAGCCTGGGGCTTGAACTTTTGATCTTAGGCTTGCTAAAGCAGGTGTTCCAAACACTGAGTTCTCCCATAAAGGACATTTTGAGGGCATTGGAAGTATTCTATATTTTGATTGTATTTATATTTGCATGACTCTCTAGTTTCTAAACTTGATGTAACTGCATGCTCTAAATAGGTGTGGGTGTTTAGGAATGTAAATTATACAATAAAACTGAACAGAATTATTGTTTTTAAAGTTTATTTATGTTTGTTTAAAATTTGCATTTTTCTTTCTTTTGTTTCCTCTTTTCTTCCTTTCTTCCTTTCCTTCTTCCTTCCTTTCTTTTTCTTTTTCTTTCCTTTCTCTTTCTTTCTTCCTTCCTTCCTCTTTCTTTTTCTCTTTTCTCTTTCTTTCTTTCTTTCTTTCTTTCTTTCTTTCTTTCTTTCTTTCTTTCTTTCTTTCTTTCTTTCTTTCTTTCTTTCTTTCTTTCTTTTTCTCTCTCTCTCTCCTTCCTTCCTTCCTTCCTTCCTTCCTTCCTTCCTTCCTTCCTTCCTTCCTTCCTTCCTTCCTTCCTTCCTTCCTTCCTTCCTTCCTTCCTTCCTTCCTTCCTTCCTTTTCTTCTTTCTTTCTTTCTCTTTTTTTTTTTTTGGTTTTTGGGCCACACCCGTTTGACGCTCAGGGGTTACTCCTGGCTATGTGCTCAGAAATCGCCCCTGGCTTGGGGGGACCATATGGGACGCCGGGGGATCGAACCGCGGTCCGTTCCTTGGTAGCGCTTACAAGGCAGACACCTTATCTCCAGCGCCACCTTCCCGGCCCCTTTTTTCTTCTTTCTTAAACCTGCTGAATACTGGGTCTTGAATAGTAATCCTAATGTATATAAGTTTTCAGCCTTTGGGGGGGGGGGGCGGTCACACCCAGCAGCCCTAAGAGGTTACTCCTGGCTCTATGCTCAGAATTTGCTCCTGGCAGGCTCAGGGGACCATATGGGATGCCGAGATTCAAACCACCATCCTTCTGCATGCAAGGCAAATGCCAACCTCTATGCTATCTCTTCTGCCCCATGTTTTCAGCCCATTATAGTTCTCTCTCTCTCACTCTCTCTCACTCTTTCTCTCTTTCACTTGCTCTCTCTCTCTCTCTCTCTCGTTCTGTCTTCTACTACTTTGGCAGCAATCAACTTTGATTTTATTGTTTTCTCCAATATTTTAAACTACATTGGTTTTTATGTCTTGGGGGAGCAGACATCAGTGATACTCAGGAATGATTTCTGCTTCTGCACTCAAGATTCATTTCGGGAAGGACTCAGGAGACCATATAGGGTGGTGAGGATTAAACCAGGGATGGTTACTTACAAGGCAAGAATTACCCATTGTGATATTTCTTCAATCCCTACATTGTTTTTTGATAAAGTTGATTCTTCCTTTAGTACTATAACAGTCACTAGGGATGCTCACACATAGTTTTTCACCCTCTAGGAACAAAATAGACAGATTTCTTGCTTTCCAGATATAGATTTTATCATATAACTTGCTGTAGCTAACAAAATAATGTTTCTCATGACAAACAGCTTAGAAATTCAGAGTGCAGTTGTGACATTTCATATTTCTTTCTTGAAAAATTCTGGAAATAGGAGTTAGGATTAAATATGTGTCATCCTGCCTCCTTGAGGGGCCTCGGTGTCAAGAGGTTCCAGCCATCCTACACTGCAAGATTGTCTCTATGATAAATAATCCTGAGTCAATCAATGAAACTTCAGGCAGGTTTTTTTGCAATCCTATTGAGATGATACTGACTCATAGGTATCAATTTATGCCTGTTGATAAAAAAAATTAGGAAATGTCCATAAACTAATAACAGAGGACGATCTTGGTACAAAGAACAATGTAGGCCTTTATGGCCAATACCATCTCCATTTGAAAGTAATTTCTTAATGTGTTTCTATAAAGAAATTGAAGGAAAAATTATTTGACTTGTAGAATAAAGTTAAAAGAATAAAGAAAATAATGTTTTGTTAAAAAAAATGGCATTAAAATTTTGTAAAACTGGAAAGTCAAGGGGCCAGAGTAGTAGCACAGCAGTAGGGTATTTGCCTTGCATGCAACCTAGGGCAGACCCACCTTCAATCCCTGGCATCTCATATGGTCCCCTAAGCCTGCCAGGAGTGATTTCTGAGAGCAGAGCCAGGAGTAATCCCTGAGCACCACCGAGTGTGGCCCAAAAACAAAACAAAAAAGGGGGGGAGTCAATTGTGTGACTTGAAATTATCCTTATCTGGTTAGGTTTGTGTCTATCACTGTCACCCAGACAATATCAAGTATATTGTGATTTAACAAGATCACTTCTTATTGACATTTGGTGCTTTAATGAGGAAAGGGGTTTAGAAGTGTTACAAAAAACATATTATGACAGTAAAGTTGCCAACGCCCAATGAATGGGGCATGTTGTATAACTTTTAAATGGGAAGTTACTCCTTGTCAAAGGAAAAAAAAAATAAATGATCTCTCCGAAGGCCATGCAAGCAGGGACATACACAGGATGCAGAAGTTCAGCTAGAACTACAGTGGTAGGGAAACAGATTCACAAGCACAGCAAGGAGATTATATTTTGTTCACATTGGGGACAGAGTAGAAATGTGCTATAGAAATTATTAAGGACCCAATATTTGACCTTTTAAATAAGTGGGGCCTGATGTGTGGGTCAGAACTAAAATCCACTCAACTTATATAATGCAAGAAGAAAAGATATGTTGTAAGATTTTTATCCCACAACATCATAATTTAACTTTCTTACCTGGTAGCATTTGTTCTTATTGTACATAAAGTACACTAGTTGCTATGTATCATATGCACACATACATACACACAAATTCTTACTCTAAATACTATCATTCTCTAAAATATTTTTTTATTTTTATGAGTGCCAAATTTCAGAATCCTTTTGGTATGTGTTACATAGAAGAAGCTGAGCATGTAGATTTTTTACATGACCATTATAACTCACTATTATGGTATCCAAATAAGATAAACCACTCATATGTATCACCTTTCTATCCATTGCCTTTTTAATTTTTAGTGGACAACTATGAGAAAAGCACAATGATTTTTGTTATTCTTCTGTTAAAATACTTATAGAACTCTCCATGTAATGGATACCAGGAAAATGTCAAATGGCAATGGAATAATATGAATTTATAATTAGAAGTAAATATAAGTATACTTAAAATAAAATATAAACTGAACATTTATTCTTGGAGGAATATAAATTATTTTTCATTTTGTTTTAAAGCCATTTTCAGTGAGATAGAATCTAGATAATTTTACTTCAATATTAATTAAAGTGCAGTTTACAGTAATACAGTCATTTTAAAATTTGAATATAGAAATTTAATTTTTACTATATGATGTTTTTCTTTGTTGCAGTTTAAAATTTGCAATTATGACATTAAACCATTTACGTTTGGCAGAAAACATAAAAAAATTTTAGATTAAATAAAAATAGCACCACAGTTAAAATTATAGTACAAGTAAATATTAATCAAAATTTAGTCTACAGTGTTATATAGTCATTTTAAAATTTGAATATTAAAATTTAAGTTTTACAAACCATTTAGTTTTGGCAGAAACCACAAAAAGTTTTAAATTAAATAAAATATAGCACCACAATTAAAGTTAAAATTATAGTACAAGTAAAGTGTTTTCTCAAAGTATATATAATGATTCATGTTCTATTTGCTTATAAACTTACCTGGAACATTTACAATGGATAGGGTCACATGATAAGTCTAAAGGAAGGAGAATTAAGTTCTTTTATTGAGGTCTTACTATGTGATAGGCATTGAGTGAAATTTGTCCTTATATGAATCTTCCTTAATCTATACAACCCTACAAGAAAATCTTCAGTTCCTTTGTATTTACAGAGGAGCAAGGCAGGAGGCAATGAAATAAAATATTTTCCTAATTCTATGGTTAGTATTGCTTCTCCAAAACCAGACTACTAGGCCATATTACTGCAGGGTTTTATATCTTAGGAAGCACCATGGAATGCAAAGGAACAAGTATTACAGCTTCCCTTCTTTTGCAGAATAAAAGAAACAGGAATCAGATGAATTTTCTTGTCCTGTATATTTATAATTAAAATGAAAAATACCTGTAAAATAAATTTAATGATTTTAATGTTATTTTTTTTTCATGTGACAGAAAACTATATTTTTTAGTATTCAAGGAAGTCAATAGTCAATAGTGTATATCATCTCTCATTGTGGTCCCCAATGAAGGACACCTCCCAGTATTTATGTCTATCTGCAATTCCTTTTTACTATAGACTTGATACGTTGGCCATATGACTTGTTTTGGTCCATATTTTTACTAGTAATTATGATGCAAGAAGCTGGATAATTTTTTTAAGCATAGGATTTGCTCTTTTAACATCTATACAATCTCAGGTTAAATAACTAAAAGATGACAAACCTTATAGAGAAACATTCTGCAGTATAAATAGCCATTTAAGACTGTTTCAGGGCCAGAATGAAAGCACAGTGGTAGAACATTTGCCTTGCACACGGCTGACCCTGGACAGACGCGAATTCCATCCCAGGCATTCCCATAAGACCCCCAAGCCAGGAGCGATTGATAAGTACATATAGCCAGCAGTAACCTCTGTGCGCTGTTGGGTGTAGCCAAAAAAAAACCAAATAAACAAACAAACAAAAACAAACAAAAGACTATTTCAGTTACAGAAAAAAAAATACAGCTGGGTGAGACTGCATAAGATAGAAAAATGAGCCATAGATGTAGGTCAGTGGAAGAGCACAGGTTTTGAATACATGAAATCCTGGGTTCCATTCCCAGTACTACACACAAAGAAATAAGATATTCTAGTAAATTCTGAAGAGTCAATAAGTTGATCTCCAGTACACAATATCAATAAAAAGTAATAAATAATTGTTATTTTAAGTTACTGTATTTTTAGTGGTTTGTTATAAGGCAATATGCAACTGAAAAATGGGCAGTGTTTAATTACAATTGACAAATTTAAAAGGTTAAATATTTCATCAAAGTTATAATTATAACTCTAAATGCACCATATTAAATTCCATGTTCTTTTCAATACATACTTTCTTTATTTCCAAATCAAGTATAATATTTGTTCCAATCTTTTGGGTATTTTACCTCAGTAAATGGAACTAGCACCCATCCAGTTGCTCAGTCCAAAAAATTTTTTTCTTTTTTCTTTTTTTTGTACATTGATGGCTTATACATTACATGGTTCTGACTACAAAATATGTACTGAAAATCTTTTGTACAGTAAAGAATTACTCTTTCATTTTTATTTATTTAAACATCTTGATTACAAATATGATTATGATTAGGTTTCAGTCATGTAAAGAACACCCCATTCACCAGTGCAACATTCCCACCACAAATGTCCCAAATCTCCTTCCATCCCACCCCACCCCCACCTGTACTCTAGACAGGCTTTCCAGTTCCCTCATTCATTCACATGATTATGGTAGTTCTCAGTGTAGTTATTTCTATAACTGCACTCACCACAATTTGTGTGAGCTTCATGAAGTGAGCAGGAAGTTCCAGCCCTCCTCTCATTGTCTCTGAGGATTTTTGCAAAAATGACTTTTATTTTCTTAAAACCCATAGAGGACTGAGACTATTCTGCATCTCTCTCTCCCTCTGACTTATTTCACTCAGCATAATAGACTCCATGTACATCCATGTATAGGAAAATTTCATGACTTCATCTCTCCTGATGGCTGCATAATATTCCATTGTGTATATGTACCACTGTTTCTTTAGCCATTCGTCTGTTGAAGGACATCTTGGTTGTTTCCAGAGCCTGGATATTGTGAATAGTGCTGCAATAAATATAGGTGTGAGGAAGGGGTTTTTGTATTGTACTCTTGTGTTCCTAGGGTATATCCCTAGGAGTGGAATAGCTAGGTCGAATGGGAACTCAATTTCCAGTTTTTGGAGGAATCTCCATATCGCTTTCCATAGAGGTTGGACTAGATGGCATTCTCACCAGCAGTGGATAGGAGTTCTTTTCTCTCCATATCCCTGCCAGCACTGATTGTTCTCATTGTTTGTGATGTGTGCCAATCTCTGTGGTGTGAGATGGTATCCCATCATTGTTTAGATTTGCATCTCCCTGATGACAAGTGATGAGGTGCATTTTTTCATGTGCCTTTTGTCCATTTGTATTTCTTTTTTTTTTTATCAAAGTGTCTGTTCATTTCTTATCCCCATTTTTTGATGGTATTAGATTTTTTTTCTTGTAAAGTTCTGTCAGTGCCCCGTATATTTTGGATATTAGCCTCTTTATCTGATGGGTATTGGGTGAATAGTTTCTCCCACATGGTGGGTGGCTCTTGTATCCTGGGCACTATTTCTTTTGAGGTGCAGAAGCTTCTCAGCTTAATGTATTCCCATCTCTTTATTTCTGCTTCCACTTGTTTGGAAAGTGCAGTTTCCTCCTTGAAGATGCCTTTAGTCTCAATGTCATGGAGTGTTTTACCTACGTGTTGTTCTATATACCTTATGGTATCAGGTCTGATATCAAGGTCTTTAATCCATTTGGATTTTACCTTAGTACATGATGTTAACTGGGGGTCTAAGTTCGCTTTTTTGCAAGTGGCTAACCAGTTTTGCCAGCAACACTTGCTGAAGAGATTTTCCCTGCTCCAATTAGGATTTCTTGCTCCCTTGTCAAAAATTAGGTGATTGTATGTCTGGGGAAGTTCTCTGAGAACTCAAGCCTATTCCACTGATCTGAGGGTCTGTTTTTATTCCAATACTATGCTGTTTTGATAACTATTGCTTTGTAGTACAGTTTAAATTTGGGAAAAGTAATGCCTCCCATTTTCCTTTTTTCTAGGAATGCCTTAGCTATTTGAGGGTGTTTATTGTTCCAGATGAACTTCATAAGTGTTTGATCCACTTCTTTGAAAAATGTCATGGGTATCTTTAGAGGGATCACATTAAATCTGTACAATGCTTTGGAGAGTATTGCCATTTTAATGATGTTAATCCTGCCAGTCCATGAGCAGGGTATATGTTTTAATTTCCCTGTGTCCTCTCTTATTTCTTGGAGCAAGTCTTTATAGTTTTCTTTGTCCTTCACATCTTTGGTCAAGTTGACTCCAAGATATTTGAGTTTGTGTGGCACTAACATGAATGGGATTGCCTTCTTGACTTCCATCTCTTCCCTATCATTATTGGTGTATAAAAAGGCCATTGATGTCTGTGTGTTAATTTTGTATCCTGCCACCTTGCTATATGAGTCTATTGTTTCTAGAAGCTTTTTGGTAGAGTCTTTAGGGTTTTCTAAGTAGGGTATCATGTCATCTGCAAACAGCGAGAGAGTGACTTCTTCCTTTCCTATCTGGATTCCCTTGAGATCTTTTTCTTGCCTGATCGCTATAGCAAGAACTTCCAGTACTATGTTGAAGAGGAGTGGTGAGAGTGGACAGCCTTGTCTTGTACCAGAATTTAGAGGAAAGGCTTTTAGTTTTTCTCCATTGAGGATAATATTTGCCATTGACTTGTGGTAGATGGCTTCAACTAGATTGAGAAAGGATTCTTCCATTCCCATCTTGCTGAGACTTTTGATCAAGAATGGGTGTTGGACCTTATCAAATGCTTTCTCTGCATCTATTGATATGATCATGTGATTTTTATATTTCTTGTTGTTGGTGTTGTGTATAATGTTGATATATTTACGGATGTTAAACCATCCTTGCATTCCTGGGATGAAACCTACTTGGTCGTAGTGTATGATCGTCTTGATGATGATTGGATCCTATTTGCCAAGATTTTGTTGAAGATGTTTGCATCTGCATTCATCAGGGATATTGGTTTGTAATTCTCTTTTTTGGTAGCATCTCTGTCTGGTTTAGGTATCAAGGTGATGTTGGCTTCATAAAAGCTCTTTGGGAGTGTTCCAGTTTTTTCAATTTTATAGAGGAGCCTGGCTAGGATTGGTAGTAGTTCCTCTTGAAAGGTTTGAAAGAATTCATTAGTAAATCCATCTGGGCCTTGGCTTTTCTTTTTGGGCAGATGTTTGATTACAGTTTCAATTTCCTCAATAGTGATGGAGTGTTTAGATATGCTATATCCTCCTTACTTAACTGTAGAAGGTTATAAGTGTCCAAGAATTTTTCCATTTCTTCTAGGTTCTCATATTTAGTAGCATAAAGTTTCTCAAAGTAGCCTCTGATTACCTTTTGGATCTCTGCAGTATCTGTCGTGATCTCCCCCTTCTCATTTCTAATACGGGTTATCAGGTTTCTCTCTTTCTTTGTGAGTTTTGCCAATGGTCTATAAATCTTGTTTATTTTTTCAAAGAACCAACTTCTGCTTTCGTTGATCTTTTGGATTGTTTCTTGGTTTCCCACTTCATTGATTTCTGCTTACAGTTTTGTTATTTCCTTCTGTCTCCCTATTTTTGGGTCCTTTTGTTGGTCATTTTCTAATTTTATGAGTTGCATCATTAAGTTATTCATGTATGCCCCTTCTTCCTTCCTGATGTGTGCTTGTAAAGCTATAGATTTTTCCTCTCAGGACCGCTTTTGCTGTGTCCCATAGATTCTGGCAGTTTGTGTCTTCATTATCATTTGTTTCCAGAAAAGTTTTGATTTCCTCTTTGATTTCATCTCGGACCCACTGGTTGTTCAGTAGCAGGCTGTTTAATTTCCTATTGTTAAAGTTTTTCTTCTGTGTGCCTTTGTAGTTCACATCTAATTTTAGAGCCTGTGGTCAGCAAAGGTAGCCTGCAAGATTTCTTTCCTCTTAATTTTATGAAGGTATGTTTTATGTGTCGGCATGTGGTCTATCCTGGAGAATGACCCATGTATATTGGAGAAGAATGTGTATCCAGGTTTTTTGGGGTGGAGTGTCCTATATATACCTACTAGTCCTCTTTCTTCCATTACTCTTTTTAGGGCTAGTATATTTTTGTTGGGTTTCAGTCTGGTTAACCTATCAAGTGTTGACAGGGCCGTGTTGAGGTCTCCCACAATTATTGTGTTATTATTGATGTCTTCTTTCAGATTTGTCAGTAATTGTATTAGATAATTTACTGGTCTCTCATTGGGTACATATATGTTTAATAGCCTGATTTCTTCCTGTTGCACATATCCTTGATTAGTACATAGTGTCCATCTTTGTCCCTTACAACTTTTTTGAGTATAAAGTTGGTGTAATCAGATATTAATATAGCCAACCCAGCTTTTTTAAGGGTGTTGTTTGATTGGATGATTTTTCTCCAGCCTTTGATTTTGAGCCTATGTTGTTCTGACTATTCAGGTGTGTTTCTTGTAGGTAGCAGAAGGCTGGATTCATCTTTTTGACCCATTTTGCCACTTTGTGTCTTTTAATTGGTGAATTTAGTCCATTGACATTGAGGGAAATGATTGTCATAGGATTTAATGTCATCTTTGTAGATAAGTTTGCTGTGTTTGTTGATCTCTCTTATCTTAAAGTAGACCTTTCAGTTTTTCCTTTAAGGCTGGTTTTTCATCTGTGAAGTTTCGAGCTGTTGTTTATCCATGAAGCTATGTATCCTTCCTTCAAACCTCAATGTGAGTTGGGTTGGGTGCAGTATTCTTGGTGAGGCATCCATTTCATTCAGTCTTGTCACAATATCCCACCACTGTCTTCTGGCCTTGAGAGTTTCTTATGACATGTCTTCTGTAATTCTTAGGGATGCTCCTTTGAATGTAATTTTCCTTTTTGATCTTGCTGCTTTCAGTATTCTATCTCTATCTGTGGGATATGTCATTGTAAAGAGGATATGTCTTGGGGTGTTTTTCTTTGGGTCTCTTTTACCTGGTACTGTTCGGGCATGCAGGATTTGATTTCATGTAGTCTTTAACTCTGGGAGTATCTCTTTGATAATGTCTTTGACAGTTGATTCTTCCTGGAGATCTCCTACCTGGGCCTCTGGGACTCCAGTGATTCTTATGTTGTTTCTGTTGAGTTTATCAAAGACTTCTATTTTCATCTGTTCATATTCCTTAAGTACTTTTTCCATTGCCTGATCATTTGTCTTAAGGTTCTTTTCCAATTTCTTCTGCTGTGTTGAGTTTTTCTGCATCTCATCTTCCAGCACGCAGATTCTCTCCTCAGGTGCTGTTACTCTGCTGGCGAGGCCATCCACTGAGTTTTTCAGTTCAGCTACTGTGTTTTTCAGATCTGTTATTTCAGTTTGGAGTTTTCTGATTTTTGTCTTTGTGTTCTGTTCAGATTGATCTATGCTTTCTTTGAGTTCTACAAACATCTTCCATATTGTTATTCTAAACTCCTTATCCGAGAGGTTAATCACATGGTTGGCATTTTTTAGATCATCCGAGCTATCAACTTCATTCTCTGTGCATGATGTTTGCCTGTGAGGTTGCCCCATTGTCACACTTGTAGTGTGATTTTTTTTCTGCGTGTTGTGGTGGGGTTCATTGGTTAGAAAGAGGCCATGCTCTTCTGGAGTCTCTGGGAGAGCTATTTTTCTGGGTCCTTTTTGGCCCACTCCCAAGAGGTTCAGAAGACAGGACAGTGAAAAAACACGCACAGGCAACACTCACAGTCGGGAATCACTGGGCAGGCATAGATAATCCCAGTCTGACATCAAAAACAGGGGACCTTGCTTTCTGCAGAATACTGTAGATAGCGGGTTTTCAAGGTCAGACACAGTTCCTTGGCACTCGGGCCCTTGGATGAGCCTCTGGGAGAGCTATTTTTCTGGTCCCTTTTCGGCCAATTTCCAGGAGGTTTTGGAGACAGGACAGTGGAAAAACACACATAGGCAACACTCACCAGTCCAAAAAACTTACGTTATCTTTAACCTCTCATACACTTCACTCAGTCTATTCATAAGTTCTACCAGCTCCAACTTCCACATTTATGTCAAAGTCAGCCCCTATATATAGTCTTACATATAAGATATATAATATATAATATGGCATGTATATATACATATATATGTATATATACATATATACATATATATATGTCTCCTCAAATATCAGTGCAGACCACCATCAGACCTCATTAAGGAGGAAGTAGAGCAGGGAAAAATAGCACCAGAGAAAGTCAGTTTAGGAAGAGAGTTGTACATTCTGATTAAGAATTCCTATGACCCCTTTCCTCCCATCCATTTCAGCACTCTGGTTTAACTTCAGGTAATGGAGCCAGAATCTGTTAGAAAGAGGGAACCCATCATCTCTCCTTCTTGCTGCAGAGATTTTTGGTTCATTTCTAGAAAAACAGAAAACTGTATTTCTGCATCATATACTGTCATTTATTTGATAATAAGGGTCTACATAGCTTTGGGGAGTGCACAACTGAGGAAACCCATATTTTGAGCAGGTGTGGTCCTTTCCTATACACACTCAAATGCTGCTTCTGTGTTGGATGACTTATTTCTCAAGAGAGACATGGACAGGTGGAGGTTAATTGACTGAGATGTAACAAGATTTCCAATATAAAATGTTATTTTTAAAAGATCAGGATGTGTTAGCCCAATAAATAATTCATTATTTTGCTTATTCACAGACTAATAGAAAACTATTGCAGAATGTCTACATGTCAACTGGTCTGTAGTTAGTTAAACAAACATTTTATGAAGACATTTCTTGTAAAACTGATTTATACACTAATTATATGTTTTACCCAGGCAAAAATATAACATCTAGTAACTTTGTTTTAAAGGCCATTAAAATCTCATTTCCTTGAAAAGGTTACTTGACATCTTGTAGAGCATATCCAGAACTGAATAGACATGTCCCTTGCCACTGAGACTATAATAGCCAGACTACTCAGATAACATTTTTCTTACATTTTCTGCCCTTACTGAGAAACAAGGAGGGTGTGATTCTTCTGGCCCTGCTTGAATTCACCAGTCTTCAGGGGCACAGCTGAAGCAGCAAATGCAGAGGCAGAATGTGTGTCTGCAGATATCCCAAAACCATTTTCATCAGCAACTCTCACTTTTATCTGAACAATTTTAACTGTTTGATAAACAGACATGACTCCACATATGCAGGAGAGGAAGAGGAGGAGAAGGGGAGGAATAAGTAGAGAAGTGGAAAAGGAGAAAGAGAAAAGAAGAAGAAGAAGAAGAAGAAGAAGAAGAAGAAGAAGAAGAAGAAGAAGAAGAAGAAGAAGAAGAAGAAGAAGAAGAAGAAGAAGAAGAAGAAGAAGAAGAAGAAGAAACAAAACAACAACAACAAAAAGAAACAAGATCAATTGAGCATTGAGCTGTGGAGATAGTATGAATGGCATGATAGCATAGACAGGTTTCCAAGTTTTATTTCTGAAGACATATGCAGCACTCTTATCCCTCAGGCTGAGATCCATCAGGTGCATCAGGAGTGGATGTTGAAAATAAGACTGAGAATGTAATAAAAGTAAGAATAATAAAACTAATAATAAGATTCCTTTATGTCCTAGTAACTGCTTTAGTTCTTATTATGCTATTTTATTCCTATATACTTCTATGACAACCCTATTATCCCATTTCCTGCTTTTAAATTTTATTTAGGCAACATAATTTACAATACTGTAAATAGCAAAGTTTCAAGTATATAATGCCTCACCCACTGAAACCTGCAGGATGGCAATTACTGTGCCCTACCCCAAGTTTGATTCTCTTGTCTGCAGCTTCTGGTCCACCTTAGGCACCCCAGGAACAACTGGTGGCTTAGGCTAGTCATGCCCAAGTAGCCTGCAGTGTGTGTTGAGCAGATCTTGGCCCTCATGGTGGACAGCATGCCCCGGGACTCCTCTCCAGCAGAGATAGTGGGCAGGCTCTGCCAGGATGCTTCTCATTATTTACATGTTAATATATTGGTAAACCCCTGTACAGTGTTTTTTGGGGGGAGGGAAGTGGAGAGGAGGTTAGAGGTGATATAAAAAGCCAACATTAGTACAGCAGATGGGACATTTACCCAAAATTCTATACAGTCTCCTGAGCACCAGTAGAAGTAAATTCTGAGTGCAGAGCCAGGAATAATCCCTATTCATCGCTACAAAAACAAGAAAATGACAACAGAATAATTTATGTAATTCTTGAATAGTAAAACAACAACAACAACAATTTATAAACTCATTTGACATTTTAATGGACATTAATTTTGATTCCTAGACACAAGAGAATGGCTTAGTTTGCTGCATGTCAAGTATCCTAAGAGGACCGATTTTTGTATCTGTTTCTTCAAGCTTTCTTTATTAGCTGTAACCATTATCAATGTGCTCGTAGGACAATAACACAGCTGGAGATTCTGATTCTGTTACAACTTATTCAATTTGTCTGAGAATGTTCAGAGAAGAAATCTGACTGAAGGTCTGTCTGGTGGATAATAGATCTGATGCCCTTTTACACCTCAGATTTCTCCTGGCACATCTTACACTTTTTAACACTCTCAGGAGGATCCCAGAGAAAGGGCTGCTAAACGTTAGAAGAACTATGACCAACCATGTGGATACAGAAGAATATTTGAGAAAACACAAAATTACATTTTCTTTATGGCAAGCCTTCATTTAAAAACAGAAATCTATTCTTTCATTCACAAAGAATTAGGCTCACCCTGGGCGGCCTCTACCCCTACCATAGGCCTGTTCAAGACGTGTAGACAAGGGAGGCATGTGGATCCCATAACCCAGCAGTGAAACCCTTTATGGGTTAGGACTCAAGCTCCTCATACCCCAGTCATCCAGTCGCTGCGATATGGATCCAGAAACCAAGGGAGGAGAGTAAGAATTGAGAGTTCTCAGTGTCTACCCAGAAACAATAGCTTCTGCACAAAGGCACGACTAGTACGACTAGTAGTGCCTGAACATAAGATTCCAGTACAAGAAAGGCGTCAGGTTGACCTTCAAGAGAGACATAAACAGGTGCTCTTTACTTTGGTGTAAGGGGAAGGTTTCTCGAGGGTGTGCATTGTAGTTTAAATCCACAAGAATCATACGGCTATGGCCAGTCACCGGAGGATACGATGTGCAATCACTGATTTCTTTGTTGGCATGTTCTTCATAATCAAAAAAATTGTTCTCTCAAGTATTTCTTGACTGGGCAGTTACTGTGGTAGCCATCTAAGATGCTGGAAGGTTTGTGTAGTACTCAAGTTTAAACACCTTTTGGATTTTCTTGTGCTGCAGTTTCTCTGTGTATAGTGTCCTTCATAAATATTTCAAGATTCTCTGCCACCCTCTCACCTACCACCTCACCCCGCATGATAGTTTTAGATCTGTAGTTGACTCTCAGAGCCTGATTCATGCCTTTGGTCCTTTACTATTCCCTTACTACATTTATTTATATCCCACAAATGAGAAAGATGATTCTCTATTTCTCTCATTTCTTCTGACTAACTTTAATCAACATGCTATTTTCTAGTTTTAACCATGTTTCTATCAGTAAACTATATATATTGATTTTTTTCTTTTTTTTTTCTCTTTTTGGGCCATACCTGGTAATGCTCAGGGGTTAGTTACTCCTGGCTATGTGCTCAGAAACTGCTCCTGGGTTGGGGGACCATATGGGACGTCAGGGATTGAACCCATGTCCTTCCTGGGTCAGCCATGTGCAAGGCAAATGCCCTACCACTGTGCTATCGCTCCAGCCCCTATATAGATTACTTTTTATAGTGTTTCATTTTTTTATAATTTCATTATAATGGGTTTTGGCACTTGGTGTAAATGTCAAAAGTGGAGCTTGTGGGTCTTATGAAAACTCAATTTGTTTTTAATTATAAAATGTCTAGATATGAAGAGGCACAGAAAGCAGTAAAATTAAACACATGGGTAATAAATTCAAGAACAAATTGTCACTATGAAATGCCCAAGATGCACTCTTAAGAAAACTGAATCATGGCACATATAACTTCAATTCATTTCTAATAAGACAAGCCCAAAATCAAGGGCTTAAAAAGTAGTTGGGCATCACTTTTCAAATATTTGAAGGACACAGAAGACAAAAACATATTGAGAATCTGTTTCAAACTAAAGAAGAGTAATCAGGGTCAGAGCAATAGCACAGCTGATACAGTGTTTGCCTTGCACAGAGCTGACCTGGTTTCGATCCCCGACATCCCGATGTGGCTCAAAAAACAAAAACAAAAAAGTAACCAAACAAAAATTAAATATAGCAAGAGCCTGAACAGAATTCAAATCAGAAAAAAAAATATTTATGAGGTCACAGGTACACCTTGGGAGGCCTCATTTTGCAGAAAAGCCACCTACACTTAGAAATTCATAGGAATGGTGGTCCCAATATCACATAAAGAGGAGCAAAGGTTGTTGTTTACATTCTGTATCAAGGAATGCTATTTCTGTTCCATGATTCATCTCTGAAAGAGGGCACCTTTGTCCTGGATGAAATGTAAACATAAATCCAAGTGTCAGAAATTTATTAAATAGCTGAATGATTCTTCCTATTCTACTGCTCAAGAGTTGCTTATGCAACTAGATCATCAGTTTGTCCATTTATTTAGCAAATATTTATGGAATGTATACCAACTGTCTGGCATAGGGATACACATAGAGTGACTAATAAAAACCAATATTCTAGAATTATATGAGAATATTAATTCATTCTCCATCTCTAATGACCTCATGACCTTGAGATTATTCTTTACCTCTATGAGCCTCTATTTGCTCTTCTTTAAGGTGGAAAGACAAACTTACTTAAAAAATTGTTCTGAATGTTTAGTAAGATACTATATCAACACAGAATTATCTGGTATATGCTTATTCAAAATTATTATTATTTTAACCCAAAATTCTATTAGTTACACTAGCTAGTGGGGATGTAAGAGCACTCTCAGAAATTCTATTGAATATGTTTAAATGCACCACGAACATATTTAGGAATGTGAGTTTTCTCCAACCAGAGTAATTTTGCATTTCTCACTTTATTTTTTTTGTTATTTTCAAAGGTAGATAAACAAAACAAAGAAAGAGCAAATGCCTGCTGAAAAAGAATGGTACAGAGAAAGTAATTTTAATGGAAGTTGTAATATGCAGAATATCTGATAAGTTTTATCTAGATTCAAATGAGACTATTCTTGGAGTTTTAATTGCCTCTAGTTTCTTCCTGGGCATAATTTGAATGTCAGTTTATCTAACCCTTGATCATTTCCACATATAAAAAGAAAAATTGATTACCATAAATAAAACAAGATAAGCAGAGCCCACTAGTACTCCCTGGAGCACATTTCTGGTGCTTTTATATTGCTATATCCTGAGAAGTGAGTATTGGTCCTTTGCCACATTCTTTGTCACCTGCCACTGTGGTACCCACTTTCTCCCTTTTCCCTATTACCTTTTCCCATAGCACATAACAGAGTGCTTCAAACATATTGTGTTCAATCAATGCATGTGAAATAAATGAATAACTTTATATAGGGGAGGAAAAGTTAGACACAATAAGGCAGTAAAATCCAATGATCTTTTAATTCATTAAAAAATCCTATCTGGTCACACAGATTGTGGTGACTTAGGAGTAAGTAGAAGAACTTTCTTTGGAGAAATTTAATAAGAGCTGGACACATTTAAGGTTTTGGTCTCTGATTTTTTTTAGTAACAAACTCTTCAAAGATATTATATTAAGTAAATCCAATAGTAGGCCCAATCAGTATGCTCAGGAGAAGAATTTATGGGCTATAAAGTATATGTGACTTCACCTGCTTTGATAGGTTGTGATACAACAGGACTGTATCCTGTACTCCCTTATGGTACTGCCCACTCTAAGGGTTTAAGAGAGAGAGAGAGAGGGAGGGAGAGAGAGAGAGAGAGAGAGAGAGAGAGAGAGAGAGAGAGAGAGATGCGAGATAGAATTCATAGATCAGAGGGGGCCAAAGGAGACATGTAGATCCAAGTTTGAAAGAGAGAGATAGATACAAAGTAGGCATCATCTCGATTTATCTCTGCCCCCCCACCCCACCGTGGACTGATCACTACCCTGGGCTCCCCCTCCAACTGTCCAAATTTTTCTTTTGGTGGGGGGCACAGCCAGTGATGTTCAGAGGTTATTCCTGGTATGTGTTCAGAAATTGATCTCTTCTGGCTGGGGGACCCAATGGGACGCCAGTGGATGGAACCTTGGTCCGTCCTAGGCTAGCGAGCACAAGACAGATGCCTTATGGCTTGCGCCACCACTCTGGCCCCCAAACTTTCTCTTTTTATACCCAGTGTGATGGGGGCATGTTCGAAAGGCATGTACATAGGTGTGTTCAGGTCCAACTGTCATTACAGTAGGATTTTCCAAGGACCGTGTCCAACTGCCATTACATCAACTTTGACTTTTCAATAATACCAGGGAACTGTATGAGTCTGACTGTTGAGAATCAATACTGTAAATAATTTCGATGGTCATGGAAGAGCCTAGCAGATCGTGGCTGTTGTCAAGAACTATTTTCCAACTTCTGAAGGAAAGTATCTATGTGGTTCGACTTGAATAAGGTACCTACCTCAGTTTCAGTCAAGTTTCCCAGACAGATTGGATCACCTAAAAAAAAACATAAGAGATTGAGGATTATTCTTGGACTTAATAGTAATTTTTGGAGGGAGTGACTTCCGAGTAGTTGTTCAGGAGGCCTGGGCCCTGCCTGTGATTTTCAGTCAACCCAGTTGGTATATCAATGCAAATATGTGAGCACTCAATGCTGCTTAGACTTTGCAATGATGGGAGTTTCTACTGGTGGTGTTCTGGGACCTCCAGTGTACATTTGTGATGCTTGAGGGATCACGTAGTACTGGGAATCAAATCAGGGCTAGATATATGCTAGACATGTTCCCTTAGCCCAGTATTATCTCATGTCCCTTCAGAAGTTTTTATGTTTTTTATTTTTATTTATATATATTTTTGGTTTTGGAGCTACACCCTGTGTTGTTCAGGGGTTATTCCTGGCTCTGAGCTCAAAAATAACTCCTGGCAGGCTTGAGGGACCATATGGGTTGCCAGAGATCAAACTCGGATCAGCTGTGTGTAAGGCAAACTCCCTGCTTGCTGTACTATTGCTCTTGCCCCCCAGCAGTTTTTAAAGGTGGGGTTGCTATTGTGGTTTGGACTGACATCCCAACACATGGCATAAACAATAAAGTTTTTCTATTTGTTTAAAATAATTAAAAGTAGCTTAAAATGGGGCCGGGCGGTGGCGCTGGAGGTAAGGTGCCTGCCTTACAAGCGCTAGCCAAGGAACGGACAGCGGTTCGATCCCCCGGCGTCCCATATGGTTCCCCCAAGCCAGGGGCGATTTCTGAGCACATAGCCAGGAGTAACCCCTGAGCGTCAAACGGGTGTGGCCCAAAAACCAAAAAAAAAAAAAAAAGTAGCTTAAAATGTACAATAAATGTATAAAAATTGTTTATATCATTTGAATGGAGATATCTAGTATAAAGACTCCTAAGAGAAATCAAATTAAAAAAAAAAGGTAAGATTGATGTTCCATGTGGTTATAAAGTCTAGCACACAAGAATTGGATCCCAAATGTGACTTCTCTCACTTAGTAAACAAAGGAAATAAGCCACATGATTCCTAGCATTTCCATGAAAAATATACCTGTTCCTAATAGAAGGGCAGCCCTAAGAAGGATTTTTCTTTTGTAGTTTACTAAAACATCCTCTTAGTGATCTTCCTGCAGTAAGCAGAAATGATTCACTCTGACAGCAGTCCCCCTCAGTTATAGGACAAGTAGAAACAGAGCAGGGTGCTTAAGAATAGGTCAAACTAATGCAGCAGAAAGTAACTGTAGTTAAGACTTCATTTTATTTTTGCAACAGATATAAATATCCTACATAAAGTTTTCCTGAAGTCTGCTTCTCCTTCCTTCCAACCAACCACCATCCCAACCACAATGTTCCTGCTATCACGGCCAAGTTGTTTACTTACATAATCACCTTGCAACTAAACTAGACACAAACCACAGTATGGCTGGTCCTCTTTTAAAAAGCCTCAAGGTAATTGTTTGAGGTTCTCTGTGTCACTTACATTAGTCAGTTCACAAAAGATATGAATATTTGTTGAATGAGAACATGAAAAAGAAAGAGAATTCAACAGCAAGGGTACGGCCATTTTAAATTAACTGTTCAGCAAAAATTATCTGGTCACTTATCTCTACACAAATCTGTTTCCAATACAAACTTTGCTTCTCATTTAGCAAGAGATTTTATATCCCCCTGGGTTGAACAGAATCAACATATTGAAAAATAACTATGGCAAGAATGTCTGTTATATGGGCAAACAGCATAAAGGTGAGAATTAAAATGCACTAGTTGGAAATTGTGGAGATTGTGGAGATCCATTTCTGGGATGCATGAAAGTATAGACTCCTAATCTTTTTGTTTGTTTGTTTTGATTATTTGGGGGGGTCACATTTGGTGATGCTCAGGACTCTCTTCTGGCTCTGTGCTCAGGAATCATTCCCCATAGTAAAGGGGATACTATAAGATGCTGAGGATTGAACCCTGTTGGCTGTATATAAGCTAAATGCCCTACTCACTCACTGTATTACTATTTTGACCCAACGATTTCTAATCTTAATCTAGACTACTAATCCAGGGTTCTTTTTGCCCTAAATGCAGCCTATTGGTTTCATTGAGATAGTTTGTGAGAAGCTGCAAAGAAGAAGGCAGTGGCCCTAAAGAGGAACTGACCTTAAAGTCTAACAGATCTGGGTTAAAACCTCTTTCAGCCTCAACCTTTTCTGTCTATGAAACTGGATATCACAGAGAACATAAATTAGGTTCTGTAGAATAAATACAAAATGCTCTATAAATGAAGGCAGCTTCTCTATATCCATACATCTAGTCAGCTATTTATTTTTATTTTCTCCTGCTCTGATAAACTGAGTATTAGTTACTCAGTCAAGCTAAAAAAAAAAAAAAAGGGAGAACTCATAAATGATCTCATGGCAAAGAATCAGCTTTCTTCAGAATGTATCTGCTCCAGAGGAAGATTTCATACCTCTAAAAAATGACAACAGTAGTTCATAGGTAATATTTCTTAAACACTAGGTTTTAAGAGCAGTGGGAAAAAGGAAGTGGCTGCCTTTCCCTGGGGAGGGAGGTTCTAACTGCTGTCTCATTCTTATTGGCTCTTCAGATCTTACCTTCACATCTGCCCTAATTAAAAAGTCTACCTTTAAAGATATTTTAGAAAGAGAAAGTTTCGGGGTCGGAGAGATAGCATGGAGGTAAAGTGTTTGCCTTGCATGCAGAAGGACAGTGGTTCAAATCCCAGCATCCCCATAAGGTCCCCTGAGCCTTCCAGGAGAAATTTCTGAGTGTAGAGCCAGGAGTAACCCCTGAGCACCACCAGGTGTGACCCAAAAATAAAAAAAAATTTAAAAAAAAAAAAAGAGAAAAAGAGTTTCATCACTGAAGTGCATGAGAAGTCCTGGCACTGGGGCTCTAACCCTGCCATTTATTACTAATGAGCACTTCCAGGAGTAGCTTCCTTTACCCAAATTAAAAAAATAAAGGCTCTAATACTGTTTGCTCTATACTTCTAAAATATGTCTGATCTTTTTTCAGAGTCTCATCAATCCTTTGTTTGGGACATTGATTTCCTTATTATCTGAACTTTATAAATACATGAAAGTGACAGGGAAAGAATAATTTCTGACAGCTGTTCCACTTAGTAAGTCCTGGTTCTGCTCACATTTTCCCAGTCATTTTGTTCTTGTGATGTTTCTGGTGCTGAAGATGAGATTTCAGTACATAAATGGTGTCAGGAATCAAATACTAAACCCCACCCAGGAAAGTCCTTCATCCATGGACCATATCCATGATCTTCCCAGTCTTTGTGTGCCTGATACCTTTACATCCCCTAAAATATCTCATATTATGCCTATTCTGGCAAGTGCTTTGTCATATAACAATTCATTGTAAATATTTTCATTCAGTCTTTCTCTTGATATTTGTTCTTATTTCTTCTTTTTAAATTTTTTTATAGGGGCCTGAGAGATAGCACAGTGGTAGGGCATTTGCCTTGCAAGTAGCCAATCCAAGTAGGATTGTGATTCGAATCTTGGCATCCTATATGGTCCCCCATGCCTGCCCCAGGCTCTGAGAGCAGAGCCAGGAGTAACCCTGAGTGCTGCAGGGTGTGACTGGAAACCAAAACCAAAACCAAAACAAAACAAAATAATTAATTGAATCACCATAAGTTATAGTTGCAATGTTGCTCATGATTGAGTTTCAGTCATACAAAGTCCAACATCTACCAAATATGAGCACTTTTCTTTTTATTTCTTCAGAACCATAATGAGAACACAGAAACAGAAAGTCAGTAAGCCAGGGTTCCCCTTAACTGGCAGATGTCTTCAGTCTTCACCTATATGATCTCATCCTCTGTTCCAGAATCCAAGTTAATGACTCCCAGTAGAATTCGAATCTTTTTTTTTTTTTCTTTTTTACTAGAGAGATGAGGGTTGGGAGGGTGTTGGTTAGGTCACACCCTTGCAGTGCTCAGGCCTTACTCCTGAGTCTGTTCTCAGGGATCACTCCCCAAATAGTCCATATGCAAGTAAACTTCTCCAGTCTTGCAAATCTTTTCTTTTCATATTCAAAAACAAATCAATCATTTGCATTTGAAAATAACTGATCCTCTGTTAAATCCAACTATTTTACATAAGCTCCTTCACGTATAATCTTTTTCTAAGCAGTCTTAAAGCTTTTTATTTTTAAAATTTTGTATTTAAAGAAACATGATTTACAAAGCTATTGATATTGAGCTTTCGGCACATCATATTCTTTCTTATTTTAATTTTTTTACTTTATTTAAAGAAAATTCATGACATAGATGATATAGTTGACCATAATATATTTGCTTCCAGTTAAGTGAGTGCAGTTATTAAAAAAAAAAAAAAACAGAATAAAAAAGAAAAAAGAGAAGGAAGTTATTTTAAAAAATGAAAAAGTGCAGTAGCAAGCACATTTATAAAAGTTATTGTATTTCCAATAAAATCATTAATAGAATGGCAGGAAGTTTAGTAAACTCTTGTTAGCTGTTTATTCTGTTGAATTGGAGGTGTTACTATAGGGGTGAAAGCATCAAACAAATGAAGTTGACCAGAATTTCAAAGTTCTGTTAAGATACTGTGGATTTTGTGGGGCATGTTCTCAAGTGTTAGGCTTCCTGGAAGGAGAATGCTGGGGTGGAGAGGATGTCCACACTAATTCCAAAAATTTTGATTACACCAGCCCAAATACTGGCTTACCTGAAGTTTGGTCAGATTTGTGTCCCCAAAGAGAATTATAGTGGGGTGGCGAGGCAAGGCCATCAGCAAAATGGTGATTCATGGTGATGGATATAGCAGGCATGCAGTCAGCAGAGCAGGGGCTTGAACTGCCCTATTCTGAGATTGCCAGCTTTCTGCTGCCTGATCATTACGCTCACAATTTTTCATGACTTGGTTTAGAAAAGTGTGTGTTTATGGAGCTGGCCTGGTGCAAACGTGACAACTGTGTTTGTGGGCATGGTTACAGATCTCAGGCTTCCAGAAGAAGGAAGATATAGGGGGAGATGCCCACACTCTCTCCAAAGAGCCCAGATGAGGAATATCATATTCTATTACCAGTCCCACCACCACCGTTAGCTTCCTTCCACCAGTGTTCCCAAGTTCCTGACTTGTAACCCCCACCTCCTATCTGCCACCTTAATAGGCACATTTCACATTTTACAGTTTAGATCTCATGATTTTTTGTGGAGTCTAATCTTTGGATATATAATTGTACTAGTCCTCCATATGGCCATATTCAACACACCAGATAAAGGGTTGATATCTACAACATATTTTTTGTTGGCCATAAAGATAAACAATAACAACAGTTTAAAAACCCTATCCATGAATGACTTTTTAAGTGTAAAAGGAATGGGTCTCCTATGCTAGTAGAGGTGTTTCAGAAAAAAATGACCATTGGGCCTTCTTGCCACTTCACCTCCACTGTTAGAAATTTTGCTTCAAGGGCTTTACTGAATTTGAATTGTAATCTCCATCCTACCTTGAGGCCTTTATCAGTTTATTGAACCACATTATTATGCTCTGTATTGAGCATAATAAAGACACCCCCCCCCCATTTTCTTTTGCATTCTGACTACCGTCACAAAAGTCCTAGCTGTGATATTTGTGGGCATTGTAATATTTGTGGGTTTCAGTATCATTACTTTCTTTTTTTTTCCCGCCTCCCCCCCCCCCTTTTTTTCTCTGCCTCCCCATCATTGCTTTCTTAATTAAAGGGAAAACTTACTATAAGTGCTGTAATTCATGGAGATTTCTTTTTACCTTAAATTTACAGAAGGTGCTCCAAGCAGTAGTCAGGGAATTACTGGGGGCCACTCCCAGTAATTCATTGCAAGGTACTGTTCTGACCTGTGGTGTCAGAGAATACTTAGGTCATCTTATCAATGCTTGGGAACATCCAAGGCCACTCCAGCAATGCTGAAGATCTTTAACCTATACCTGTTGATACTCAGGGGACTGAAAAGTTGTAAGGATCAAATTAGGGTCAGCTACATGTAAGACATGAATCTTAATCTCTGTATTAGTTCTGCAGCATTTTTTGGGGGGGGGGAAGGTTTTTTGGGTCACATCCGTTTGATGTTCAGGGGTTACTCCTAGCTAAGCGCTCAAAAATTGCCCCTGGCTTGGGGGGACCATATGGGACGCCGGGGGATCGAACCGCGGTCCTTCCTTGGCTAGCGCTTGCAAGTCAGACACCTTACCTCTAGCACCATCTCACCGGAACCTAGTTCTGCAGCTTCTTACGTGTTTTCAACAATGCTACTTCATTCAATGATTGTTTCAAACAAAAATATTTCTAATTTCTGTGACTGGATTATGGATGGTTTTAGAAATTGAACTAAGCTATGAAGCCATCACATGACTATGGAATGAAACTGTTTTTTAAGTAAATGAAATATCTTATCTTCTGCTAAGATAAAATAAAAAATAATAATATATAAATTGTGTTTACATGCACACATTACAAGTACATGGTTTGCTGAAAACAGAGACTATGCATGTTGATATCCCATATAAAATATAGTGAAAAATATTTGAAATATGAAGTCCTATTGGGGGTGTCATTCTTACTAAATCATTGAACCTATGATTAGTAAAATGGAGCAATAATTCTGCCCAGGAGAGTTAAATAAAAGTGAAAGTAAATCTAAATAGCAATTTGTTAGATAATTTTATTGGCATTAACAGATTCCCAAGAATAGAATTTCTCACATTTTTAATATTTTTTTTAAAAAAAGGTATGGGAGAGGGACAAGGCTGGGCCAAATCCAGAAGCTTCTTAAATTGCCTATTGATCCTTTTGAGTTAGCCTGAGGCCTATTTTGTCCTTGGTGGAAAAATATCCTACCCTCATGCTTGGACCTCAAGTTTGGTCTCTAGAAGGTAAAACTACAAGTTCATGAACCTGTCTGACCTCAGCTTTACTGTTGCCTTAGCTCATATGGATTAGATATTAAATCTCTCAATGATTCATTTTAGAAGACTCCAAACTGGAACAATCAGCCTTGCTGTTTACCTCATCCGGTAGATTACTGTCAGGGTGCCAACTGGGAGATGAGGGTTTTTATGACCCTTGGAAGAGCTACTTCTGCACTGAGTGGGGCAACCAGGTATCATGTCTGCTGTAACTCAATTTTTCTTATCTGGAATAAAATCACATGTTTTAGTCAAATGAAATTCTTACCATCATCTTTAGTATTTATGAAATAAGCTAATATTTACATGCATAATATGTCTTGATATTATTCTCTAAAGAATTCTGAAAGACAGGCTTCTTCCTCCTCTGAAGAAGTCCATATATCTCTTGAACATATGTCTCTCATTTTCTCTTTTTAACTTTCTCTAAGTAAATTTTTTTCAATAAAAATATTTTTGCTTCATTAAATTAATAAGAGAATTTTGAAAGGCAGATATTTTATATATTTTGGTTTTGTTTATAGTGCCAGATCAAACACAAAGTATATACCTCACATACTCTATGGGTAAGCCACATCCCATATTCATTTTATTATTTTCTTGGTTTATTAGATGAAGAAATATGGGTTGATAAATTAATCATGTCCTAACAGTTAAAACACTTCAGTAATTCCCTGTTGGATCCAGAATTTAATCTTCATTTCTTTTTATGGTCACCATTCTACCTTTTTCCCAGTTTCAACCTTATTAAAACTATTCACATATTTTCTAATGGTCACAAGGTGTGGTTCATGGGAACTTGTTAGAAATGAAATTCTTGGCCTTCCCAGATTTATGAACCAAGCCCCATTTAAGTGGGGCTTGGCAAATTCTTACCAAACTCTTCAATCTTTTGTTCTCATTGGTGAACCACACTAGGAATTCCACACTTACTCAGAAGAATTTACCAGAATGTTCTCTTTCTAGCGTTGTATCAACCACCTCTCACCCCATACTTATCCTATATCCTAGAGTTAATTAGTGCTTCACAATCCTAGGTTTGAGATATATTTTTAAATTCGTGTCCACCTCTATGCTCCAGGAGAAACTTCAGAGCAACTCTCCATGAGGACCACTCACATGGATGACTCTTATACTTTCTGTCTCCCCTAATTACTAGTTTGTTTGCTTTCTGAAGTCAAGGTATGTACTTTCTTCTATATCCTCAAAGTATAAAGTAGTAAACTTAGAAACTTAAAAAATGTTACAAAAGCTTTTCTGAGGAAAACAAATCTAAAAAAAATAAAGGGGCTGGAGTGATGGCACAAGTGGTAGGGCGTTTGCTTGCATGTGCTAACCTAGGATGGACCACGATTCAATCCAGATGAGAGGCATCCCATATGGTTCCCCAAACCAGGAGCAATTTCTGAGCCCACAGCCAGGAGTAAACCCTGAGTGTCACTGGGTGTGGCCCAAAAAAGAAAAAAACAAAAATAAAAACAAAAAAGAAAAAACAAGTTTTTCTGAGTAGAAAATAAATAATTAAAGCAATGTAAAGCAATGAAGCTAATTAACATGATACAACACGATGTAGCATAATACAGCTCATAATACAACTCATGACACAACTCGGATCAAAGCCTTTTCAATTTATTGACACTCAAAAGCATGTCTTCAAAAATGCCCAGTTCATAAGATATGACTTACAAGTATTTATGTTTCTGCTTTTCACATCATTTTATCTGAAAATATGTTAAACAGGTATCCAGGTAGGGAATAAGGACAATACTTAGTGTTTAATAATTAATGTATGGTGAAGAATCAGTTCTAACCATTTACAGAAAATTTATGCTTTGCAAGAATATCCCAAACCACACTTGACACAATGTCCCAGGTTTAGCTACAGTTAAAAAAAGTTTATTGTTTCCTAGGAAGATATAGGGTTTTTATTAAATCTTAGTTTACATTCAAGGGTTCTCCAATAGTTTTTCAAATATTTTGGAAACCTGTAAAACTAGCACAAGTACCGTGATCTTCTATATATCTAGTACCCAAAATAATATTCCTATTACTATTATTTTTATTATTATATTGTGGAGGTCATATTAAAAGGTTCTTTGGCCTTACATTAATGAGTGTGCCATGTGTAATGCTAAGGGTTGAACTCAAGGGTTTGTGCATGTAGGTCCTAAAACATGCAGATATGAGTAAATTTTTGTCATGGGAAGCTATGTTTTCATTGTATTATGTTTAATTAAGTAACTAATTAATTAATTTAGGGTTATGCCTGGCAGTGCTCAGAGGTCACTCCTGGTGATGCTCAGGAATCTAGTTCCAGAGATTGAGCTGGCATTGAATACATGCAAGGTAAGTGCCTTACTCATTGTACGATCTCTCTAGTGACTCCATAACTAAGAATATTTGGCAGCACTCACGGCTTCTCCTTGCTAGATTCAATTAGCACTGCCACTTCTAACTATGGCATTCAGAATTTTGCCAATCAATGTTCAAGAGTAAAATTATGGTCCATCCCCACTTAGACCATTTAGGTCAAGCATCTAGAATGTGTTACATTTGCTTGATTACACATTTTTTAGTAAGTTGAAAATAACCTTCAGATAAGCTGTAAATTCACTTCCATATACCTTAGTAACTGATTATAAAAAGTAAGGATAATGACTTGTACATGTGCAATAAGATAATACATATAACAATGTTTATAGGCTTCCAAGTCTACCCAAAATGATAACCTGATTCAAGGACTTTGTAAAGTATAATCAATCCTGAGTCTGGAAAAGAAAGAGATGTCTTACTGGAAACTGTTTTGGATATCTTTCATTCAAAAGACAAACTGATGACAATTATTATCTTTACTAGTAGGTGGGGCAAGAAATTTAATTTTAAATTACCCTACATGTCTTGTAATGCCCAGGGTTTACAAAATTTTAATCCCACGATATTTTCATTTTTCTTTTTTTTTTTCCATTTCTGTTCTAGCCTTTTTTATTCTATATGGCATTAACACCACTTATACTATTTAACAGCCATTTCTTAGCTTTTCTGCTTATATTTCTTGGGAAACTGTCAAATAATTGAACAAATATAAAAGTTTTGTAGTTATTCTGAGAATTCTGATATTGAACCTACATTTACGCTACAATACACAACGACCCCTCCTTGGTCCTACCATACAATTGCCATAATGTCTCCACACCATTATGGCTCCATCCCTCTTTCCATTCTTCTTATTGATGATCTCAGCCACTACTCACTGAGTCCAGAAATTTATTTGCTAAGAAAGCATTAGACTTCCACACCAGCGCTCCTTCCTTCATTTTTTCTTTCTTCTTATTTATTTTTCTTCTCTTTTCTATTTTTCTTTCCTTTTTATTTCTTTTTATTTATTTATTTTTTACATTTATTTATTTATTGATTGATTTATTGTTTTTTTGATTTTTGAGTCACACACTGCGGTGCTCAGGGCTGGTTCTGTGCTCAGAAATCACTCCTGGTAGGCACAGGAGACCAATCGTATGGGATGCCAGGATTCGAACTACCATCCATTCTGGTTTGCTGCATGTAAGGCAAACGCCTCACCGCTGGTCCTATCTCTCCTGCCCTCTTTTTTAAATTTTTTAAAATATTTTTTCTTTTTATTTTCTTTCACTTTCATGGTTATTATATGATGGTGTTTCTTTTTAATAGCTTGGTGCTTTTTTTTTTTTGTAGTTGCTGGGGTTTTTTTTTGTTAGTTTTTTGTTTGTTTTGTTTTTCTTCTTTTTTCCTTTTCTTCTTTTAAATTGGTATTTATAACCTCTAAACTGAATTCTCCTAGTTTTGGGTGTTTTTGTTGTTGTTGTTGTTTTCTTTTTTCCCCAACAGAACCACATAACACGAATGATCTTGTCCTGTTTCATGAATTGAGAAGGGTGGGGGAAAGGGTACCAGGACCAAACAGTCGTTTTTGTTTTGGAGCCACACCCAATGACGCTCAGGGGTTACTCCTGGCTATGCACTCAGAAATCGCTCCTGGCTTGAGGGACCATATGGTACGCAGGAGATAGAACCGTCGTCCATCCTAGGCAAGGCAGACGCCTTACCCCTTGCACCACAGCTCCAGCCCCAGAATCAAACAGTCGTATGAACATTGAGTGGAAATAAAAAAAAATCAGACTCAAACACCAAACCCAAAGTCAATGACAACAGAATTGATAGCCAATCTACAACAAGCTATACACAGGGGGGAGCAGTTACACTAGCAGTCCGGGGAGCAAATGAGGGATATATGAGATGCATGCTGGGAACAGGGGTGGAGGGAGGACAACACTGGTGGTGGGAATGGCCCTGGTTCATTGTCACTATGTACCTTAAATATTTCTGTGAAAGATTCGTAATTCACTTTGGTCACAATAAAAATTTTTTTAAAAAATTAAAAAATAGTTATTTAGATAAATTTTGATAAAATTATATCTCACCTCAAAAAAAAAAAAGAGAAAGCATTAGACTTCCATCTCACTTTCATTCTCTTCTATCTCTGTCTCCTTTCCTGCATTAAAAAAAAAAGTAATTCCCTTGTGGTCTGGAATTGGTTAAGTGGCAGAGCACCAGCTTTACATACATGTGCTGCTTGAGTTCAATTTCTAATACTACTCTACATGCCAAGTGTCCAATTCTAGCCACATAGTCTGTTGGGATCGCCAGTGTCAAGTGTAGAATCTCTAGTGAACCACACCAAGTATGCAGATACTGAAACATTGCACACCATCAATAACAAAGGGAAAAGAAGTGGAGATTTAACAAAGAAAAGTTTCCTTCCCTCACATCTTTCCATGACCTATGCCTTTTATGAAGTATTAAGCCTGTCTCATTATTCCACTTTCAAGATTTAATATTTCAGTTCTTCCCTTCTCTTATTTTTAATCATTGACCTAAAACTTACTTGTCTAAACACAACAGATGAGATATTTCATCTGAATAAAATAAAATGACTTATTTTTTAGATCATATCTGATGGTGTTGGGAACTTACACTTAACTCTATATTTAGAGATCCCTCCTGACAGTGTATATAGGGGCTTATATATGATGCTGGGAATTGAACCTGCATTGACTGCATGTAAGGGAAAAACCATATCCATTATATTATATCTCTGACACCAAAATATCTCTTAGTTGATCTCATAACAATATTAATTAAGATTCTATTCTATTTTTCCATCAACAGCTAATTTCTTTAGTTTCAGGGATATGGCCCAATGGGTTGGAGTGCATGCTTTGCATGTGGCCACATCAGGTTCAATTTTTGGCACTTCATAGCTCTCCAAACTCTGTTGTAAGAAACCCTCTAACCTCTTAACACTCATTACTTCCTTAGGACCAAGTGAGAAGTGACACCAAGAATCTCTTGGTTGATGACCAAGAGACCATGAGATCAAGAAATAGTGCAAAACAAACAAACAAACAAACAAAAAAACCCTGGATTCTTTGAGAATATTTATGCTGAGAATATTTATCACTTTCACCTGATTTTGATTTCTTTATTCTTAGGACTAAAATCCTTTTTTCCATACCTTTTCCTGGAAAATATTGTCTACTCTTTTTTAAATTTAAATTTAATTTTATTGAAATAATAGTAATTTACAAAATCCTTCATAGATGGCTTTCAGATATACAATGAATCAGAGCCTATCACACAACCAGTGTCGACCTCCCTCCACCAATATTTCCCAGTGTATCCCATACCATCCCTTGGCCTTCAGCCTGCCAATATAACAGGCCCTTTTTAAGTTTATATTATTAAAGTTTAGGTTTCTTGATTCCATTATTGTTGCCTTTGACTTGGATATTTAGTTCTGTCTTTTTTTAACACTACCCATGCACCTGAAATCACTTGGCCCCTGGCCCCCATTTTTTTATATTTGTTTTTCTCCTCCTACACTCAATTTTTTCCTTCTCCTTGCTATACTGGGTCCAAAGGTGTTCGTGACAACTATTCAAACCATTGCATTTCTTTATACACTTACTCTAAATACCATATATAAGTATATATACTGGAAGATATTATGTATTTCTCCTTCTTCTTATAATTTATCTTCCAGTTCCATCCATGTTGCAACAACTTGCATGATTGCATCATTCCTTACAGCTACATAGTATTTAATTGTTTATATATACCACAACCTCATGATCCAATTGTCTGTTGTTGGACATCTTAAAAAAATTCTATCTTGGTACTTTTATTGGAATATTACAAAGGGGAAAGTCCTTAAAAATGAGGCATATACTTTTAATATAGCAATATAGAATTTAAAACTCAGTTGGGTCATTTTTCAATGTACACTTATCTATTATTTCAAGTATTAAGTAATATTTTATTTATAATATTTTTATAGAACATCACAAGACACAGTTAGAAAATTATTTATGATTAAATTTCAGCCAGTCAGGGATGCTGTACAAGCACATACTTTCCACAGAAAGACTGATAATTGCTAAGTGTTTTAATCACTATGCAAATTAATAGGTATTTTATCAAGGCTTAAAGAAATTGAGACATGTGAATTTAGATTAGTATTGTATTTTACCATATTTTACATATCTGACTTGTTATTTGTCTAATATTTTCACTGTTATGTACTGCTTTTCATCTCAATAAAAAAAAAATTTCAGCCAGACAATATCCAACACCTATCCCTTTACCAGTGCACATTTCCCACCATCACCTGATTCTATCTAGCATCTAGCATGCTCTTTCCACTGCCCTGTACCTATGGCATATTTTCCTTCTCTCTCCCTTGCTCCTTTTTCTTTCCTTTTAGTATTGTCTACTCTTTTTTTTTTTTTTTTTTTTTTTTTTTTTGGTTTTTGGATTACACCCGGCAACGTTTAGCGGTTACTCCTGGCTCTATGCTCAGAAATCGCTCCAGGCAGACTTGGGGGACCATGCCAGGATTCGAACCACCAACCTTCTATATGCAAGGCAAATGCATTACCTCCATGCTATCTCTCCGACCCAGTATTGTCTACTCTTAAGACATCAGTTATCTAACATGCTAACTCTGGATCCCTCTTCTGATATTTTTCCTAAATTTTTTCCCCCTAGATTATCTCAAATTTGATAGCACTAAGGAAGAACTTGATTCTTTTCCCATCCTCAAACAAGTTGCTATCCTGCTTCCTCTCTCAAAGAGTGACACAACCATCACCATCCCACCCACTAAGGCTAGCACTAAAAGTTTTTCTTCATATCCAGCCAATTCCAGACACTATAATAGTTCCCCTTTTTAGATAAGTCTCAGATCCACATAGTTTATCCTCACATGACCATTCTGTCCAGATGGCCTGTCTGATTGCATAGCCTCCTATCAACTTCTTTGTCTCCAATTTGACCCCTCTTTAATCTATTTGTATGATGCAACACCATAATCTTTCTGACATGCAAACATATTATATTACCGGAAAAAATTAGTGATTTACTGTTGTCTTTAGGATAAAGTTCAAGCTCTTTAATTTGGTCAGCTATCTCTTTGTTACCTGCCTACTTCTCCAGACAAGCCCTTTGCTCTCAGCATTACCCTTGGAAGCTAAATGGTTCTGTCTGTAGAGTGGACTTATGTCAAGGTTTCAAATGAGCCTTTTAGTCTACAACCTTTTGAACTTTGCACATATAATTGTTTCTGATTGCAAATCAAAATTAGCACTGTGTAGGTGATTGCCTGAGATAAATTTTGTCACCAATAGTTTCATATTCTGATGATGACAGACCAAAGTACTTATATAATTATAAAAAGACCTTATGATTTATAAATTACCTCATATTGTTTATTGAAGAGTGGGTAGCAGTAACATCTAGTTATCAATGAAAATATAGAAAATGCAAGTATGCATTTAGATAAACAAGAGATACAAAGTGACATAAATGCACATAAATTTATTTTTTTAATTCATAGACATACTTATTCACAGATATACATAAGTTGGTTTTTAAAATATATGTATTTCATTTTATGAATATATGTATTTTATTTATTATTATTTGGCTTTGGGGCCACATCTGGTGGTGTTCAGAGATTACTACTCACTCTGCAATTAGGAATCACTCCTGGTGGCATTAAGGGGCTATATGGGATGGCAGAGATTGAACCTAGGTTGGCTGAGAACAAGGCAAGTGCCTTACCCTCTATAGTATCTCTTCAATTTCTGAATCTATGTATTTTAAGACCAAATATTTTTCTTCATGTACTGAAATTTTACCTTAATAGAATATCCAACTATATGTCTTTAGCCATTACAGCAACAGGAAACTCAGCGACCATAACTTCCTCCTTGAGAAATATTTTATTGAATTATGGTGAATTATAAAGTTGTTTATGATTGCATTTTAGGCATACAATGTTCCAACACCAATCTCTTAACTATTTTCTACTTCCCTCCATCAATGTCCTTAGTCTTCCTCTGGTCCTTGAGCCTGCTTTTATGGAAGGAAACGTTATTCCACTCCCACCTTTGTGCAACACACACACACACACACACACACACACACACACACACACACACACATACACACACACACACTTCTAAGCACTGCGTTTTAAAATATTGTTTTTTTTTTTTAAGGTATCATGTAGGTCACTTTACTTTCTTTCAGCACCTAGTTCTGGCTAAGTGTGACCACTTCCCTCTATTTTTGTTATAGTGATCCCTTTTCTGACCTATCACCATTCCCCATCCCAAGCGGCAAACTTCCTAGTAAGGACCAGTTCTCCTAATCTTTGTTGCTATTAACTTTGAACTTTGTTATTCCCGTACTGAGTTTCTCTATATTCAACAGAAGAGTGATCTCACTCTGTGTTAGTCACTCTCCTGACTCCTTTTACTCATGAAAAACCCAACAACTAATATTGGTGTGGATGTAGTCACTACTAATGTTGACTGGACCAGCCTCTTAGGGGGAGAATATGCAAAGTCCTCACAAAAAATTGAAATTGAGTTTACGTAAAACCCAGTAATTCCATTCTTGAATATATACTCCAAGGACCCTAAAAGCACAGTGTAGAAAGACATCTAAACTCCTATGTTCACTGCAGCACTAGTCACAATAACCAAAATTTGGAAACAATTTATGTGCCCAATAATAGATGACTGGCTGATGCATATACACAATGGAATACTACTTGACCATAAAAAGTAATGAAGTTATGCAATTTGTTGACACATCAGTAGATTTGGAGAATTGTTTTTGACCAGTTATCTTGCAAACTTCTAGTTACCTTTCTGTTGCTATTTTAGTTAGTAAGAATATACATCTCATAAAATTGACACTTATAACCATATTTCAGTGTCCATTTTATTGCAAGCAGAGTATAGGAAAGTTATACCCCTACTTTCTTTATTTTTCCCCGGGAAACCTCAAACATTTTTATTGGAAACTCTAAACCGTTTAAACAATAAAAGTTCATTCCTATCTTCCCTCTGTTCCAAGTAATATACACTTGTCTGTCCATATTGTTCTGTAATTTTTCTCATTTAGAATTCAAATGCTTTTAACTACTTAGCTAATCTTTTTTTTAAATAATTTTTGTTTGTTTTTCTGGGGTGGGCCACACCTGGTGATGCTCAGGCTTACTCCTGACTATGCACTCAGAAATCACCTCTGGCCTTGGGGGACCACATGGGATGCCAGGGATTAAACCAAGGTCCATCCTAGGTCAGCCACATGCAAGGCAATTGCCCTACTGATGTGCTATCGCTCTGGCCCCTACTTAGTTCATCTTATTTTTTATTTTTAAGTTTGTTTTTTAAAAGTTATGTATTCTTTCCTTTCTCTTATTGTAGGGCTCACCCACATCTAGACACGGTGTTCTTTGGAGTTCACACACTAACTGGTGGCACTTGCACACTCAACTATAGCATTCAAACACATTCTTGTCCATATCACACTATTTAATTGTGACATTCAGGATATTTTGCTTCTATGCACTTGGAGGTTGAAAACTTGGTTTTGGTGTTCACAATGTGTCATACACACTAGCTGGTGTGTTTGTAGACACTTGGTTGTGGTGCACTAGAGATCATACATTTTGCTCTGACTTTGGGAATCCCAAATAGAAATGCTGCCAGGGATTGCTCTTAGCATGTATGTGGGTAGAAAGAGATGAGGGTTAAATTAGTCACTTTAGGTGTTATTGTCACTGTGCTATATCACTAGGCCACTTAACACAATTTGTGGTGTTAGGGCCACAACCATCTGTGTTCAGGGTTTTTTTCTTGCTCTGTGCTCAGGCATTACTCCTACTATAACTTAGTGGGCCATATATGGTGCTGAAGTTCAAACATGGGTCAGCTGCATCAAGATAAGTGCTTTACTTTCTGTACTATATCTCTTCCACACAATCATAATTTTTGTTTGCAAAGATTCATGTTATTGCATGATTTTAATTCATTAGAATATATTTGAATATTTATATAGATTGCATTCTTTTATAATGTTTCACTCATATAGCATGCACAGAACTCTTTCTATTTTTTTATTGCTCTTTGAAATGTCTTTACTTTCTCAAGTCCTGTGAGAATTTAGAATTGGTCATGCCTGTGATTCTAAACTGATATTTAAGATGAGGAGATATTAGAGAAGTGAAAATTATATTTAATGATTTCAGCATGTCATTATATATTTGCCCAATTCCACGGTGTGATAAACACCAAAACTGAACTCCAATACAAATTACAGACTTGACTTTTTTATGTGTTAGTGTATGTTCTCAATCACAACCAATGTATCATGTGGCAGATGCTGAAAATGAGAAATATTATGCATATCTGGGGCAGGTAGTACATTGGAAATTTACTAACATTCTTTTCAAGTTTTCTATAAACCAAACTATTCTAAAACACTTAATGATCTTAGTGTATTAATAACATTAGCAATAAATGGAGAAATATGAGAACTGAAGGCAGTACAAGAACCAGGAGCATAAATTTTGTATACTGAAAGTGCTGATTCAACACCTGGCATCCCTCCTCCACCTGCACACAATCACAGTGGCCCTGGCTCTGGCAGTTTTTGGCTCCACAGGTCAAATATTTGGCTGATTGGTTAAACTAGTCAAATTTATAGGGAAGGACTTTAGGAACCCCCACCCCACCAAAAGCAAGAAAATGAAAAAAATTTAGAGAACCTAAGAGTCAAAACTTCCATGCCAATGTCCTATTCTGCCTTAGACAAACCTGTCATTTCTCATCTTAGCAGAAGAAAGTTGTGTGGGTAGAATGGAGCTTCAGGGATAACAATACTGTGTAGAAATTGGTAGAGAGAGAGAGAGTTGCCAAGCACAATTTAAGTGGGAAGAATTTAATTTTGTGATAACACAGGCAAGGGAGTTGTGAAATGCTTGTGGCTAGAAACCAAACTAAGATACCGCAGTCAAAGAAGGAGCAGCCAATGATAAGGCTAAAAAAAGCTCTGAATTCAGTTAGAACTTTAAACCAGGGGCTGTCCCTATCACTTGCTGGTCCACAAATATTTCTTCATATGTAGAACTTGCCAACATGGAATTTCCAGCTTCTAGGGTCCACTTATGTTCCAAGTGCTAGTTGGATGATTATTACAGTAAAATAAAAAAATCAGAATCAGAGAACTATTTTGAACAAATCTAATGGAATACACTTATTTAACCAAAATTAGGTTAAGTGAGCTAATTAAAACTCCAGCATTTGGGGGATAATACAGAGGGTGGGACACTTTCCTTGCACATGGCTGACTTGGTTTTAGATTCTTTGGTAATTTTTGAGTGCTTAGCCAGGAGTAACCCCAGAGTACCACTGTGTGTGGCACCAAAATTAAAAACAAAACAGAATAAACAACCCCCAACAAAAACCTCCAACAAATGATTTGCCAAAAAATAGATATCTTGTCTAGGGAAAAACAGTATTGGAAGTGGATAGACATTGAGACCTAAAATATCTTGCAGACAAAGGCATATGATTCAGTGCCTGCCTTATGTGTGTGAGGCCATGTGTTCAGTTCTTGGCAACACCACACATGAGATCACAGCCAACCATTAGACTACTGTGAGCACTGCAACAAAGTGTGTGACCCCTGAATATCAAATTAGCAACTACAAATACAAAGATGAAATTAAATAACATTTCTTTTTAATTCCTAAGTACAGCTTATTTCTTTTGTTGCTTGTTTTTAGGTCATACCCAGTGGTGCTTAGGACTTACTCTTGGCTCTGCACTCAGGACTTAATTTCTGGTGGAATGGGGCAACCATATGCCAAGAATGGAACCAGCTCAGCCACACATAAGGCAAACTTCCTACCCGCTGTACTGTCACATTGGTACAGCTTATTTTGACAAAAAAAAAAAAAAGCCATTAAGTTCACAGTGGGGAGGGGAAGGATTCTTTAAAACAAGTAGTTTCTACCTTCTCAAGTCTTAATGGCTCATTTAGTCTACTTTTATTCATATACTTTTGCTTAATTTGCATTTTTGAAAAAAAGAGATTGAAACAAGGATTCATGAGCAGGAAATGAAATTGGGCAGCAACCTCAAGAAGGTAAAGAGTGGAAACCAGAAAGATAAATTCAATAAAGTATATGGGTCTTTTTTTAATTCTTATTTTGAGTTGTTTTAATATAAATGGCATTATTGTAATAATGTCCAGAAACAATAGAGATAAGAGCTGGAAGGACCAGCTCACAATATGAAGCTCACCACAAAGAGTGGTGAGTGCAGTTAGAAAAATAACTACACTAACAATTACCATGACAATATTAATAAGTGAGAGAAGTAGAATGCCTGCCTCAAATACAAGCAGGGGGTGAGGGAGGAGGGAGATGAGGGGTATTGGTGGTGGGAATGTTGCACAGGTGAACGGGGATGTTCTTTTTATGACTGAAACCCAACTACAATCACGTATGTAATCATGGTGCTTAAATAAAAATATCATTAAAAATAAGTAAGGGGCTGTAGAGACAGCACAGCAGTAGGACGTTTGCCTTGCAAGCAGAACCAATGGTGGTTCAAATTCCAGCATCCCAAATGGTCTCCCATGCCTGCCAGGAGTGATTTCTGAGCAGGGAGCCAGGAGTAACCACTGGGTGCTCCCAGGTGTGGCCTCAAAACAAAAATAAATAAATAAATAAATAAATAAATAAAATTAGCATTGTGTTATAACCATTAGGTCACAGAAAAGTACATCTGTAGTACTATAACAGTTTTACCACTGAAAGCAAAAAGTTATTCAAAAATGGGTTTCTGCTCTGAGCAATAGAGATGTCTCCCTCCTGGTAGGTTAAGTATGGGGGACTAGAGCCTTCATCCACCCACTTTTAACCACATAAACTGAAGGGTCACCATGGAGTGGTTTTAGAGATCCACCTTCTCTCTTCTTTTTAGAATTTCCAATCTCTAATTAAGAAGGCTTATGTGACATTGTAGAAAGTCCAGAGGTCCAAGGTTGATGCTATGCTGGCCTCAGGAATTATGAATATTCCTCAACTTCTAATAGATGCTGCATCCCTTAAATCCAGGTTAAATTGAAACTACCATATTTTGAAAATGCATTTAATTGTTTCTAACAAATAGAGAACCATTGAGTACTTCTTTAGTTAAGTTCAACTATCAATCTGATATTTTGGGGGGATTAAGTGATATTTATTTAAGCACCATGATTACAATAATTTTAATAGCAGTTTTCATGCATACAACATTTTAGCACCATATCGTTCACTAGACACTGTGTTATATATCTACATAAAGAAAGACTATGCAGTCATTAGAAAAAATAAAGTCATAAAATCTGCTTATATATGAGTGGATATGGAGATTATTTTGCTGAGTGAAATGAGTCAGCAGGAGGACAAACAGAATAATATCACTCATCTGTGGGATATAAGGAAAATAAAAGACAGTGTAGGGATGATATCCAAAGACAATAGAAATGAGAATTAGGAGGACCAGTCTGTGGTAGAAATTTTGCCACAAAGAGTGGAGAGTGCAGTTAGAGGAGAGAAGGGTCCACTGTGGAAGGGACATGCATGGCACCCCTTCATTAACAGTAATGCAAATCACAATGTCAAAAAAGGAGAGAGTAAATATCAATCTGATATTTTAAAGTGTTTTTTAAAAATTATAGGGGGACTAAAGAAATAGTACTGTGGGCAAGGAATTTGCCTTGTATGCAAATGATCAAGTTTCAATCCCCACTAGCACACCATATGGTCCCCTGAGCCCCTCCAGAAGTGGTGCTGAGCACAGAGCCAGAACAAAGTTCTGAGCATGGACAATATATTAATGATAATAATAATAATAATAAGAAGAAGAAGAAGAAGAAGAAGAAGAAGAAGAAGAAGAAGAAGAAGAAGAAAAGAAGAAGAAGAAGAAGGAGAAGGAGAAGGAGAAGGAAGAAGAGGAAGAAGAAAAGAGAAGAGAAAGAAGAGGAAGAGAAGAGAAGAAAAGAAAAGAAGAGAAGAAGAGAAGAAGAAGAAGAGAAGAAGAAGAAGAGAAGAAGAAGGAGAAGAAGAAGAAGAAGAAGAAGAAGAAGAAGAAGAAGAAGAAGAAGAAGAAGAAGAAGAAGAAGAAGAAGAAGAAGAAGAAGAAGAAGAAGAAGAAGAAGAAGAAGAAGAAATGTAAAGTAAGGAGGAAAAAAAGGTTTGTGTAAAAATTTTAGGGCAGTAGAAAAGACTTATTTCCTATAATAGTCCATGGAGGAACTTTGTGAAGTTTATGAGTAGAAGCCTCAGAATTAATAATATTTTAACAAGTAACCCAACACCAAAGGCAAAGACCACAAGAGCAAAATTGAACAAGTGAGATTGAATCAAACCAAAAGAGCTCCTACATACCAAAGGAAACCATCAACAAAATACAAAGACAGAATATGGACATTGAAAGATAAAATATTTGCAAGTTATCTATCTTACATGACCTCAATATCCAAAAAAATTATAAGGAACTCTCACATCTAAAAAGTAGAGAGGAAAATCTTTTAAAATGGGGAAATCAATACTGGGGAAATGGTATAGTGGGTAAGTTTTTGCCTTGAAGACGGCTGACCTGCTTTTCATCTCTATCACCTCCTATGATTCCCTGAGTCTGCCAATATGATCCCTAAGTGTAGAGAGCCCTGGGCACCACCAGATGTGAATAAACAAAAGACAACCCAATAAATAAATATGTAGACAAAAAAATAAAAACAGTAAAGCATTTGGACAGATATTTTTTCAAAGTCATACAGATGACCAATGTAAAAATGGGAAATGAAGCAATATTCGTCATCACAAAGCATCAAAAATACAAATCAAAACTACAATGAAGCATCACTTCATCACTACTAACACAGACACTATAAAAAATAGACAACAATAAGTGGCAAGTGTGGAAATCATGTGGAAAAAAAGAAACTGTGTGTACTGTTAGTGGGAATGTGAATTGGTTTAGCCACTTTGGGAAATAGTAAGGATATTCCTCACAATATTAAAAATAGAACGAAGGTACAATTACATATCTTGTTTTTTTATCTAAAAAGAGCAGGAAGTGGAGAGATATCTGTACACCTATGTTTATTGCAGCATTATTTATGGAATTGAAGTTAAGTTATGGAGCAGAAGCTTCTGTCGATAGAAGAATGATTATATGTATACAAGCACAGTGAGATATTATATAAGCACAGTGAGATATTATTCATCCACAAGAAAGCATTAAACATTGCTTCACAGCAACATCAATGAACCTTGCCTTGAGAGTGTTAAGCTAAGTGAGATAAGTCAGACAAAGAAATATGAATACAATATGATCTCATATATGTGTGTCATATATAATTAATCAACAAGTATTAACATTTCATATATTTTCATAAATATAAAAATCAGAGACAGTGTGGTGAGTATTTGGGTCAAAGTCTACTAATTTTTGTGCTTATTTTGGCAGTACATTCATTAAAGATGCATCAATACAGAGACAATTAGCATGGTCCCTGAGCAAGGATGACAAGCACAATTATGAAGGTTTCATATTTAGAGGTCTGTGTTAGGACCCTCATTATTGTATTGTTAGAAATTATTCTTGTGAAACAATATGTTTTCTGTCAAGAGTGTTCTGAGCTTTGCCCTCTCTGATGCCCTGGACCCTTTTGCTTAAGAATAGCCTGTCTCAGGGGACCAGAGAGGTGGCCTAAGTGGTAGGGTGTTTGCATTGCATGCACCAACCTAGGATGGACAGCAGTTTGATCACTGGCGTCCCATATGGTCCGCCAAGCCAGGAGCAATTTCTGAGGGTATAGCCAGGAGTAACCCCCAAGTGTCACCGGTTTTGGGTGTGGCCCAAAAAAGCAAAAACAAAACAACAACAAAATAAATAGCCTGTCTCTTCACCCTCACCATGTGCAGGAATAACCACCTTCTGTGGCTATATCTCTCATTTGTCCCGCATATATGCTTTTTCTGCTTTTTCCTGAAAACTTACGGAAAATGGTAGGCTCAATTTTTGACATAAAAAATAAATTAATACTGTATTAAGAAGAATTAAAGGGCCCGGAGAGATAGCACAGCGGCAGCCGATCCAGGACCAAAGGTGGTTGGTTCGAATCCCGGTGTCCCATATGGTCCCCTGTGCCTGCCAGGAGCTATTTCTGAGCAGACAGCCAGGAGTAACCCCTGAGCACCGCCGGGTGTGGCCCAAAAAACAAAAAAAAAAAAAAAAAAGAAGAATTAAAAGTGACAAATTTCTAGTTATAAACAAGTGTCATGGATTATAGTATAAGCATAATGACATGAGTTAAGAAATTTGTGAAGAAATTGAAAGTTCTCACCATAATACAAATTACTTGTAGTTTTGTGTGTAAGGATATTAATTAAACTTATTCTGGTGATCATTCTGAGTATATATACAAATGCTGAATCATTGTTATACACTTGATGCTAATATAATGGTATTTGTAAATCAGATTGCAGTCTTAAATAAGTATTTTTTCATTCAAATATGTAATATTTTATTTAAAAATATCTCTTCATAATTTTGGATATTTCATTTCAAAATGCTACTTAAAATAATCACTTAATAATTGCTTTTTTGTTCTATTAATGGGAGATTTATGTTAGTTACTAAAAAGGTTGACATTAAAATAAAAATTGGAGGGGGTTGGCCACACCCTGTGGTGCTCAGGGGTTACTCCTGGCTATGCACTTAGAAATCGCTCTTGGCTGAGGGTGATCATATGAGACGCCAGGGGATCGAACTGCTGTCTTTCCTGGGTCAGCCGCGTGCAAGGCAAGTGTCCTACCGCTGCGCCGTTGCTCTGGCCCCAAACTTTAGATAATCTTTTCAACTCTTCTTTCAAATGTTCTGTGTTACATATCTTGCCAGCTTTTAATTTTTCATAAAAATAAAAGTGAAATTTGAATGTATCTTAATGGATATCTTTCTTTTAATGGTAGTAATATCATGGAATAATAAAATGTTCATATAATTTTATGATTGAGTTATCTGAAGTTTTCTTAAAAACATGGAATAGAAAAGCCTTTATTTACACTATTATCTAACTACTAGTTATATTTTATTTTGCTTTTCTAATCAGATGATTCTAAAATTTACCAATATTAAATATCACTGGCCTCTGCTCTAGTGATTGGGAAGCTGAAGATAGCTTCTGAATCTTTGGAAGAAGAACATTCAAGTCCATGAGAAAGGTTTACATTCTAGTTTCCAGGTTCCTGGTCAAGGTCTGGGTTCTTCAGTTGATATATTTTTTTTAACTTTATAATAATTTTAACACTGTGAATGATCTTCTCAGAAAAGGGCACATCTCCAGACGTATAAAAATTTCCCATATGATTTCAGAGAATTCCTGTATCTTAGTCAGAGTCACAGACCCAGATCAAGAGCACTTGTTTTCAAAACTTCAAATTTTCAATCTGCTGCTCTTGTAACCCAAGAAGGCTACTTCAACAAGGCTCACAAGTTACTTTCTTTCTTTAGAGAAAATATCATGGTAGTTTCAAAGCCTCCAGACTTCATAAGAATAAAGCCAGTGATTATACAATTTAGTAGCAATTTATTTGGTGACAAACCTATATTCTTCAAGAAACTCTTTCATAGCTTTAAGGAAATTTAGGGAGAAAAAGGTAGGACTAAAGTTAATGTTAAAAACTTTGAGTGGAAGTAATTTTATGTAACTATAATTTCCATTTTACAATTTAGAAACAGAATTAGATTAGATAATGTATCCAACTCAAAGAATATATTAAATTTTTATATAAATGAAACTCTGACATACATATTTATATATTATTATATATAATATAAATATACATTTTTAAATATATCAGGAGAGTCAGGCTGCAATATTAAGCTTGCCAGGATGAAAACCAAATTTTTTTCAAATTGAGATTTCTGTGTTCCAAGAATGCATACAAGACCCTTTTGAGAGTGGTTGGTTTATGGGGTCGTAATATTGCATATATAAATATTTTTGTTTGTTTATTTTGGGGCCACACCCAGTAATGCTCTGGGGTTACTCCTAGCTCTGCACTCAAAAATCATTCCTAGCAGGCTCCGGGGACCATTTGGGATGCCAGGGATCTAACCCCGGGTCAGCTGCATTCAAGAAAAACACCCTCCCCACTATGTGATTGTCCTGGCCCCACTTAGTAAGAGTTTACTGGAATGAAAAACTATTTTGAAATTTCTGTATTCTTTCTTATGGTTCAGACTTTTCATCTCTGAAAGAATAGAATGCTAACAATAAATTGAGTATAAAAGAGTATAAATTTCTATAAAGAGTATAAATTTCTAGATTTTATTCATATAGGAAATATTAGTGTAATTGTTAGCTAGAAACAGGATAGACAAATTTCATCTTTAAAAGTCTGCTACTTTCAACCCACAACTTTGGAGATAGGTTTAATGTAATTAAGAAAGAATACTGGCTCTCAAATGGTTTGGAGACTAACTTGGTTTTGAAAGCTCAAAAAGAGGGCAGTTTCCCTATACATTTTTGAGTGTTAAATTGTTGATGCACTATTAAATGCTTAATTGGATTTGAAGCTATACATTAATAAGCCTTATAAAATGTATTTGAGTTGTTCTACCTTCCTTACTAAAACTGATTTAGAATATTCCAGAAATTTCATACCTGATTTTAAGTTTATCACAATTTCTAGTGTTATGTAATTGTGTTAGGCATTAAGCTTTTTTATCTGAAATTCTGAGTCTTACCCTCTTGTCTAGCCACCTAGTGTCTTGGTGTCATCACTTGAGATTATGTATATGCAGTGGGTGTAGCAGATTAGGCTCCAGCAGTCTGTAGAAGCATTCACCGCCTAGAAATCAAAATAGAAAAATCTATTGTTGCTGATTTGTGGATAGAAATAATGCAGTCCGTAATTGACATGTCTTTTTAAAATGTGAACAGATATCTGTTTTTCAATATTCTTTTTGAAAACCCGGTTAAAAAAGAAACACTCTAAAAGAAAATTTCCCTTTGTATGCTTCACACTTAAGAAAAACTATCACTTTCATTATTGAGTCATTGAAACTCCCTGAACATCTATTTTTTAAAGAAAATACCAATCACGTACCTATCCTTTTTTCCCCACTGTGCCATCTAGAGCAAAAATAACTCCGGAACAGTCCTTGATGAAACTGCAAAGCATGCAAGATGTGTCTGTGGCTTTATTTTTCAGGACTCTTCATCTAACAAGACTCCCAACTTCCTCCCTGCCCCTCTAACCCCAGAATTCAAGGGCAATTTGCTCCTAAAATTATCCAGGACAAAAGTGATCACTGTCTTCCTTTTCTGAGTTACCTTTGCATACCGTTCCCTATTCAGACTTCACTGGTGTTGCAGCCTGGTCTCTCCTGTATCCCAGTGTACTCCTTATCTTCTCTAGCAGCCATTAGCAACACACTTTAGTCTTACAGTCTTTACACATAGAATCACCTTGCAACCTTTTTTTTTTTTTTTTTTTTTTTTTTTTGGTTTTTGGGCCACACCCAGTAACGCTCAGGGGTTACTCCTGGCTATGTGCTCAGAAGTTGCTCCTGGCTTGGGGGACCATATGGGACACCGGGGGATCGAACCGCGGTCCGTCCAAGGTTAGCGCAGGCAAGGCAGGCACCTTACCTTTAGCGCCACCGCCCGGCCCCTTTTTTTAAAGAAACTTAGCTGTCTCCTCCACAGATCTAATGATAGCAGGCAGCAGTTTCACCCTATTAGAATGTATTTGATGTAAATGGTGTTCTGTGGACTTTTAGAAAGTGAACACCATGGATAAGGCTCCAAAATCCAGGAAGTTACTGTCTGGAAGAGGCCATAAGAAGGGAATGTGGGGAACTTGAGTGTGTGCTTGTTGATTCAAGTTCTATCCCAGACACTGCATATTTTAAAATGATATCAGCTATTAATCCAAAAGAAAGTTCTCCCATCTTCCTTTCTCTTAAATCTCTTTCTTTGATATTTAAAAGTCCACCTGGATGGCTCTACCCTGCCCTGTCCTGGTAAATTTTGTACTAAATTAATAAAGAAAAGTCAGTTTTGGCTTGGCACACTCAGAGAGACACCACGAAGGAGAAGCCACTGACTCCATGGCTATCCTAACTGGCTTGGTATTATTTTTTTAATTAAATAATTTTTATTTTGGCCAAAGTGGATTACAAATCTTTCACAGTAATATTTTAGGTACATAGTGACATTGAATCAGAGTCACTCCCACCACCAACCAGTGTTGTCCTCCCTCCACCCCTGTTCCCAGTATGCATCCCATATTCCCCTCCTTTGACCCCCCGGGCTGCTAGTGTAAGTGGTCCCCTCTGTGTCTAGCTTGTTGTAGATTGGGTTTTAATTCTGTTGTCGTTGGCTGTGGATTTGGTGTTTATGTATGATCATTTTTTATTTCTCCTCAATGTTCATACACCTGTTTGGTCTTGGTACCCTCCATTATTTTCACCCTCAATTTGTGAGGCAGAACAAGATGGTTCAAGTTATTGGTTCTGTTTGGAGGGAAGAAAAAAAAAGAGAAAAAAAGGGAGGTAAAAAATCAAACAAGCAAGAAATGGGAGGAGTCCTTCTAGAGGCTATAAATATCAATTTAAGAGAAGAAAGGGAAAAAGGAAGAAAAACATAAAAACCATACCAAAAAAATCAAACAAAAGAACCTGAAAAGCACCACAGCAATAAAGACAGCAACCAAACAATAACCATGGTTCTGCAATATAAACAAAACAAAGCACACAAAAAAGAAACAACAACAACAACAACAATAACAAAAAATTAATTTGTGCTTTTCTTTTTTTTTTTCGCATAGGGACAGTAAATATTGGGGAGATTAGAAAGGGAATTCTCTTGGCCTAAGAGATAAAGAGTTTCTCTGCCCTTGAAGCATACTGTCATGGGAATAACTATAGGCTCTGTACATGCTCTTTTTCTCTTCCCTAGGTCCTTTTGTGCTGTCTGAAAACTTTCCGCTCAGTCGTGGATGATAAAATAAGGCCTCAGTAACTAGAGATCTCAGTATTTGCACAGGTCATAGGATGGAGACTAGAGTGAAGTCTTTCTTTACATTTCTAGAAGTTCTGTTCCATCACTGTAATTTTAATCAGTCTTGGTTTTTGCACTGATCCTAGTATGAAGCCTAGCTAGTTTTTCATTATGTTTTCAGAAGTTCTGCCCAGTTGCAGTTGTCTCAGCCAGGCCTCTAGGATTAGAGATCTTGGTTGTTGTATAGGTCATAGGCCAAAGGGTCTTTTTTTATTGGTCCCAGGATATGTTATGACCAGTCATAGTTGTCACAGTCAGTCTTCTGTAGTTAGCAATCTTGGCTTTTGCACAGGTCAAAGGATGATGTGTGTTCTGATTTCATCTTATTGTAGTGAGGTAAGACAACCTGCTCTTAGACCTACTTGTTGACATTTCCTCATTGTCAGGATGTCATATCGAAACTGGTGCATATTGGTGTCCGAGCTGTATTAAGAATGTCCCAGAGGGAGTTTGGTTCCTGGAGCTGTTACAGAGAACCGTGGCTTGGTATTATTAATCCTTATTCGAAATCATGCTTCTTCATACCCTTCAGCCTGGGGTGATTTTACAAACCAGGAGATTTATTTTATAGCATCTGGTTTATTGACTACCACCATTGACCATCCCTGACTACCAAGCTAAAGTAATCTCTTAAGGACTACTGGATGTGGCCTACACCCGCTTCCCTGAAAGAAAACAGATTGAGTGCATAGCTTAACTTTCTCCTTAGCATTTCTCTTTTTCTTTACTTCTCCCTAGCACTGTCCTCTTTGACACTTTTTATTCTCTGTTAAAACATATGCTGTGAATTTAGATTGACATGGGTTTGGAGTGGAAACAGCCATTTCCCAACTCTTCAATTTTTGTAAAGTTACTCAAATCTCTAATTGTTTATTTTTATTTAAAAATAATGGAATAATAATAACACTTCTAGTATTTTTAGGCTAAAAAGTAATACCTTTAAGAATCACTGCTTATTTTTGTTTTTAATTCTTAAAATTCTTTTTATAAGACCCCCCCCAAATTGTTAAAACTAATTTTCCTATTGTCAATATTTTCTCTAACTTTCCTTGGAATAACAAATTTTAAACTAATAGTTAAGTTTTTATTTTGTGAGAATTATACATACCAATACTGGGACAATGGTATATTTCTAGTTTGGGGATTATAAGGTCCCCAGTGATGCTTGGGGATTTCATGTAGTTCAGGGAGCAAACCCAGTACTCCGGTTAAGTATACACTCTACTTCTTTGAGTGACTTTAATTTAAGTAAAGTTTTGTGAGTAGAAGGCAGGGTTTAAGTTAATCCTTTTACATGCATTCAGATTGTTTTTCCTGAAATGATTTACTAGAATACCATCAAGCATTTTTATTGTGCATTCTTTACTTCTTTGGCAAATAAAACTAGATATTATTACAATGGCTTATTTCTAGGCTTTCTATCGTGTTCCATTGATATACAATACTATCTAAATGAGTACATATGGATTTTATTACTATAGCTTTCTAATATAGTTTTAAGTTAGAAACCATGGGCCTGAGGAATATTTCAGTGGCTAAATCATAACTTGCTTAGAAACATGACATTGTGAATTTGATCTCCAGTTCGCCCACCTGTATAAGTACAGTCCTCCACAGCAGGGTTGTGAAGGATGCCTGGCACTATAGTACAGTGCATGATCTCTGTGCAAGCACCACAACTAGAGTTTGTGACTCTGGTCAGCACTGAAACTAAAGGATAGTGAAACCCTGGGAAAACATGTGTTTGAGTATGAACATCACAACAATCTGCAAGTACTAAAACCAGAATATGTGTGAGTGCAACTAAATTAGTGTAATACCCAGAAATCACTTGTGCAAATGTTATGAGTGTACCCTAATGAGCACCGTGGCCATCCATATGTGATCCATGGTCACTTTAGCAATAACAACATAGAAAAGGAAAGAGAAGAATGAAAATCTAGAAGTGTGATGTCTCCAGCCCTGTTCCTTCTTCTTTTCTGTTTTTTAAGCAGCCTTGTTCCTTCTTAAACTGCTTGGAGAGGAGTTTTGTGATTCAATACAAATTTAGGATAATTTTTTCTATTTCAAAATGCCATCAAAATTTTGCTAGGAATTTCATTTTATCTGGTATACATATATATTTGGTATACATGGTATCTGGTTATGTGGACATTTTAACAGTATATTTTTTCTGATCCATGTAAATGTGATAACTTTCATTTATTTGTGTGCTTCTCAATTTTGCTCATGAAAGTCATAATTGTTTTTTGTTTGTTTGTTTTTGGATCACACCCAGCAGCGCTCAGGTTACTCCTGGCTCTATGCTCAGAAATCACTCCTGGTAGGCTCAAGGGACCATATGGGACTCCAGGATACGAACCACCGACCTTTTGCATGAAAGGCAAAAACTCCCTACCTCCATGCTATCTTTCCGGCCCCAGAAGTCATAATTTTTGAAGTAAAATTTTTATTAAATTTATTTCTAAGCATTTTATTGTATTTGATGCCACTGTGAATAGTTTGCTTTTTAAAATAATTTGCTGCTTGTGTGTACCAATACAATTATTTTCTAGATGTCTATCTAATATCCTGAAATTTTACTAACAGTGTTGTTTATTTCTAATAGTTTTGAGTGAAGTCTTTAGGGTTTTTCTATAAACATACTATCAGATCACTTGCATATGGAGAATTTTGCTCTTTTCTTTTTGGTCTAAATCTTTGATTTTTTTTTAACTTATTACTCTGTTCTATTTAAAATAGTGAGAGGAAATATTCCTGTCTTGTTCCTGATTTAACACCCTTGCTTCCCTGGATAAAAACTCATTTGATCATGATGTATAATCTTTTAGATGTTCTGTTAGATTCAGTTTGCTTAGATTTTGTTTTTTTTTTTGGTTTTTGGGCCACACCCTGTGACGCTCAGGGGTTACTCCTGGCTATGCGCTCAGAAGTTGCTCCTGGCTTCTTGGGGGACCATATGGGACACCGGGGGATTGAACCGCGGTCCATCCTAGGCTAGCGCAGGCAAGGCAGGCACCTTACCTCCAGCGCCACCGCCCGGCCCCAATTTGCTTAGATTTTGTTAAGGATTTTTGCATTTATGTTCATTAGTAAGATTGGTCTGTAGTTTTTTCTTGGTGGTATCTCTGTCAGCTTTGGGAATGAGTGTGATGTTAGCTTCATAGAAGGTATTATGGAGAATTCCTGTCTTTGATATTTTGGAGGAGTTAAAGATTAATGGTAGTAACTCTTCTCTGAATGTTTGATAAAACTCACCTGTAAACCCATCTGGTTCTGGACTTTATTTTTGTGGGGGACTTTCTTAATTACTGTTTCAATTTTCTTACTTGTTAATAATAAGCTCTCATAATGTCTTGGATTTCTTGGGGGTTTTGTTGTAATCTCTCCTCTTTCATTTCTGATTCAATGTATATGAATATTTTCCCTTTTATTCCCTTGTAGATCTTGTCAAAGGGTTGTATATCCTGTTTATTTTCTCAATAAAACAGCTACTAGTTTTATCAATTCTTTGTATTATTTTTTAGTTACAATAGGATTGATTTCTGCTCTAGTTTTTATTATTTTTTTTTTTTGCTAATTTTGCTGTTGATTTTCCAGATATTTAAGATGTGCTTTTAGGGTGTCGATTTTTTTTTCTTTCCTAATGTAGATTTGTATATCTATGAGTTACCCTCTAATTAATGCTTTTGCTGTGTCCCATAGATTTGGTAATCAATTTCTTCATTATCATTAGTCTCAAGGAATCTATTTTGTCCCTGATTTCATCTTTGATCCAGCTGTTGTTGAGCAGCATGTTATTTAGTCTTCATGTGTTAAATTTTCTCCAGAACTTTTTCAATCACTCTTGATCTTGTGGTATTGTGGTATAATTCTTATATTTGTGAATTTATGTAAGTTATATATGTGTCCTTAAATGTGGTCTATCATAGAGAATGTTCCATGTGCATTTAAAAAGAATGTGTATTCAGTTTTTTTGAGGATTAAAGGCCCTATATAGATCTATTAGTTCCAGTTCTTCCAGTTTCTCATTTAGGGCTCATTGTCTTTGTTAGTGTTCTGCCTAGTAGATCTGTCCAGTGGCAATAATGGCATGTTGAACTCTCCTGCTACTATCATGTTTCCATTCATATGTTTCTCTAGATTTGTGAGCAAAAGCCTTACATATTTTGGCCACTCTACATTTGGTGCTTAAATGTTGATCAGAGTTAGTGCTGCTTGGTTCATCCTTGTTCATCCTGGTCTCTTAGTAATTTCTTGAGGTTGAATGCAATTTGGTCTGATATAAGTAAGGCTGTCCCAGCTTCTGTTTATTTTTTAGTAGCTTGTATAATAGTTTTCATCCTTTTACTCTGAGCCTGTGTCTATCCTGAAATTTTAAGTGTGTTTCCAGGAGGCAGCAGATGGTTGAGTTTTGTTTGCTGATCCAACCCACTATTCTGTGCCTTTTGATAGAAAAGTTTAGTAAATTGACATTTAAGGAAATTATTGACAGAAAGGAATGTTGTGCCATTTTATTATGTAGGGTTTTTTTTTCTGTTACAGTTGAGTATTTGGTTTATATAATTGATCTTTGAGTAATTCATTTAGAGTCACTTTGATTAGCCCAAATATTGTGAGTTCTTTTTTTGTCTGAGAGTGTTTTTATACCTCTCTCCAATATAAATAAGATTTTTTATGAGATTTTTGATGTAGGTTTTTTAGTTAGTAATTTGAATATGTCATTCCACTGTTTTTTACCTGGATTGTTTCAAATGGAAAATATGGTTTGATTCTTATCTCCTTTTCATTATATTTAAGGTTTTTCTTCTCCTTTACTGCTTTCAAGAGTCCATATCTCTCTTTGTTTTTTTGTCATTTGGATTACTTACTATGTGTCTTGATGTTGTTCTGTTTGGGACAAATTTGTTTGGCATTCTTTTTGCCTCTTGAATTGGTACAGCAGCTTGTTATTATCTCTTTCATTATTTGTTCTTCCCCTTTCCTGTTTTTCCCCTTCTGGTATTCCTATAATTTGAAGATTATTTCTTTTGTCTTTGTTCTTTAAGTACATTCATTTTTTCCATTGTTTTATTTGTTTGTTTGTTTCTTTTTTTTTTTTGGCTTCTTTTTCAATGCTGGATTGTAATTTGTCTTCAAGTTTATTTATGTAATTCTCCACCTGTGTAATTCTTCTACTATGGCTTGCTGACATGTTTTTTAATTCCTTCAGTTCTATTTGTATGGATTCTATCATTGTCTGAAAAGTTATTTAAATTGATTGCAACGATCATCTATAGATTGCTTAATTTTGTAGGCTAGTGATTCCTTGATTCTTGTTGCTAAAACATTAAGTTTTGATTTTAGGTTCTCATCTATAAGGCTCAGGTTTTTTTGATAGTCTTGAACATTTGCTAGGGGTTCTCTTCATATCCCCAATTGTACTTGTCTTCCTTCGTTTCCCCATTGTTCTTTGCATTTAGTGGGTTGGAATGCTGGCATTTCAGGTTGTTTAAGAAAGTGAGCTATTGAATTGATTGTATAAAAGGTGGCTAAGAAAATACTGCGTTAGAAGTTATTTTTTAAACATAAAGATTATCTAAGTATGATAAAATATTGCCAACTAATTTATTGGTTTGTTAAACCTAGTTTGAGTTGTATATTTTCTAAGTGTAGGAAGTGCTAGGTCCAATCTGCCTGGAAATATATGATATAAATGGAAATGTCTTCAGGTGGATGCACTGGCATCCACATGATTTGGGAAGAGGAAGGTTGATGGGAGGGACCATAGGGTCCTTCTCTGAAGACAAATCTGAGATGGGGTGAGAGAACACAGGGAGGTCAGGAGTGACAGTGGGACATAAAAGCCTAAGCTGCAAAATCTTAAGATGTACAGTTTATTTATAGGGGTCCTTCCTTCCAATGTTTGCGTGCAAAGCTAGAATTTTTCCTCTTGTTACTACTTTGGCTGTGTCACACAAATTCTTATAGCTTATATCCTAATTCTCATTTGTTTTGAGGAATCTTGATTTCCTCTTTAACCTACTGGTTGTTAAGTAGTAAGATGTTTAATATATGGGATGTGAAGACATGTGTTATTCAGTTATGAAAATTTCTCAACAATTATACCTTTGAGGTTGCTTCTTCAGAGGGATTTTCTGAGATGCCAATGATAACATAAGTGTTATTCCTCTTGAATTCATTACATAGTTCTATTGCCAGCTGTTCATTTATTTAAAAATTATATTCCTTCTGATGTTATATAGTTAAGCACCTCATCTTGGAGCACACTGATTCTGTTATCAGCAGCTGTACTCTGCTGGTGAGACCTTCCAAAGAGATGTTCATTTTTGCCTACCAAGATTTTGTTTTGGTTTTTGGTTTTTGGGTCACACCCGGCAGTGCTCAGTGATTACTCCTGGCTCTACACACAGAAATCATTCCTGGCAGGCTCAGGGGACCATATGGGATGTCGGGATTCAAATCACCATCCTTCAGCATCTAAGGCAAATGCCCTACTGCTGTGCTATCTCTCCGGCCCACCTACCAAGATTTTCAGTTTTGTGATTTATGGTTGAAGTTTGCTCATATCTGCTCTCATAACCTCTTGAGTTTTATTGACAGTTTGTTCTACGGTTTCTTTGAGTTTCTTGGTCATTATCAACATTTCCTCTCCAGAATCCTTATCAGAGTGGTTATATAGTTGGCTAGTACTGGTTGGATTTTTAGAATATTATCTTTATAGACTAAGTATTGTGAGGTCCTTCATTCCTGTCTCATTATGACCTTTGCAGTATGAAGGTGTTTATTATGTATTGTGGTATATGTCAGTGACTGTAAAAAATACATTTTGGTGGAGCAAAGCAAAGCAGAACATTCTACTTAGGACACTGATGTAGGTGCATAAATAAATGGCAATTCTGAGTCACTAAGAAGCAAAGAGGAACCTGCTCTGCTATGTTTCCACAATTTCTTGAGACTGTGTGGCTAGGCAGACTAGAGTGACTGAAGGACTCTTCTTCTCATCCTGGTGTTGCTCTTTACCACTGGGTGATGACTTGGGTGTGAAAATGACACTTCTGAGTTAGAAAGAGGTCCCAACTTGGTCATTATTTGTTCGTGTGTGTGTGTGCAGAAAGTTATTAGATAGATATTTTCTCATTTGATTTTCTCTTTCAATTTGCTTGGCCAATGGTGTTGAATCACTGAAGATACTTCTAGTATCTTCTAGTCTCATATCTATACTTTATTCAATTTAACATAGATTCTGGTCTAATATTGTCTTTAATTCATTTTGATTTGACTTTTGTGCATAATGTTAGAATGGTAACTGCAATAATTTTTTCGCTTGTGACTGACCAATTTTCAAAACACCGTATGTTGAAGAGGCTTCTCCTGATCTACACTATACATTTTGCTTCTTTATCAAAGTTAACTGCCTATTTACCTAAGAATATCTATCTAGACTCTGAATTCTTTTTTTTTTTTTTTTTTGGTTTTTGGGTCACACCTGGCAGCGCTCAGGGGTTACTCCTGGCTCTATGTTCAGAAGTCGCTCCTGGCAGGCTCAGGGGACCATATGGGATGCCGGGAATTGAACCACAGACCTTTTGCATGAAAGACAGATGCCTTACCTCCATGCTATCTCTCCGGCCCCATTGACTCTCAATTCTATTCAATTGTTCTGTCTATTCAAGTGTCTGTCCTTATACCAGTATTATACTGTTTTGATTACTTCCCATTTTATAGTTGCTTAAAATTTGAGAAAGTCTCAGGCGAGCTGGCTGGAGGCGTGAGTGAGGAGAGGCGTGAGTGAATTTCTGCCCCTTTGCGCGGCTTGGGTCGGCACCTCCCCCCAGGGACTCCGGCGTGCCGGCTGGAGGTGTGAGTGAGGAGAGGCGTGAGTGAATTTCTGTCCCTTTGCGCGGCTTGGGTCGGCACCTCCCCCCAGGGACTCCGGCGTGCCGGCTGGAGGCGTGAGTGAGGAGAGGCGTGAGTGAATTTCTGTCCTTTTGCACGGTTTGGGCCAGCCCCTCCCCCCAGGAACCCCTGCATGCCAGGCAAAGAGGGTTGAGTGACTCCCTTCCCCCAGGTGGGCGCCTAGAAAGGCAAGTTGAGCGACTCGAATAGACGGGAGAGATAGGGCCAGCCATCTGGACTCGCAGGTGACCTAGAGCAGTCCACCCCCCTGGACCCTGGAGTGGACCAGGGACCCCCCCAAGGGTGAGGACAGAGCCTGAAGGGTTGGACTGAGGGAACCCTTCAAGGGAGGCGTGGAGGGGGCGGAGCTCCATTGACTCCCAGAGAAAGGAGGGGGGATTGAGAGCTAGGCTCAACAGCGCCAGTAACCATTGTGGCCAGGAGTGGAACTGCACCACTGACAGAAATAAGGAGCAGAAAAGGGACAAGACCCACAGTAGGAAGGCTGAACTCTAGGTAGCAAAGGGGAGGTGAAAGGGCTAGGCTCAACAAACTCACCCAACAGGCCCCTCTAGAAACACCGTCAGGAAGGGGACCAAAGCAGGCCAAAATTAGAAGCCACAGCACTCCAAAATACACCATTAAATACAAAGAAAAATGCGTAAATCAAGGAGATCTCTAATAACTGGAGACACCATGACAAACACTATCAAGTTTCCAACTCCACCAAAATGCACAGATCCACGGGAAGAAGACCTAAAAGCAGTCATGAGGAAGGAAATGCAAGAATTACTAAAAGAATTGAAAGAAACCCTAACAACCGAGTATAAGAAATCCATGGACGAACGAATCAGCCAAATTAAAGAAGAAATGTCAAAGAACATGAGAGAGTCCATACAAAAAGAAGTGAAGGAATTAAAAGACAAGGTAACAAGCCTTACGAGCAGAAACACAGAGTTGGAGAAGCACATCGAAGAACTCGAAGAAAAACTGCAATCAAAAAATGATAAAGAAACCAACAAAGAAATAAAAGGCAAAGCACTGGAAGGAAAAATCCAATATCTAATGAACAAGGACAAAAGAAAAAATCTAAGAATTGTGGGTATACCAGAAGGGGAGGAAATAGGGAAGGGGGAAGAACAGGTAGTCAGGGAGATAATAACAGAGAAATTTTCCACCCTCTGGAAAGACAATTCAGGACAAATCCAAGAAGTCAAGAGAGTCCCTAATAAAATAGACCCCAATAAACCCACACCAAGACACATAATAATCCAAATGGCAAAAAACAAAGAGAAAGAGGAACTCCTGAAAGCAATAAGGGAGAAAAAAAACCTCAAGTACAAAGGAAAGGACATAAGAATCAAACCAGATCTCCCATTTGAAATAATTCAAGCAAGAAGACAGTGGAATGACATATTTAAACGACTGAATGAAAGAAATTTCCAACCCAGGGTCCAATACCCAGCAAAACTATCATTCATATGGGAGGGCAGACTAAAAACATTCTCAAACATGAACAAACTTGAACTATTTGTGCAAACTAAGCCAATCCTAAGCAACTTACTCAGAGACGAATTACACAATGCAAACCCCCGATTGTAACAACAACCACTCCACACAATACAACTGCACAAAATTCCTCTTTATCAATAATTTCCCTAAATGTTAACGGACTAAACTCTCCAATTAAAAGACACATAGTAGAGAACTGGGTTAGGAAAAATAAACCGGACTTCTGCTGTTTGCAAGAAACACACCTACAGCTACAGGATAAGCACAGGCTTAGAATAAAAGGATGGAAAGTAATTATTCAGGCCAATGGAAAACAAAAAAGAGCAGGGACAGCCATTCTTATATCAGACCAAATTGCATTCAACCTCAAGAAAGTGATCAGAGACAAAGAGGGTCACTACTTACTGATCAGGGGAACATTAGATCAAGAAACACTAACCCTGGTCAATATCTATGCACCTAATGTAGAGTCACCAAAATATGTGAGGCAACTACTGGCAAACCTGGAGAAACACATGAAGGGAATTGTGATAATAGTAGGGGACCTCAATACTCCACTATCACCACTGGACAGATCCTCCAAGCAGAAAAATAGCAAAGAAATAAGAGCTCTAAATGAAAAATTAGAAGATTTAGGGCTAATAGGCTTATATAGAGCCCTCCATCCCCAGAAAGCAGAATACACATTCTTCTCAAACCCACATGGAACCTTCTCCAGAATAGACCATGTCTTAGGATACAAAGCCAACCTATGTAAGACCACAAAGGTAAGGATCATTAGAAGTACCATTTCAGATCAATATGCAACAGAGCTTAAAAAGAAGAAGCAATGGAGGAAAACTAATACCTGGAGACTAAACAACATGCTGCTTAACAACAGCTGGATCAAAGAACAACTCAAGGAAGAAATAAAAAGATTCCTTGAGACAAATGACAATGAAGAGACAACATGTCAAAATCTATGGGACACAGCAAAAGCAGTAATTAGGGGGAAACTCATAGCAATACAGGCCTATGTCAAGAAACAGGAAAACAACAAAATCAACAGTTTAAAAGATCATCTCAAAGAATTGGAACAACAGCAACAGAGAAATCCAGCCACAACCAGAAGGCAAGAAATAATAAAAACCAGAGCAGAAATAAACAACATCGAAACTAAGAAAACAATACCAAAAATCAATGAGACCAGGAGTTAGTTTTTCGAAAAAATAAACAAGATAGACAAACCATTGGCAAGACTCACCAAAAAAAAGAGGAAAAACACCCAAATCACTAGGATCACAAATGAAAGGGGAGAGATTACAACAGAACCCCAAGAAATACAACATATCATGAGATCATATTATGAACAACTATACTCAACTAGGCTAGAGAACCCAGTAGAAATCGACAGATTCTTGGACAAACACCCTCCTCCAAGACTGGAAAAGGAAGATCTAGAAAGTCTAAACAGACCAATCACTTCAGAGGAAATTGAAGAGGTAATTAAAAAAACTCCCTAAAAACAAATGCCCAGGCCCAGATGGATTTACAGGTGAATTCTATCAAACATTTCAAGAAGACCTATTACCACTGTTCCATAGGCTTTTCCAAACCATAGAAAAAACAGGAATCCTCCCCAACTCCTTTTATGAGGCTAATATCACACTCATTCCCAAAGAAGGCAAAGACACCACCAAAAAAGAAAACTACAGAGCAATCTCACTAATGAACATAGATGCAAAGATACTCAACAAAATCTTAGCAAACCGAATCCAACACTTCATCAAAAAGATCATACATCACAACCAAGTGGGTTTCATACCAGGAATGCAAGGTTGGTTCAACATACGCAAATCAATAAACATGATACATCACATCAACAACATGAAAGACAAAAACCATATGATCATAACAATCGATGCCGAGAAGGCGTTTGACAAAATCCAACATCCTTTCATGTTAAAGACACTCAGCAAAATAGGGTTAGAAGGAACCTTCCTCAAGATAGTTACGGCTATTTATGAAAAGCCTAGAGCCAACATTATACTTAATGGCGAGAAACTAGAAGCATTCCCACTAAAGTCCGGAACTAGGCAAGGCTGTCCACTCTCTCCACTCTGATTCAATATAACCTTAGAAGTCCTAGCAATAGCAATCCGACAAGAGAAGGGATCAAAGGAATTCAAGTAGGGAAAGATGAACACAAGCTAGCTCTATTTGCCGACAATATGATGATATACATCAAAAACCCTAAAGAGTCCACAGTAAAACTCCTAGAAACAATCATCCAATACAGCAAAGTGGCTGGATACAAAGTCAATACACAAAAGACAGTAGCGTTTCTATATACAAACAATGAAGTTGAGGAGAGAGAGATTAAAAATACAATCCCATTTAAGATAGTATCAAAAAATATCAAGTATCTAGGAATCAACCTTACAAGAGAAGTGAAAGACCTATACCAGGGAAACTTCAAAACACTTCAGAAAGAAATTGAAGACAATCTAAAGAAATGGAAGAACATCCCATCCTCATGGATAGGTAGAATTAACATAGTCAAAATGACTATCTTACCCAAACTTCTATATAGATTTAATGCAATCCCTATCCAAATCCAGACACAATTCTTTAAAGAAATAGAACAATCACAAAATTCATCTGGAACCACAAAAGACCCAGGATAGCCAAACACATACTGAAAAACAAGAAGCTGGGAGGCATCTCCTTACCTAACTTGAAACTATACTATAAAGCCATAGTAATTAAAACAGCATGGTACTGGAACAGAGACAGGACCTCAGACCAGTGGATCAGAACAGAATTCCCAGACATAAACCCCCAGATATACAGCCAACTAATATTTGATAAAAGAGGCAAGAATCTGAAATGGAACAAAGAAAGCCTATTCAACAAATGGTGTTGGTACAACTGGAAAACCACATGTACGAAAGTGAAAATCGACCCATATCTCACTCCTTATACAAAAGTCATCTCAAAATGGATCAAAGACCTTGAAATCAGACCTGAATCTATAAAGTTTATCGAGAATAAAATAGGCAGAACACTCGAAGACCTATATATCAAAAAGGTCTTTGAGAATGGAGCACCAATGGCAAGAACGTTAGCATCAAATATAAACAAATGGGACTACATCAAACTAAAAAGCTTCTGCATGGCAAAAGAAACCCTACTTAATGCAAGAAGACAGCTAACAGAATGGGAAAAAATCTTTTCACTTGACATATCAGATAAAGGGCTGATATCTAGAACATACAAAGCACTCAGAAAGCTGAGCCCCTCAAAACCAAATAAAGCCATAAAAAATGGGGAGATGAAATGAATAGACATTTCTCTGAGGAAGACAGAAGGATGGCCAACAAACACATGAAAACATGCTCACCTTCACTCATCATCAGGGAGATCCAAATCAAGACAACAATGAGATACCACCTTACACCAGTGAGGTTGGCTCACATCAAAAATAATGGAAACAACCTTTGTTGGCGAGGATGCGGTATGAAAGGAACTCTCATCCACTGCTGGTGGGAATGCCCCCTAGTCCAACATCTATGGAGAAAAGTCTGGAGAGTGCTCAAAGAACTCAGAATTGAGCTGCCATTTGACCCAGCAATTGCTCTCCTAGGCATATACCCCCAAGATGGAAGGACATTCATTCCAAAATATGTATTCACCCCACTATTTATTGCAGCACTCAGTATAATAGCCAAATCTTGGAAGCAACCTCGATGTCCAACAACAGATGAATGGATCATTAAGATGTGGTACATATACACAATGGAATATTACATGGCAGTCAGAAATGATACAATCACAGACTTTGCAGCAACATGGATGGACCTAGATCATGTTATGTTAAACAAAGTAAGTCAGAAGACAAAAGATAAACACAGAATGGTAGCACTATTCTGAAACACCTAGAACACATATTTTATACACAACTAATACCTAACAATCAAATAACGGGGTTCAACAGGGTAGAAACTCCGAACACTGTAATAGTCAACATAGACGTGGGAGCAGTGTCCAAAATACATGAAAAAGGAACAACGCAAACTCTTGACTACACATTATACCACAAAGAAAACAGCAACAACAGAAACGGCAGCATAGAGAGAACAGGTATGTAATCAGACTTCTACAACAAAGGTCCACAATAATCCCTTAGAGTTCATATACAGGAACACAAGTATAGAACACCAAGGGAAATCACGGACTGCAATGGCAACATACCATAACACTACCTTTTAATGCCTTTATCTTACTATACTTTAAATAACCTCTCAGCTTTTCTGTCCACAGGTGCCCTTGGATACAAAGGGCGGACAAACTAAGGTGGCAACTCGGGATACCACACGGGATACCATACCTTGCTTGCACTACGAGATGGCCACAAGAAAACTCTTTAACATACACTTTATCTCTAGGTAATACCTTCATTTAGGAATTGAAGCACGTGACCAGTCAGACCACTGAAGCAGTACCTGAGACGTACAGACTTAAACTACAGGCTCTATTCTTCGAACACATTCAATCAAACCAGCATTCCCTTGCTATTCTCTCCCCTCTTCTCACTACTTTTTTTTCTTCTATTCTGCTCATTACTTTTTTCCCTTTCTCTCCCCCTTTTCTCCTAAGGTATTTTCTCTTTTCTCTCCCTTCAAACCCTTCCCATATACCTTCCCCTTACCCCCCTCCGGAAATCCAACTATCCCTTCACCCCTCAATCCCATCCAGATCTCCCACCATATTAAAACTCTTCACCTCCAGTCCTTATTCTATTAGGCATCAAGATCGACCTCCTACCCAACGAACCAGTACCCAGCACCCAGGCGAGAGGACACCCAGATAAACCCACACCTCGTCTCCTGAAAGAAAAGACAGCCAACTCCCCTGTGGACTCATGCTGCGAGGCCCTCCCTACCAACTCCCCCTAACGCGGACTGCTCCTTGAAACCGGGCCTAGATCCAAAAGTATCCCCAATACAAGAACTCTTCCAAGACCTCCCTGCCACAAACATTTACCAATCTGAAGAAGGTCAGGGGGTGGGTTAGGAAGATGCCTGGGAACCCACACACCACAAGAAAAACCCAAAAGACAATGGGAAAAACTGTACTTCCAACATAGGCATAAGACCTGTAATACACCACCTCTTACCTGCCCTCCCCCAAATGTAAGGTAGTCTTTTGCACCACTTTGGTCCCTTAAAAATTTCGCTAACTCATTTTATTTCTTTTCTTTTCTTTTTAAATTTATTTATTTATCTTTTTTAAATGTTTGTCCTACATATATATTTGTGAGCACATACATTTTTAATCCCCCCCCCTTTTTTTTGTTTCTTTTTTTTTTTTCTTTTCGTTTTTTGGTATGTGACCTGTGTCTGTTATCCCATCAGTCCACCCACGAATACACAGACATTATAATGTAGCACCACTTCCCCCTACAAAGGCACACTAAGTAAAGGGGAAATATTACATTAAAAAAAAAGAGCTCTTATCTACTAGAGATAGGAACTCATAGTTGTTTAAAATATAGGGATATCTCCTGCCTTGAAAATATGTCATGTGGAATCAAATTAGACCTCAGGTTATTAGATACCATTCATCCAGCCTTGAACCCTGGATCCCCGACATAGAAACGGCACAGCTCTTCACAACAGCTGCAGGAAACAAACTCCATCCAGGACGGCCTTAATACGACGAGACCAACAACAAGGCCCAGCTCTAACATGATATCCTGACAACGAGGAAAATGCGAACATCTTGACCTTAGAGCAGATTAGCCTACCTTACCAACTAACGACAAGACAAAACCAGAAGTCTTGGCACCCTTTGGTAGGACCAAAACCCAAGATCGGGATTTACAGATGACTGGCTGCTAGATCCACGACCAGACTGTATACATCTTGGGACCAATAAAAAAGCCCTAGTTTAGGGTTTGAACTATGACCTGCACAATAATCATGATCCCCAGCCCCAAAGGTCCGGCAGAGACAATTGTAATGGAATGGGGCTTTTGGAAGCACAAAGAAAGATGCTATCCTAGGTGCCACCCTAGGTTCAGTGCAAAGACCAAGATCACCAACCACAGAAGATGGATTAAAATGACACTGAGGTAACAGAACCTCTAGAACCAAAAAGACTGACTTCATCATAAGTCCCACCTCAGGATCTGTGCAGATACTGAGACCTCTAAACACAGAACAGAAGTCTTCCACACACCAAAAAAAAAAAACGAAAAAAAAAAACACCACCGGGAAAGTAAAGGATCCTGAGCAAAGTCTAGAGTTGATCCCATGACAGTATGCTCCAAGGACAGGGAAATCCCATATCTCTTAGGCCAAGTGAATTCTTTTTCGAATGACCCCAATATTTACTGTGCCAGGGCAGGAGGGAAAAAACAAAAATGCAAAAAGCACAAAACCTTGGTTATTTTTTATATAAATATATATATTACCTTCATTTATTATTGTTATTATTTTTGATTTACCAATCTATTTTGGTCGATTTCTTTGTTTGGGTGTGATTATTGAAAGTGTAGTCCCCAATTATACTTATTTTTTTTCTCTTCCTTTCTTCTCTTTCGTTATGTGCTATGCCATGTTTCTTAATTCAAGACCATGGCGTGATTTTTGTTTGTCTGTTTTTGTTTTTGTTTTTTTCTATTTGTTTGTTTGTTTTGTCTGCTCTGTGTGGTGCTTATCGATATAGCTGGAGCCCTCACTGGATATTTGACACTTCTTTTGGTACTAGTGGAGTGTTTCACCTTCTTTTTCTCCATCTCCCAAATTGATGATGAGAGCCTTTAGAAGGACTCCGCCCATTTTCGGGGTATTAGACTCTTACCCCAGTTTATTACTTTTCTCTCCTTCAAACAAAACCACGCAACTTGAAGTAGCTAGTCCTGACTCCAGTTAGAGGGGGGAAATAAGGGAGGCATCAAGACCAAACAGGTGCAAGACTACTAAGTAGTGGGTTAGATACAGAGGGGACCACATATTCTAGCCGCCCTGGGGTGAGGGAAAAGGAAAAGGGAGGTAGGACAGAAACGGAGGTGTAGGGAGGACAATTTGGCGATGGGAATCCCCCCTGATTTTATGTAAATATGTACCTAAAATATTATTGTCAACAATATGTAAGCCACTATGATCAAAATAAAAATTTATATTAAAAAATTTGAGAAAGTCTCATATTGTTTTTTGTCTTAAAAGTTCTTTGGTTATTTGGAAATGGGGAGATTAATCATATAAAATTTAAAGAATTTTATCTATGTCCTAAAAAATACCATGAGGGAAGAGTGAAATTTGCTCCCGGCAGGCAGTATTTTGAAAGCATGTCACCCCTAAATGAGTGGATCTCACACTGAAGAGCAGTGGTCATACTAATATTAGTTCTTAATGTAAGTTCTTAAAATTAAGAAGGTTATAGGGACAGAATAGGACATTTCTTAATAATCAAGGGATATGTAAAACAAGAAGAAATCACACTCCTAATGTAGAATCAAATAATTAACGATGGGGCTGGATGAAAGTGGATGCCATCCCAGGCCATGTGGCTTCGCAACCCCCATCCAGTCGGCGGGTCCCAGGCCCAGGTGAATGGCAGAATCAAGACTCACTCACAGGCAGGCATCAGGAAGCATCAGCTTTATTCATGCCCTATCTACCACATGTGTGGTTTCTATCATAACCTTTCAAGCATTGCTATTCTTAGCTAGCCCTGCGTCTTAACTCCTTTCAGCCATCTCCCTTTGGCCTCCATCCTGGTCAAAGACCAAAAGAGGCAGAGACCCAGAAGCCAGAGCGCCCAGCAGGGCTGAGAGCCAGCAGGGCAGACCCCTAATCCCCTGGCTCCAGGGTTTATCTACCTATTCCAAGACCCCTCCCAGAAATGGGCGGGTCTCAGATAGGTACACCTAAATCCAGGGTGGGGTTACATTTCCCCCCTTTCTGAATTATCTGACTCCACCTTTAGCCAAATGTGGGTTAATATTTTCATGCACCAACGTAGTAGAGTGAAAATTAATATACCAGCCCTTTTCAAAAACAACATTTTTGCAAAATATACTATACACCTGTAACTTAATATTCTCTTAATGCTTTTTTACCAAGCACTATTCCGAAACTTTTATGTTCCTATACTTTTAAACTATATTGGGGTAACTTTTTGTTCCTATTAACCTTCCCTATACACAAGTACTACAGCATAAATGCATAACATACATTTTAGAAACAGACTAAGTACATTAAAATACACACAGTAAAACATTTTGCAATTGAAAATATTAACTAGAAAACAAAACACATTTAAATTATAAAGAAAATGACTAATTAAGACAAAGATGCAGGCGGTTAGAAATTAGATCTTTAAATGGGCTAAACTGTTACTCCTTTTTTTTTAAACCACTAACTAACTAAAACTTATCCCATCACCAACTATGAGTAAAATATATGACTACCCACTTAGTCCCTACACGTAAAATCATAAGTCCAGATGCTGGTTTGTCCCACGCTGATCTCACCACGTGGCTTCCTTTTATAGTTCCAGGCCCCACAGCCAGTTTGATCGTGCTGTTTCACCTTTGTGATCTGAAGGGTGGATTCCAGGCTTGCCTTTTCTTTTTGGAGCCAAGCTGCCGCTTTTGGGTTGAATAGGAGCTTTTTGCCGCTTCTTTGCTGCTGGACGGGCTTCACCGCTGCCTTTTCTCCCCTCCGGGCGCACTTTGGAAGCAGCTTGGACCAGGATGGAGGCCAAAGGGAAGATGGCTGAAAGGAGTTAAGACGCAGGGTAGCTAAGAATGACTGAATACTTTGGCCCAAGACCAAAAGAGGCAACGACGCAAAAGCCAGAGAGCTTGTTACATCTACAGATAAATGTACATTACAGGAATGCCACTTTGAATTTTTTAAAGAAGAAGAATTAAGAAATGACAACAAAGTTCTGTGCAATAGTTGCAAAACTAGAAGGGATTTTTCAAAGAAAACGTAATTATGGAAACTGCCACCAGTACTTATAATACACTTGAAACATTTTGCTTTTGATGGCAAACAAATAAAAAAAATTGCATACTTATGTATATTTTCCTTTAGAAGACCTCAATTTAGTGGAATTCACTTCTGAGAATAAAAAGCAAGATTAAGAAATACAACTTATCATCGGTGTCAAACCATTATGGTAAAGTTCACTATGGACACTGTACTTCATACTGTAAAATTGCTGCAAAACAACACTGGATCAATTTTGATGACAAGAAGATCAAAAAAGTCCCTAATACATTGGTGAAATCCACAGCAGCATACATCCTGTTTTATACTTCTTAAAGATCTACAATGAACACCAGAAAATCATTTCACTTCCTTATCGGTTGCTATTAATGCTCTAGGATTCTTTCCACAGGCATGATCAATGAATATGGATTGAAAATCATGAACCCCCAATGTGTTTCCTTGTATGATGGATTTATGTCTTAATTTCATTATTGCTCTAGGTCTCAGTTAATTATGAAATTTTACAAATTAATTTAAGTCAAGGTTCACCTGAAAGAGAAATTTCTCATCATATTAATGTTGTTTTTCTTTCTAGGTATACTCATTTAATGACTTTCACTCTTTTTATTTTAACATCATTGCTTTATTTCCCTCAATTTAGGTTTTAAGATGCTGACATAATGATAATTTTAGGTGGACTTTCTTCACAGTGCTTCTTGCCTATGATTGATTATCATAAAGTTACTGTTATACAATAACTTTGTATATATACTGATATACACTTATAGTAGAGTTTTCCATGTTTGTATTACGCATGAAATTCTCTTTCAGATCTGCTCTGCTCTGCCATAAAAAAAATTTTTTTTTGAATTTGAAATGATTTATCTAAACAGTTGTTGGCTATTACATTTTAAGGCGCTTTTAGTTGATTCAGCTGAATTCTCTTTTATTTTGCTCTATTTTGGATCCTTTCCAACAAATATTTTTTAGTATGAGTGAGTGTTATGGCCATATTTTTTGTGAAGTCTGTATGTGTATGTCTTGTTTAGTGTCTGTCTGTTCTGCATATTTTGTATATAGTTCCCTTTTTCCTAACTTTATCTTCCCCAATTTAGTCTTCCTTATCCTTCCTTCTCTCTTCCTAGTCCTTAACATTTAATTTTCAGGATTCCCTTCACATGTGCAACTCTCCTTCACCCACAACTACAAGCCTCCTGATCTCGGCTGGAATAAGAAATCCATGACTGTTGGAGTTTTACACCATATATGCTGCAAACTTGTTGGAAATGAAGCCACCTGGAATTTGTGTCACAATGTAACCCAGAGAAAAGATCCATGTGATAAGACCCACAGTCTGTGGATCCCAGTTAAACTGTGCTGTCTGAATTTCTGGTTTTTCATCCACATACACAGTGCTATTGTTGACCGTTTCTACAATGGCTACCCCAAGATTGCACTGATCCCAAAGGAAATGCAGAAGCCGAACCAACTCATGATGTAATGATGTAACGCCTGGGGATGCCCCAACACATGGATGACTGTACTGGCTTTCCTTCTTCATTCAGCTTGATGTTATCTCCTGTACAAGGCTTCAACCCGCTTTTCCAGACCCATCAAGTGTCTTTTGCCGGTCTTTTCGGAGTTCCAGACCCCTCATATTTACAGATTGGTATTGAACTCTGTAGAAATTTCACCTTTTGTATTTTTCCTATAATTGTAATCCTTTGAAGTTATATTTGGTACTACACTTCTTTTGACTATTGTAATTAATGTTTTTCTATTTTAGTTTTTAATCTTAGGAATCGATGTTGTGTTACATTAAGGTTTTGCTTTCTTGACTTTAGGTTTGTGAGTTAGATGTTGTTGTCTATAATTTCCTAAATGATATTTTTGTCTGTTCTCAGGGTTTTGTTTTTTTTTTGTGGGCGCATCATAGGCAAAATGCTAGGTTTATAGGAGGTTCCATCCATTTTGGATAGGCCCTCAAGTTGTTTATTTACACAGGGAGGGTCTCTGCCTTAAACATTTTGTTTTGGTTTGTGACTTAAGCTCCCATCTATAAATAATCGACATCAATTTCAGACATCTTATGGACTTCAGACTGGATTAAGAACTTGGACTTCAGATACCTATTGATCATCATTGCAGTGGCTCCCCACTGTGCAGAAGGTGTATGTGCCTCTTCTTCCGAAATAAAGGCCTAGTTCATTGCCCTCAAAGATGGGCTTTCTGGTCTACCTGAACTTGAACGAAAATGGGGCCGGAGAGATAGCATGGAGGTGAGGCATTTGCCTTTCATGCAGAAGGTCATTGGTTCGAATGCCAGTATCAGCCAGGAGCGATTTCTGAACGTGGAGCCAGGAGTAACTCCTGAGCACTGCCAGGTGTGACCCAAAAACCAACAACAACAACAACAACAACAACAAATAAAGAAAAGGTGCTTCTTCTTGCCTGCTACACAACCTTTCTGGTGTCTCTTCGAAAGATCTATGTACGTCTTAGATTTATCTTCTCAGGAGCTTGTAGTTGATTCCTTATTACATGTTTCTGGTTTTAGACACCCTGTGTTTAGGTTAGAAGTTTTTCTTTAGATTTTCCTGTGATGCGCTTATGCAAACAGCCGCTCTTTTATTATTGACTAATTTTTCCTTTAATAATTGTAGACAATATTGTTTGTTTACTAAAAACAAATGGGGGAATTATTGTATATGTAAATATTTTGGGGGATTGCTGTGTTGCTCACCCTGGGCTGATTGGTGATTGTGCCCTACCCTAGGGTGTGACCTGGCATTCTGCCCCCACCCTAGGGTAGTACCTGATTCTGCTTCCACCATTGGTTGGTATCTGATCCCACCATTGGGTGGTACCTGATTCTGGTGGATAAAAACAAGAGTCTGTGGAAAGCCAGGGCTTTTTGGGCTGGAACTGAAGCTGAGTCTTTGGACTTCAGTCTTGTCCACCGAATAAAGCGAATATTTCCACGAGCCTGACTGTCTGCAAGCTGTTTACCTGCCATTTCACCTCAGAACCGTAGGCTAGACAGGGTGGCAGACGCGTGCTCCGAGCTGGAAGGGAAAGACCTCATCCTCCATTCCTCCATCAGTCAACCTTTTCAGGGGCTGACTTGCAACATCCTAAATATATATATGTATATATATTATATATATGTGTATATATTATATATGTGTATATATATGTATATGTGTATATATATACATATATATATTAAATGAGGCCCAGTTAAATACTTAAGAGAATTGCTGATAAATTTGAAGGATGACATTAATAGCAACACAATAATACTGGGATACTTCAACAACATCTTTTGAACCCTTGATGGGTCAACCAGGTTAAACCCTAACAAGAATATATTGGCTCTGAATGGAGAAATGGAAATGAGTGGTTTAGTAGATATTTATTGGGATCTTCATCCCCAGAAAGCTGGATACACATTCTTTTCCAATGCACATGGGTCATTCTCCAAAATAGACCATATGTGACCCATAAAACATACCTCCAGAAAATAAAGAGGATAGAAATTTTATGAACTATGTTCTCATATGGTAATGTGCTTAAATGAGAAGTCAATTACAAAAAGACACAGAGGAAAAACTTTAACACCTAAAAATTAAACAGCTCCCTACTGAATAACCAATGGGTCAAAAACAAAATTAAAATATTCCTGGAAACAAATAAGAATGAATACACAAATTATCAGAATTTGTGGGACACATTAAAGTCAGTACTACAAGGAAAATTTATAGTGTTGTAAGCACTCATCAGAAAGAAAGAATGGGCCTACATGGATAACTTAATGGCAGAGCTTATATAATTAGAAAGTGGTCAATAGAATGAACCAAAAATAGGCAGATATAAGAAAATAATAAAGCTTAGAGTAGAAATTAAAAAAATGGAAACCCAATTAAAGAAAGAATTGGTTCTTTGAAAAAAATAAACAAGATTGATAAAAAACACTAGAAAAACTCACAAAGGAAGGGAGAGAAAGTTTTAAATCTAATTATAAATAAAAAATAGGGCCAGAGAGATAGCATTAAAACATAATAGTATTGGAATAAAAACATACTCTCAAATCAATGTAATAGATTTAAATATTCAAAGAATGTTCCCCAGACATACAATCAATCACTAATCTGTGATAAATGGGCAAGAAAAGCAAAATGGATCAAAGAAAGCCTCTTTAACAAGTTGTATTGGGACAACTGGTTGCCACACTCAAAAAAAAAAAAAAAAGCAAACAGACCTTTCCATGCACAAAAGTAAAATCAAAATGGATCAAAAATCTTGATATCAGATATAAAACTATAAGAAGATATCACAGGCTAAACACTCTATGACATTGCAACTAAAGGCATCTTCAAGGAAAAAAAAAACACTGTCCAAACAAGTGGAAGCAGATAACTATGAGACATTAAACTGAGAAGCTTCAAAATGATTGGATTTAAACATCAAATCCAAAGCCAACGACAACAGAATGTATACTCAACCTACAACAAGCTAGACACAGAGGGGACCAATTATACTAGCTGCCCGGGGGCTAAGGGAGAGGGATATAGGATGCATACTGGGAATGGGGGTGAAGGGAGGACAATTTTGGTAGTGGAAATTCCCCTGTTTCAATGTTAATATATACCTAAAATATTACTGTGAAAGATATGTAATCCACTTTGGTCAAAATAAAAATTATTAGTATAAAAAAAGAAAATAGTGAGTAGGAAGGAAAAGGCCATCCACAAAATGGGAGAAACTATTCACTCAATAACCATCAGAATATGGGGCTAAATATCTAAGATATACAAGGTACTGATAAAACTTAACAAGAAAAAAAAATCTAATCCCATCAAAAAATGGGCAGAAGAAATGAACAGACATTTTCTCAAAAAATACATATGACTAAAAGGCATATGAAAAAATGCTCCAAATCACTAATTATGGAGATACATATTAAAATAACAATGGGGTATTATATCATGTCACAAAGAACAAGAAAAACTAATGTTAGCATAGATGTGTGATGGGAGGAACTCTCATTCACTGCTGATGAGAATGCTGTCTAGTCCAGCTTTTCTGGTAAACAATATGTATATTCCTCAAAAAAAAAAACAACACTGGAAATTAAGCTCTAATATGATCCAGCAATATCATTCCCAGGAATATACCCTAAGAACACAAAAATACCCTCTGCACTCCTATATTCATTGCAGTGCTATTTACAATAGCCAGAATCTGGAAACAACTCAGATACCTGACAACATTATTAGTGGCTAAAGAAACAGTGATACACCACACAATAGAATACTATGAAGCTGTTAAAAAAAAAAGAAGTCATGAAATTTGCCTATATATGGATGGACATGGAGATTATTATGCTGAATAAAATGAGTCAGAGGGAGAGAGATAGACACAGAATAGTCTCATTCATATGTGGTATTTATGACAAATAAAAGACAGTATGGTAATTTTACCCAAATCCAATAGAGATGCAGGCCGAAAGGACCAGTCTGTGATATGAAGCTTACCACAAGAGTAATGAGTACAGTTAGAGAAATAACTGCACCAACAACTACCATGACAATGAGAGAGAGAGAGAAGCAGATTGCCTGTCCTAAAGATATGAAGGAGGTGGGGAGGAGGCAAATGGGAAACATTGGTGATGGAAAAGTTACACTATTGAAAGGTGGTATAAATTTGATGACTGAAACCCAACTATGAACATTTTTGTAACCATGGTGCTCAAATAAATTATAATAAAATACTATATTTTTTATTGGGGCTGCATTGAAACTGTATAATGCTTTCAGCAAATTTGTCATCTTTACAATGTTTATCCTTCCATTACATGCATAAGAGTCAAATATCCATTCTTATGTATGCACTTTCTGGAGTGATTTATAGTTTAATTTATAGTTTGCCATTTTGTATGTCTTTCACTTACCGTATTTTCCATATTTTCCATTATATTTTCCGTATAAGACAACTTTTGAAACAAAAAAAAAGTCAACCAAAAATTGAGGGTCATCTTATACACCGAGTATATCCCAAAAAATATTTTAATATGCCACTAAACGAAAATTGTCTGAATATTGCCACAAAATGAATTTTCCAACTCGATCCTGCACCAATAACTGCAAGGCTGCTCGGACCACCTCTCTAACTCAGCCAATTCAAGCAGGCTTTTTATGCATGCAAATTAGACAATGTTCTGTACCCGAATCTACACTGTAAAAAGCCTGCTCAGATTGGCCAGAGTCAAAGAGGAAGTCTATTACAGTATAACCTTTGAACCTTTGCTTGTTGTGATTGGCTCACTGTGGTACATACAGTTGCACCACAGGAATGTTCTGTCTTATACACTGAATATAGGCCTAAACCTGTTTTAACTGCAAAATTAGGGGGTCGTCTTATATGCCCAGTTGTCTTACGGTACTTCATTGAAATGAGTCTCTTCTTTCATTTAGTTGATTCTCATGTACTTGACTTTGTGACTCACTATTGTAAATCTGAATTTTTAAAAATGCCTGTTCTGTTTCCTATTAAAATGCATAAAATTGGGGCCCGGAGAGATAGCACAGTGGCGTTTGCCTTGCAAGCAGCCGATCCAGGACCAAAGGTGGTTGGTTTGAATCCCGGTGTCCCCTATGGTCCCCTGTGCCTGCCAGGAACTATTTCTGATCAGACAGCCAGGAGTCACCCCTGAGCACAGCTGGATGTGGCCCAAAAACCAAAAAAAAAAAAAAAAAAAAGCATAAAATTCTGCATGTTGATTTTGTAGCCTTCCACATTATTTTACAAATCTATTGCTTCCAGTAGCTTTTTTTTTGTAGTCTTTAGCATGTCTTGTTTTGTTTTGGGGCCGCTTCTGGTGATGCTCAAGGTTTACTCCCGTCTTTGTGCTCTAGCACCACTTATGATGGTGCTTAGAATATCATATGAACTGCTGGAATGAAATCTAGGTTGGCTGCATGTAAAACAAAGGCCTTTATGATCTACTATTTTCCTGGTTCTGAATTTAGGTTTTCTAAGAATAGGAGCATGTGAACTGTGAAAAGTGAGAGTTTGACTCTTTTCCAATCTGAATACACTAAATATCTTTCTTGCTTAATTGGCATAGCGAGGGTTTCCAGCACTGTACTCTGTAGTATTGGTGAGAATAGACAACCTTGTCTTGTGCCTGATATTAGAGGAAAGACTTTCAGTTTTTCACCACTCTATACAAAGTTTGTTGTGGGCTTGTCATAAATGATTTAAACTTCCTGGAGGAATGTTCCTTTAATACTCATTTTATTTAGAGTTTAATCATCAATTTGTTTTGGATATTGTTGAATGCTTTTTCAATGTCTATTGATATATGGTCAGATGCTTTTTATTATGAATTCTTGTACTAATATGATATACCATGTTTGGTTTGCATATATCAGGGGTCTTCAAACTGCGGCCGCGGGCCACATGCAGCCCGCAGAGGAATCTGATCTGGCCCGCCTGCAGTGAGCACTGTTTGGTTGCCAAGATACCTGCCAGCATATACACTCAATGTCACGGTTTCTCAGGGATGATGTCAACCGCTAGGAGGGTGGTGTGAGGGCGTTGTTGAGAGGGAACTGATGCGCCCTTGTGCCTGGCGCTTGGCGCATGCGTTGCTGATGATGTCACTCAAGGGCGTCAGATGCTGCGTGGGGAGGAGTACCACATGTGGGTGACTATATGATGTAAAAAGGTGCCTGCTCCACCCCCAGGCAACGTGGTGTCTGTGTGCTGTGCCTGCCTGTCAGTGAGGTTTTCCTACACTCCCTCCACTGCCAAAGGTCAGTCAAAAGTGCCATAGAAATAAATTTTTGCCAGATGGGGGGTTCTGCCCTACTGGGCTGTGGGTGACTCATATGAAAATTCCCCTTTGGGGGTGGTGAGGCGTTCAGTGCTGAAACAAAGTTAGGAGGTGGGAGGTAGTTGGGAGGTTAGGGGTTCGGTGCTGAATTGCCCATGTGGAAAATTAGGGGTTCAATGCTGAAGCATTTTAAAGGGGTTACATTGAAAATTTTATATGCGGGGCCAGAGAGATAACATGGAGGTAAGGCGTTTGCCTTTCATGCAGAAGGTCATAGGTTCGAATCCCGGTGTCCCATATGGTCCCCCGTGTTTGCCAGGAGCAATTTCTGAGCATGGAGCCAGGAGTAACCCCTGAGCACTGCCAGATGAGACCCAAAAACCAAAAAAAAAAAAAAAAAGTAAAAGTAAAAGAAAAATTTATATGCATTTTGCAATTCCTTTTCAGTGTTCACATGCTGATTCCAAACATATCAATTTGGGCATTATATAGGGATAGATAGCTGAACTATCAGGGACTGAGCTGATCTTAGAAAAGTAAGTGTTCACATCAGTGACTAATGGGGGTTCATACACTGTGTATATATATACACACATATTTGTATTTCACTAGTATCAGTTTGGAATCCCTAGGAAACAATGATGTCAAGAAAAAGAAAAATTGATGGCGAGTGTAGGATATTCAAAGAACAGTGGACTTACAATTACTTTTTTATGCGGTACAAAGAAAAAGCTGTGTGTCTGATATACCAGAATATAGTTTCTGTGTTCAAAGAATACAATTTGAGATGCCACTATCAAACTCAACATAAAGATAAATATGATTGTTTGGTTGGAGAAGTGAGAAAAGATAAAATATTACAACTGTAACATACACTGATGACTCAGCAAAATACTTTGTGAAGCAGAAGCAGTTAAATACTTCCTCACTGCGGGCAAGTTTTCAAGTTGCCAAGCTAATAGCGCGCAATGGCAAACCATTTGTGAAGGGAAATTTTGTTAAAGAATGCCTTGTTTATGTTGCCAAAGAGATGTGTCTAGAGAAGGCCAATTTATTTAGTACAGTGAGCCTTTCAGGAGTTACAATGACACGAAGGATTGAAGAAATGGGAGAAAATTTGCTGCACCATTTGCAAAACTCTGCAAAGAAACTTTGCTATTTTTCCTTGGCACTCGATGAGAGCAATGATGTTTGTGATTCTGCCCAACTTCTCATTTATATGCGTGAGACAAATGAGTATTTTGAAGTCACTGAAGAGCTAGCTGCACTGCAAAGTATCAAAGGTACAACCACAAGAGTGGATATATTTGAAAAATTTTGCCAAACTGAATGGTTTGGAGCTGGACTGGGTTAAACTAGTTAGTGTAACAACTGATGGTGCTCCTAGCATGGTGGGGTCTAAGAGAGGAGTAATTGCTCACATTACACAAGAGATGGACAAACATAACCATTTTCATCCAATTGCCATACGCTGCCTCATCCACCAACAAGCGCTGTGTTGTAAATCATTGAAGTGGGACTCTGTTATGAAAATTGGGGTATCTTGTGTTAATTACATTAGAACTCATGCACTAAACCACAGACAATTTTAGGAATTTCTATCTGAGGTAAATGTTGCCTATGAAGATGTTTTGTACCACACAGAAGTCCGTTGGCTGAGTAGAGGGAGAGTTTTGAAACGTTTCTATGACTTACTTCTCAGATTACAGCTTTTCTACTTTCAAAAAACCAAGAAGTATCAGAGCTCAATGATGCAGAATGAAAATGGCACCTTGCCTTTCTGGCAGATATAACAGAGCTACTCAATAGTTTCAATCTGCAACTTCAAGGCAAGGGGAAGCTCATCTGTGATATGGCATCGCATGTGAAAGCATTTGAAGTAAAATTAGGCCTTCTCATCAAACAAGTACAGAGGAAAACTTCAGTCATCTCCCAACAACTCAAAACCCGTCAACGGACAAACCATTGGTTGCATTCCCAAAGGAAACATGTCTGGCTTCACTAGAATTGTTACAAAAGGAGTTTCAATTTAGATTCAAAGAGCTTCATCTCCATGAACAGGACATACAGCTTTTTCATAACCCATTTTCTGTTGAGATTGAAAATGTCCTTACGGGGCCGGAGAGATAGCATGGAGGTAAGGCGTTTGCCTTTCATGCGGCGTCCCATATGGTCCCCTGAGCTTTCCAGGAGCAACTTCTGAGCATGGAGCCAGGAGTAACCCCTGAGCATTGCTGGGTGAGACCCAAAAACGAAAAAAAAAAAAAAAAAAAAGAAAATGTCCTTACAATTTACCAAATGGAACTGGCTGAACTGCAGAATTGTGACTCTCTGAAAGACGCATTTAAGTCAAGTAACCTTTTGAATTTCTATGCATCTCTCCCCTCTGAGACATATCCAAATATCAGGAACCATGCACTCAAAATGGTAACCATCTTTGGTAGCACTTATGCCTGTGAACAGACTTTTTCAAAAATGAAACATCTGAAATCTCCAACCAGATCAAGATTAACTGATGCCCACTTGCATCACTTGTTATGGCTGGCAGTGACAAATATGGAACTGGACATTGACCATCTCATTAGTCAAAAGCAGGCCCACAGTTCCCATTGAAATACTGGTGCATGATCTGTTTATTTATAAATGGTTTTCATTTTATTTATATAAGATATGTACAGTGTGAGTAGGAATTAGTAGCTCATATAGTCCGGCCCTCCAGCTCTCTAAGGGACCGTAATCTGGCCTCCACTTTAAAAAGTTTGAAGACCCCTGGCATATATCAATCCATACTTGCATCCATGGGATGTTCTCTCTATTAACATTAACACTTAACATGTTCTCTTTATTGACCTTACTTGTAAGGTTATAGAGATGGTTAGTACTAGTTGATTGTTCTGGGCTATTATCTTCACTCATAAGCCTGGTGGGATTCTATGCTTCTTCCCTGTTTCTAGTTTCTAGTGCATACTGGTGGGGTGCCATTATAATTTTTCACTTTCAACTTATGCTTCTACTCCACCATCACCACTACCAATAGCTATCTGGGAAGTCAGCTGGGTTTTGCTCTCTTTTTTCCTGTTGAAGCTATCCCAACCAAATGTGTTATTATCAGTTGTTTATAATGTTTGCGTGAGTCATATTATGGGTTATCTCATAGACTGGTAGGCAATCAGGGTGGATGTCCAATGCTTGCTGTACAGGGAGATGGAGTGAAGGTAAAAAGGTGTATGATTTTTTCAAATTTGGATAGGAAGATCTTCTTAACTCCACACTCAAGTTTTTTGGAATCTACATTTTATTCAAGTTCTGTGTCTCTCTTCTTGATATCATACTCCATGGTATATCACTTTTTCAATATGAAACACATACTTAGAAACACTGCCTAACTTATAAAGGCAGGAACCATCTTGATGCTCACTTTATTCAATATATTAGTTTGATGAATAACTATATTAAGTGAACGAGTTTACATTCTTTCAGTTGATGAGAAACATGAATAATTGGATGGTTTTTATTACAACCTTTGATGAAATCTTAGCATGGGGCTCTTGGTTTAGTCTGAGAAGCTACTAATCATGCAAAATCATAATATATATTTATAGCCTCTAGATAGACTCCTCCCAGTATTTTTTCCCAACATAACCACATAACTTGAATCATCTGTTCTGCCTCATTAATTGAGTGTGAAAAATAAATAGATGGTACCAGGACCAAATAACCATATGAATATTGAGTGGAAATAAAAAATGATCAGATTTAAACACCAAACCCAAAGTCAACAACAACAGAATAGATACCCAATCTACACGCTATACCCAGTTACACCAGCGGTCCAGGGAGGAAATGAGGGAGATACGATGCATGTTGAGAACAGGGGTGGAGGGAGGACAACACTGGTGATGGGAATGGTCCTGATTCATTGTCACTATGTACCTTTAATATTACTGTGAAAGATTCATAATTCACTTTGGTCACAATAAAATTATTAAAAAATTCAGGCTTCAGTTCTGTCTACCTTTATTAGCTTCCTCTTTAAAAAGATTTATTGATATTTGTGATGAGTGCCACATAATTTTAGGCATAATGTTAGTCATTAAATAAGGAAAATTGAGGGGCCGAAGCAGTGGAGCAGCTGTAGGGCGTTTGCCTTGCACGTGACTGACCCAGGATGGACCTCAGTTCTATCCCCCTGCATCCCATATGGTCCCCAAAGCCAGGAGCGATTTCTGAGAGCATTATCAGGAGTAACCCCTGAGTGTCAACAGGTGTGGGCCAAAAAGCAAAAAAAAAAAAAAATAGGAAAGTAAAAGAGAGAATTGGCTAGAAATTTTCTATAGAAAAGAACCAACCTCACTGGCAATGTAGTATCAAGTGCTAAAGGAGAAATTAAGTATTTTCAGGGTAGAGTTTGCAAGTTAGTCATGTAATAATAAGAAGAACATTAAGATCATCAAGTGCATTATGTCTATGGAGAGGGTTGGCCTTTACATTTTTTGGCTCATTGATCAACCAAATTTCCATTCCACATTTTATTGCTTCGGCTCTCTGGCTTAGAGCGCCCACTCAGAAGAGTATGCTGGCTCCAGGTTTGGCACTTCCTCCCACACTCCAGCCAGTACTAGACATGAAAACCCACTTATTTAGCCTGTGCTCTCAAGCAACCCACACGTTAAAGAATATAAAATTAGTTGTAAACTTTCCAGTTTCTTTAAAGATAAGAAGCATAACTTAAGTGGATTTAAAATGTCTGGCATGCAATATAGTCTATTAGAGTGAACAGTGGATTTGGGAACTTGAAGAAAACAATCACAAATCATTTCTTTCTTTTCTTTGTTTTTAGCATAAAAACTTCAGTCCTCAAAACCCTTTCCTCTGCTAATTCTCTGACATTGAACTAGTCATAGTTCATAGGTCTTGATTTCCTTATCTGTAAAATGAGAAGTTTGGTTGCATTAGGTTATCACTAAGTTTCCTTCCAGCTTTATAAATCAGATAAAAACTTGTATTTACTCTAGGACTTCAAGTTAATATAGCTGAGATACCTTTCCTTCTTCCAGGTCTGGCTAGTTTGCAAGGTTATGCCACTCAAATATATAGACATGAAATAAACTGAAAATGATTTTGTATATAATTTAGGGAAAGTTGGTATCTAAAATTAAGCAGGGCATTTTGCTAGAGAAAAGTTATGTGAAGACTGAGATAGCTAATTGGAAATAAAACACCACTGGCTTTTGACATGATCCAGACAGGCCTGGTGGTCAGAATCAATGTTCTTTTATAATTTATATTACAGAATGTTTCACTGGCTAGAGATGTATGGAATGCTTACTGTTGCAAGACATTAGTTAGAATAAAAAATATTGAAAGATAAACAAGCTAGAAATTCTAGTATTTGGCTATCATATCAAACTTAAATCTGCTTTAGGATTTAAAGAGATTAAGCAACTTCTAAAAACTATATAAACAATTAATTTTTTATAATAAACACTGAAGAATTATATCTGCATATTAAAATTTTATACATTTTTGTTGCAAGGAGTTGCTCAAATAATTAAAATAGAAAACGCTGTTTTTGAAAAGACTTGCCAAATATTTAGTAAAAATAGTTTTTATTGTTTGAAGAAAGTATAACTCTGGTATTTGAGATTAACATTTTTTTGCTTTTTAATTTAAATGTATAATATAATCAGAAAAGCTGCTTTAAACTTATTGAATGCCAGTAAGATGGCACTATTTTTCTAAGAGTAACAAGATTAAACATTTATCTGTTTATATCTATCAATATATTCATCCTTAAAATAAACATAAGTGCAATAAAGATAAGTGTATTATTTTTCTCCTTCAACTTTGGGATTTGACCTCAGGTAATTCAAATTTTGAGGAACCATATTCTTGAAGCTGCATTGAATACAGTAGAATGCATTTTAGACTCCTAGTTACATGAAGACAAGCACAGAAAACAATAAAAAGTCAGCTGAAAAAGAACAAATGTTATCAAGAGTCAAAAATGGAGTTTTTGGTGAATTTGAAAACAGTGCTAATGTTAGTGAAGGTTACCAGGAAGCTAAAAGGTTAGTGGGTATAATGGGACAATTGAAAATTAGAATTTTATTTTTTCTGCAAAAAGTAAAGCTGTTTATGGGGGTGGGAGAGATAGCACAAAGGTAGGGCATTTGCATTCCACACAGATGGTGGTTTGAATTCCAGTATCCCATATGGTCCCCTTGCCTGCCAGGACCAATTTTTGAGCACAGAGCCAGGAATAACCCCTGAGCACCGCCAGGTGTGACCCAAAAACAAAAACAAAAACAAAAAATAAAGCTGTTTAGATAGTGATACATTTCTGGCTGGGTATCTGGGAGAAAGTCTGATTAGAGTAGAAAGCAAGCTTCTCTCAAATACAGGCAGTGGGGGAGGAGGGGAGAGAGGTGGGAGATTTGGGGTATTGGTGATGGGAATGTTGCACTGGTGAAAGGGGGTGTTTGTAATATGACTGAAACCCAACTACAATCATGTGTGTAATCAAATTGTATAAATAAAGATATTTTAATAAAAGGTCAAATGAAGAATGTCCAGGAATTGAAAACCACATATAATGATAAATGTGTGTAAGAAATATTGACATCACCTTGTACTATAGTCTGAGGAGGTGACATCAATGATTGCTGCCTCTGTAAATGTTCAAATGTTTATCTTGTGGCCTAGTCAAATTGTGTCAATTTCCTACAGCAAATTTGAAAAGCATATATATTGTTAGTATATTATGGTTGTTTTGTTCTAAACACATTTTGAGAGATTTTTTTTCTTTTATTAAGACACAATGGTTTACACAGTTATATACAATAGATTTGTTTCATGCAAACATTGTTTCAACACCAGTCCCACTACCAATGTCCCCTTCACCTCCACCAATGTCCCCAGGTTCCTTCCCACCCCCAACTGTCCTTTGGTAGGCAGGCATATAATAAATTTATTTCATATTACTTGTTTTAACATAACTTAAGAGTGGTAAGCAAGATTATCAGAAAATAAATCAATAAAAATGTTTCTTTTTTTAATAAGGGCATTTAAATGTATATACTTATACTGAGAAGTATATGCTCATGGAGTCTACTATGTTGCAAGAAAAGGCATAAACAATCTCTATATAACTGATCATAAGACAAAAATTGTGAAGATAGAACATTGATAGTAAGACTGGAGCAGTGTTGTAGGATTTAGTATTCAAAATATCACAGCAGTATCTTCCATTCTAAACTCATCTTCATTGTGATTTAGAGTCCTTCTATTAAAAGTTATGTGTCTTTCTCTCACATGTGGGTAGACTATGACAATGGCACAACTGAAGCCTAGGCCTGAAACTGAAGCTCAGGTCTAAGAGGTGTTTGAGCTTTGTCTTATTCTTGGGACCCATTTATCACACTTTTGAGAAGTTCAAACTCAACACCCCGAGCCTTGGAAAGCTCAATCTGAATAGGATCTAAAGCTCTCAGTCTTAGTTGTTCTCTCAGTGTGTGGTTCAGTCCGGAATTCTGGGTACACATGTGCATTTCTGGGCTGTTTTGAAAGTATGTCCTCTAACCCTAGTTTATGCTCTGGAGATCAATGAGTTCTTCCCCACCAAACCTTGCCTGAGATTATATTTGTGAGTGAAATAATTGTTTTGTTAACTGCATTTAATGGGGTTTGCACTGAGAACAAAGCTTGGAAATAGAATCCTGGCAACTTCTGAGAATCAGGAAGAAAACAAATCTGGTTAAAATACTACATGTAAAATGAGTGGAACCTAATAATTTTAGTCTTATCATCTAAGATCTAGGTTTCTGTGAATGGACCATGCACTATTCTGATTTCAAGTACACTTAGTTTTTTGGCTACTACTGGGGCAAAAGATTTAGATAAAGGCCATTCTAGTCTGACCATGGGAAAAACAGACACTTGTTCTAAAGGAAATGGGATATTAGTTTCCTCTGCTACTGTGAAAAGTTATCACTAAAATTGTGACTTAAAAATACAAATATATATTATTTTAATGTTGTGGAAGTCAGTTATATTAAATGGTCTTACTGGGTGAAAATCAAGAGATCAACAAAACATTTCTTTCCTAACAGAGCATCTGCTTTCTTGTCTTCTACCTTGTGGAGGCTGCATTCATTCCCTTCATTCACTTCAAAGCCATTATTGTGATGTTTCTTTTTGCTTTTCTTTCAAGTTACACCTTCCTCTAACAAATTAAGCATCATAACCATAAAGGTTGCTCTACTTAGTGGTTCCTTAGGATGATAATTTGGGGCCAATGTGGTTGCTGGTTTTCTTGCCCATGGTGTATAGGAAGTCACAATGTAAAATGTGCTACTACCAAGCCACCCCATTTTAACTTTACAGAGAAAGTATTGAGGAAGTCGGGACTAATAAAATCCTGCCTGAACATCTTGGCTATTAAAGTCTCTACCTCTTCCTGCATTCCCCATATTTGTTGTCTCTACTTGCAAGAATTTCTTGGCATTGTATTTGGGCCTGGAGGGTTGCTTGTGATAAATCTGTAATCTTAAATTTGCTTCTTTGTAGGTAAATTTCCTTTTTGATAATGCTACTTTTCAGTAGTGTGTCTCTATGCATAGTTTCTACTATACATAGTTTCCATCACTGTGACTACATGTGCATTGGGGTAGGTCCTTTATTTAAATTTCTTTCAGCTGGTACTCTTCAGACTTCCAGAATGTGGATGCAAGGATTCTTCAGCTCTGGGAATTTATCAGTGATGATATCTTTTTTATGTCACTTCTAAGCTTTCTTCCTGATTCTTATGTTATTCCTGTTAAATTTATTACAAAGGTCTGCTGTTGTCTGTTCACTTATTTTGAGGATATTTTTTATCTTCTGTTCATTTATTTTAAGACTCTTCCAATTTTCTTCTGTTGAATGAAGATGTTATACAGCTCATCTTTTCACTCACTGATTCTGCCCTCAGCAGCTGTTACTCTACTGGTGAGTCTTTCCATTGAGTTTTTCATTTCACCTACTAAGTTTTTCATTTCTAAAATTTCTGTTTGAAGATTTCTCATTCTATTCTCATATCCCCTTGAGTCCTATGACTGTCCATTTCATGATTTCTTTGATTTCTTCAGTCTTAATATTTTCTATCTAAAATCTTTTTTTGGGGGGAGGGTTTGGGTCGCACCCGGCAACCATCAGGAGTTACTCCTGGTTCTATGCTCAGAAATCGCTTCTGGCAGGTTCAGGGACCACATGGGATGCCGGGATTTGAACCACTGACCTTTTGCATGCAAGACAAATGCATTATCTCCATGCTATCTCTCTGGACCCAATATTTCCTATCTAAAATCTTGATCAAAGAGACTACATAGGTAGTTGATGTTAGTTGAGTCTTCAGTATTACCTTCTTCACTCAGTAGTTGTGGTGGGGTTCTGTGTTGTTTTCTCATAGTGGCCTTTGCAGTCTCCATGTGTTTTTATGTATTGTGGTGGAGTCTCCTGACTAAGAAGAAATGTGTGGCCACTGAGCAAAGCATAACAGCCATGCTTTTGTCTGGGATTACTCACCTCAGTTCAGTTTAAAAATGGAGACATGCATTTGAAGGACTTGGGGTTCCATATCATCGGCACCACATCTGGCTCCTCAGGTATTGCCAGGAGTGATTCCTGAGCCCTGAGCACCAACAAGTAAAACTTGCCAACAGCCAACCTGAGTTCAAACACCACCAGGTTCAATCCCTAATAGTCCACCAAGCATCCCAGGGAGTGATCACTGAAGATAGAGCCAGGTGTAAACAACTGAATACCAGGCCTATCAAAAATGTTCATCTTTCCCTATAGACCAACAACTATGTCCTTTCCCTGGGCTGTTTGCAGTCTTAGTCACAAGTTCATGGAAGAATTAGGTGCACTTGTCCAAATATACTGTTAATACTAGTGATTTATGCACAAAACATCCCAGTAACATACCCTCTACCAGAATGTCAGCTTCCCTCTACCATGTCTTAGTTTTCCCATATTCTATCCCCCTATGCACTATGCATTCACAGTGGTCCTCCTACTGAGGACCAGTTCTCAGTTTCCATTGCATTTGGGCATTTATTATTTCCTTGCTAGGTTTCTTTATATTACACATATGAGAGATATTCTGTATCTATTCTTCTACTTCTTACTAATTTTCCTTATCATGAATTTCTTCAGATCTAACCACATAGTAGCAAGTTTTATGGTTTTTCCTTTTCTTACAGTTGAATAGTATTCCATTGTGTATATGTTCCATAGTTTTTCTATCCAGTCATCTGTTTTGTCTATTGTGAACAGTCTTATACAAAATTCCTCTTGAGGCTGCAATTAGAATCATCTGGGATCAAAGTCAATTGAAGATTTGACTGAGTTGGGTAGCATATTTTGAGATGACCAATTTATATTGCTAGCAAGGTATATAAAAATACTCAGGGATGATCATTGCCTTCCTTAGAGCAGTCATTCTCACTGAGGATGATTTATCTCACTAGAGGATATTTGGTCATATTTGGAGATATTTTTGTCTGTCTTAATAAGAATGGTGTTATGTCATTTAGTAGCTAGAGTCTAGGGATGGAGCTAGACCTCCACTATGTCATAAAATAGTTCCTACAATATGAGTTCTGAGGCCATTAAATATCAATATTGCTGATTTACAGAACTGCCTTAGAACATGCAAACCAAGAGAACAAGGTAAAAGCCATTTTATCACTCAGTCTTGAAGTCCTCTGTATTTTAAGTTTGAGGAAATAAACATAAATGCCAGGAGGCTAGATCAATTAAAGGTCATCCTTGAGGATGGCTATCACAAGCAGAATGTTCCTCTGGCTTTCTCTAAGACACCTCCCCATCCCTTTTCTTTTCTGATTTCAATTTTTAAAAAGAAAAATGTATCCTTATAAAGCGCACCAGACTACTTTACATTAGTCAGTGCTATGTTGCATATAGTTATGTGTAAATCACTCATGAGAAGAGAGAAGAGAATAGATAGTTAAAATCAATTACTTACTACTCTCCTGGAACCAGCAAGAGAGAGATAGTGCACAAAGGTAAGGCACTACTAGCCTTGCATCTAACCCATGGAGTTTGATCCCCCAGAACCCAACATAGTTCATTAAGCCCCAACAGGAGTTTTCATTTAATGTCATTTAATGTATAGTATGGAGTAAGCTATGAGCATTGTCTTGTGGGGCCCTAAAACAAAACAAAACAAAACAAAATAAAACAAAAATATCTTGGGACTGAGAATTTATATTTTTCAATGCTTGGAGGACCAATTCTCAAAATCACAGTTTTGCCTTAAGTGGGCAATGACTTAGAGCTGTTAAGAGTTTGTTAAGTTTGTGGTCCTGAGAGATAGCACAGGGGTAGGGCATTTGCCTTGCACACTGCTGACCCAGGACAGATGGTGGTTCAAATCCCAGTATCCCATATATAATCCCCCAAGACTGCCAGGAGTGATAACTGAGTGAAGAGTGAGTAACCCCCCCAAAAAAACAAACAAAAAATAAACAAAAAACCAACCAAACAAGAAAAAGAGTTTGTTACCTTTGGGTGTGGCCCAAAAACAAAAACAAATAAAAAGATGAATTCTAAATTAAAATAAATTCCCTTAGATCAAGAGGGTTTTCTCAAAGAACTAGAGCACATATTTTGCTTTTGGGAGTTCTAAGTTCTAGCCACTGAGATACGTGGGTCCCAGCTCCTGCATACTAAATATTGAATGGTGCATCCTCCCTAAACAAAATAAATAAATAAAATAATGAATAAATAAAATAAACAAAAATACTGTACCCCCAAACAAAACAAGTAAATAAAAAACCTGCCTTAGAAAATTTTGTTACATTATACATTATATAGTACATTATGCGTTACATTATTCTAATGAGAAGTAGATGACCTAGTTAACATTAAAATACCCATAATTTTTGATCCACTGAAATTCCATCCTGTGTTCAATGTGATACTTCGTATTTATGCACTAAATAGAACCTTAACCAGATGACAGTGGATCTTTTTGGTTGTCATTCTGTTGAGCGTTTCCCTCCTTCCATTCTTTAGGTAAATATAAGGTAAATATTTATATGTAATATTTAATAGGTAATTTTAATAGGCAAATATTTAAATTTATATTAGGTAAATATTTAAATTTCTGGATTTATTCTTCATATTAGTTCAATTGTATTGTCAATCATGTCTTAACATTTCTCTTGCAATGTGGCAGGAAACTTGGCTCACACTTTTAACTATGAATTAACCTTTAGGTTTAGGCTAAGCCAATATAGTATAGAGATTAAGAACATGAATTCAAATGTTGGTGTGGTCATATTTTATGTTGAGCAACCAGTCATTATTATTTATTTGTAAAATGAATGTGCAACTGTATTGTCTACATTATATGATTATAAATTTTAGCTTTGCTAATGCATAATTAGAAGAGTTAATTTGCTTATTATTTTGCTTAATATATTATTTTATTTTCATTAATTACCTTTTATTTTCAGGGCTGTAGATTAGACCCAGGGTTTCACATGAGCAAAGAAAGCCTCTGTCACAAAGCTACAGGTCTGGTCCCTTAATATTTAAATTTCAGTATGCGCTTCATTAGTTCTCTAACTGGTTTGCTTTCAGATTAACCTGAGGATATATGATATATTATTATAATTGCATATACTATATATTAGTACATAATATATTAATGAACTATAGAATCGATACATATAATACATAATACATATGAATATATAATATATACTATATTACATGCTATGCTATATATTAAATAGTATATAAATCTATAACATATTAATATATTATATACTAATATATAATATATCAATCAATGGTATGTTATTGATATACAATTAATTATATATTATTAATATATGATGTTATATTATTATATTATATTAATAATATATAGTTATATGATATTGTAATTACATAATATATAATATTTATATATTAACTTATATCTATATTATACTTACAAAATTATATTATATAATTTTAATAATGCATTTATTGATAGTAAATATGTCATAATCACATACTATAATATAGTATATATGATATAGTTTATTGAGAATATACTATATGTAGAATACATACATACTTGTTTTAATAGTTGCAGTATTTAATCCTAAATTTATTGATTTACATTGGTGTCTCTCTTTCACAGTAATAGATTTCATAAAAGATTGTTGATATTTTTTTTATTTTAGTGTTTAGAGCTCTCATTTACGCTATTAATTCTGAGTATTTGCTTTGCTGACAATGGTGGAAAATGGGGCAAAATAAGACATGATTCAAAGATGAGGGGGAAATAATTTACCTTTATCATATACATGTGGTACATTTTCCTGATCATTGATGAGTATTTAGGGTGTTACCCTGTATCATTGGCCAATAGGGAGTATTTGGTGTCTAGGCATTGGGCAAAATTAATCTCATCCTGCTTAAATTTTTTTAAATCATTTGCCATTATCCAAAATGACTTTAGTTGTTGGTTGTTGATTGTTTATCATACGTTTCTATGAAGGCACATCCCAGGGCCTAGAATTATTTCTCACACAGAATTAATGATCTATATATGTATTGATTATTAAAAGAATGAATCCATGCCATTCTTTACTGCACTCACCATCATAAACTTCTTGTTTCTTGTTACTCTGAGCTTGATGACAATCCACCTGCTTGTTATATAAAATCTAGGAAGTCTTTTGAATTGCTTATCTGCTGGTATTTCTTTTGTCTTCTAAAAGAGTGAAGTAAAATAGTTTCTTCTTATACCTAGGTACTTGTGCTGGTAGAAGATGTATAGATTATTATTATTACTCTTTTAGAAGCTTCGCATGCTGTGTACTGATATTCACACTGTGACTTTAGTTGGTGCATGAATTTCACATTAAATAATGTTAAGCAATAGAATATAACCATGTTTGAGATAGTTTCTTTTTCTAATATTTTTTGTTTGTTGCCACACCTGTTGGCTCTTAGGCTCCTGGCTCTGGGCTCAAAAATCACTCCTGGTAGGCTCGGGGGAACCACATGTGATACAAAAGATTGAACTTGGGTCAGCTACAAGCAAGGCACACATGCTCCCCACTGAGCAATCATTCTAGTCCCTTTCTAAATATTTTTAAAATAGCAAACTATTTCAGAGCCAGAGACTCAGCAGACTGGAATGTATATAGGAGTCTAGGGGCCCCTAGTGGTCTCCCCTCCCCGCTACACCCAAGGGAGTACTACCTTGTCACTTTTGGCTCCTTCTCCACAAGCAGGGATTTCCTCCAGAGAGCCACTGGGTATGGCCCAAAACCAAATAAATGTATTAAAAATATACAACATGATATAGAGAATAATGCATTGGATATCCATTAATAACCAACCAGAGCTAATAATTCCAAGCATTTAACATCATTTGCTTAAAAGTTAATTAAGTTTCATAGTCAGAATCTCCTTTGTCTCTTAGTATTTCTTTTTTTTTTATTATCCTAAAATTGATCTGTATCCTTCTTGCCTATGTCCATGCTTTTTGTAATTTACTATGAATTTACAGAGATATAAACAATGCATCATACTGTTCTATAGACTGAACTCACATATGAGTGATGTGAATTCTTTTTTTCTAGCACTGGCTAATTTCTTTTACTAAACCAGAGCAAGTCAGAGGCATTTGCTCTATAGCAGCAATTATAGCTAGCTAGAATTTAATAATACTGCTTTGTTTTCCATTATATTTCTTGTAATGGGTTTTTTTCTATTTCTAGGCAAGCACTGATAGCTTTCCATTTTATTTCTTTTTGAAGGGTACTAGTAGGGGAAGCTTTGCTTTTTTACTTTTGGTTCTGGGTCTCAAGGTCTCAGGGCACCATATGGGCTTGCCAGTGACCCTTATGTACCACTGTACCAAGTCTATGGCCACTTTTACTAGTGATTTATTTTCTTTAAAATTTAATGTAAGGGACTAGAACAATAGTACAGGAAGGAAAGTGTTTGCCGTGCATGTGATCGACCTGGGTTTGATCCCTGGCACCTTATGTGATTCCCCTGAGTCTGTCAGGGGAAATTCCTATGTGTGGTCAGATAAGCCCTGAGCACAACTAAACGTGGCCCAAACTATGCCCTCCAAAAATAAAGGAAAGAAAAAAATAACATAAGAAAAATATTTGCTGATTTTTTTTTTTTTTTTGGTTTTTTTTTTTTTTGGGTCACACCCGGCACCGCTCAGGGGTTACTCCTGGCTCTACGCTCAGAAATCGCTCCTGGCAGGCTCGGGGGACCATATGGGACGCCGGGATTCGAACTGATGACCTTCTGCATGAAAGGCAAACTCCTTACCCTCCATGCTATCTCTCCGGCCCCATATTTGCTGATTTAAAAAATTAAGTAAATAATAATTGTATAGGTATCAGAGAAGTGGCAAGACACTGACATTTGACACACATTCAACATATTCTTTCCTGAGGTAGGTAAGGCTCCCTGATCTCACCTCTTGGCTCCTCCTCACCCCGGCTACCATCACTTTTCCAGTGTCCACTGGTTAGAGTTTCCCTTCTCTTACTAGCTGTGGGGTTTGAACATTTGAAATCTCTCCCTCAATGGAGTCAACATCTCCCATCATCCTCTCAGGCATGCAGGAAATCATTTTCCACTTAGTACCCATCACCATCTCACTATATGGCTTGCTAAACCCAGGGGTAGTATTTAATGTCATTATTATGGTATATTATGAGGACCAAAATAAGCGATATTTGTAATAAAAGCTGAGGTATAGATAGAAGGTTCACTGAGAAAATACATCAATTTTATTTGTCACAAACTGCATTTTTAAAGCGTTAAGGTCTGAATCACAAATTTAAAATTCTTTCCTTTCAACACTGATGCAATCAATACATTGTCTATTAGATTAAGATAAAAATAAGGACAATGGTGAAAATGAGTTTTTACGTTGACGTAACTAATTGCACATTACTACATCCAGCGAAATGAAAGATCAGTCTAGCGTTCTGAATGTAATACATAACACGTATGACACTTTAGTCACAAAGCCTCTACACAACTGTTGAGATGTTGAGATTTTGGAAAGATCTTCATGTTTCACCATCACAACGCAACTGAATAGGTGCAATAATAAAGGCACAGAATAATAACAAAGGCACAGAACTTATGGAAAGCTTAATTAAAAAGCTTTTTTTCATGATATTTTTACTTTTTATTTTACTTTTATTTATTTTATTTTTTAACTGAATAATTTTTATCTTGACCAAAGTAAATACAAATCTTTCAGTAATATTTTAAATACATAGTGACATTGAATCAGGGGCAGTCCCACCGCCAGTATTGTCCTCCCTCCACCCCTGTTCCCAGCATGCATCCCATATTCCCCTCCTTTGACTCCGGGGCTAGTATAAGTGGTCTAGCTGTTGTAGATTGGGTTTTGATTCTGTTGTCGTTGGCTTTTGGATTTGGTATTTTATGTCTTCAATGGAGATGAACTAACTGCATTGACTTTCATTCACTCATTCAGTCGTTCATTCATTCATTCATTCATTCATGACGCTGACTGTCACAATACATATTAAAACCCAAAGCAAAACAAAAAGCTACCACTGCACTTGATCACAAGTCAATATTCTTTATTTAGGGAGCAAATAACTCTTTCAAAGCACTGCTGGATTGGGAAGAAAGTTCAGTCACCATTTCATCCGTGCATTCCCCAGGTCAAGGTCAGCCAGAGAAAACGGGAAGTTAGGGGAGAAGGGGAGTCTTGGGGAAAGTGACTTCACAGTCTTTGTTAGAGAAATGCCAATTTACCCAGTAAATGGCCAGTAATTAAAGGAGCTGGCGGGTAAAGGAGCATAACCGCTCTCAACCCTGCTATCTTGCAGGATAGATTTTGACCCTTCTGCCAAACTTCCATCAATCTGGGTAGGTAGATCAGCCAAGAAAACGCAGCCCAAAGGGGTGTTTCATGCTAGGGACCTAGAAGGCGGGTGCGATGCTGCCTTTCCCAGCGTTACCTTTGGAGATGGAAACCTGAGGCCCCCCAAGAGGTTGCACCCAAAGGAAACACGCTTCTCCTTGGAAAACTCGATCGTTTCCGCGAGGGAATTGCGGCAGGGCAGGTCCGGGGTGTGGCGAAGCCAATCGGGACTTCTCCGAGCTCCCAGCCTTTCAGTTTGGGTCACACCTGCGGGGCCCGGGCCCCGAACCCCGAGTGATCCTCCCGCTCGGATGCTCTTTCCCCCGGGTGGGGGGGCCCCCTCGGGCGGGTTCGAGCCAGCGGCCGCGGCCATCCAGGTTTCTCAGGGGCTCATCCAGCGATCGAGCATGCTTCTCCGCTGAATCCCCATTCCCTGCACCAAGTGCGCGTTCCTCTAGCCCCATAAAATAATGGGGGAACAGAAAGCCACTCGCTTGCCCACCTCCCACCCCTGCTTAATCTGCATTTTCAGTTTAAGTCATTTTTTTAATTATTATTTTTACAGCCTTTAGACCCTCCAGATGAGACAGCAAGGCCATTTTACTGCAGCTCAGGAATGGGCCCCCCCCACCCCCAAAATCAAGCTCCCCAGGAAAAAGCACCGAGCGGCTCCAGAACAGATCTTCAGATCCCGGGAGAAGGGATCGGCCCGCAAAAGCCCCTGCAGGCGAGGGTAGCGTGCCCTTCCCCCGTCCACACTGGTGCAGAGGGCTGTGGGGTCAGGAAGCGGGGCCTCTCCCCAGTCTGAGGCCACGCCTCCCCTGCCGCTGCACCCCCTTTTACTCCTCCCAGGAAGCGGTGATCGACAGTTGTGTGTGTGTGTGTGTGTGTGTGTGTGTGTGCGCGCGTGTGTGTGGTTCTCCACCCCCACCCCCAGCTGAGCGGAGGAGTCCAAGAGTCTCCTTCGAGCAGCCCATGCAGCCGCCATCCACGCACCAAGCAGCCCCCAGCATGTCCCAGTTCCACCCACCCACGCAGCCCTAGCGCCCTGAGCCCATCGGGCCCGCCGAGCCGAGCCCCCCACGAGCACCGCCAAGGCGCCCCGGCGTTGGAAGTCGGCGCAGGGGAAGAAGGCTCCCGCACCCCCGCGCACCAGCGCGCCCACCACCGCCGTGCCGGGGAGCCGTGCGGGGACCCGACGCCCCGGGGCCGGGGCTGGCGCGGGCGAGAGGCTGAGCCCGGGCCTCGGCTCGACCCCCGCATGAGGACGCGAGCGACCTAGAGCGAGGTGGAATCTCCCAGGGGAGAAGCCGTGGGGTTTTGGGGTTTCGGGGGTCCGTGTCTTCGGCGAAGAAGTCGACATGGCGAGCGACTCCCCGGCTCGCAGCCTGGATGAAATCGATCTCTCGGCTCTGAGGGTGAGCAGAACACGGTTTTGGAAGGATTTGGCATCTCCCACTCCCCCACGGGTGGGTCCCCCCGGGTGGTGGCGAGGCTGTGATGGTGATCAGATTGGGGCTGGGGACTGGGGGACTGGGGAGCAGAGGCTGGAGGATGGGGTTGGGGTGGGGGGAGAGCGATGGCCGGGGACCGGGATTCTCTTGGATTTGGGGACTGACTACGGAGGGATCCTTCTTGGCTAAGCTGGCACTGTGCGGTGCACCGTGCCCTCCTTCTCTTGTGGCTGAGGGTTCCCACGAGAGCTGGGTGAGCTTATGCCCGGTTCATCTGAGCCCAATGTAAGAGCATTAAAAATGAAAGGTGTGTGTGTGTGTGTGTGTGTGTGTGTGTGTGTGTGTGTGTGTGTGTATGTACGCGCGCGCGCGTGCGCGTGTTTCTGTGTGTACACAAACCCTGGACTCTCATCTCCTGCCAAGGCGCGAGACCCAACTGCCCTTCCTGCAATAAATAAATAAATACAAATAATAAAAAAGAAAGCAACCACCCCGTGAGAAGCACTGGCTGCCCCACGTTTCCAGCAACCTGCGAGAAAACATTGTGAGCCAGGCTACCTCTCAGAGGGAAACCTGCCGCTCCTAGGGGCCAGTTATTGCTATTCTGCTCTTGCAGATGGCAACTACCTCCACTTCCTTCCCCCCCCCCTCCTTTTTTTTTTTTTTTTCTTTTTGCCTTTAGCTCCCCGACACTCTCTTGGCGCTCTCTTAATGCCAGTCTGCCACTCACCTTTAGGTATGGGTTGAACTCACCCACCCTGGCAGTGCTTTCTGACTTAGTGGTTGTGTCATTTCAGTTTTATGGCTGGACTTAATGCAGGTGAAGGAAGGGCAGTGTTTGTCTACTTCTCCGCAGCTAGACTGGAGAGAGGAGGAGGGGGGGGGGGAGAGAGAGAGAGAGAGAGAGAGAGAGAGAGAGAGAGAGAGAGAGAGAGAGAGAGAGAGAGAGAGAGAGACAGAGACAGAGACAGAGAGACAGAGAGAGAGACAGAGAGAGAGAAGGGAGAGAGAGAGAGAAGGAAGAGAGAAGGGAGAGAGAAGGAAGAGAGAAGGGAGAGAGAAGGGAGAGAAGAGAGAGGAAAGGAGAGAGAGGAGAGAGGAGAGAAAGAGGGGAGGGAGAGAGAGAGAAGAGAGAGTAGACTTCCTTGTGCTTGTGGCCAGCCCTTTGTAGAGCACCCCCTCCCCCACCCTCGACACCCCCATTCCGGCCCACTGATTTGCGTTTACCTTCACGTGAATCGCCTCGGATGCCGTTTCATTGTATTGCCTATGACATCGCTAATATAGAATCCATTTTGCTGTTGTTTTGAGATCAGCATCCCAGGAAGCCCAGTGCAGCCTCAACGCCTCCCCGCCCCCAACCCTGAGCCCCCCACTCTCTCTCTCTCTCTCTCTTCCCTTCGGGGAAGTGAGCAGAGCTTCGTTATCATTTTAATGAGATGCTGTCAGTTGAAATGGGGTGAGGAGGAGGGGTGAGGACAGCAGCCAGGGGAGGGAATTGTCCCCCCTCCCTCCAATTTTGAAGAATTCAGCCCCTAACCCCCATTCCCCCAAAGAGAAGAAAGACCTGCAACTGCACGTACTTGCGGCTTCGAGGGCCAGGGAAACCGAATTGATGGTGGCGCTGCACCCCGAGACACATAGGAAGCCTGGAAGTTCACACGCCCTCCCGAAGAATAAATACATTGTTAGGCTGAGGCTGCATCTCGTCGCTGTTTACCTCAGTACTTCTCCCGACATTGCCTTTTTCTCCTTGCTGATTTGAAGGAGCTAAGCTTGTGACCAAAGTGGTACTTTTTCTTGAATCTTCTCTACCTTCTCCCTCTCCCTGCCTATCCACCTTTTTTTAATTTTTTTAAACTCCCTTTCTCCTTCTTAATCCTCCACCCGTTAAGATTTCTGCTAAAGAGGCAGTTAGGGAGCTGGAAAGGAAGAGATGCCATTTGAAAAGGTTCTTCTGATAGTTGAGCAGCGAAAGCTCATTCGTGCGTTATTACAGTGAACTGTCTATTTCCCAGGACGGAAATGCCACATTCAGGGCGCCCTGGCCTCAGGGCAGCTGGGACTGAGGGTGTGTCATTGGGTGGGTGCTCTCATCAAGTCGGTCCTTCCTGCTTCACAGACTGTGTTCATTCGTCCTAGTTTCCATGCTGGGGCTTAATGCCAGAGGGTTAATCAGTGAGTGGATGGATGGCCCCACTGACTTCAGGGTAGGGGAAAGTAGCAAAGGGTTCGGGGTACAGAAACTGAAACTGAACAATGGGCTTGTGATTTCCCTCAGCCCAATCTCTGGGTCAGTCTTCTAAATGGGTGGCCTGATGATATGGTTTTAAACTGGACTTGGTCAGAATTGTCCCTTGTTTCTCCCCATCCCCCATTGGGATTTTTTTTTTCCTGAGAAATCTTCCCAATAATCTATAGGTTTGAAAGCAAGTGTAAAGGCTGAGGCTGGGGTATGATTCACACACCAAGATTTGTGCTTCACAAATCTGTCATTTTGAAAAGATATCGTTGTAATATTCACAGACATTGTTTCTTGTGGCCTGGACTTCGTATTTGGGCCTGCAGTAGGTGTGGAAAGAGGGAGGGCCATAAACTGGGATTCGAGACTAGGAGCTGGGGGTTATTGCTGGTCTCAAGGCTAAAGGCAGATGCAGAGACTAATCCACTAATTGGGATCAGCCACCTGTCTGGTAGTACCTGAGATGAGATTTGAAAGGCCATTCAGGTGTTTCATAAATGGGGAGAAGGAGGGTCCTGCCGCTTCGAGGTCTCTTCTGTCCCTAAGTCTTTATGAAAACCTGTCTTCTAAGATCCTCCTGGGGAATGCCTGACCCCTGAAATCTGGCCAAGGTCAGTGGTTTCTAGGAGAATTTGCTGCAGCCTTACTAGTCCCTTGCTGTTTGGTGACTCTTTAATATACACTGTCAATGCTCTTTTTGTCAACCTTGTGCTCAGTGCATTAAAGGAGATCCTGTCTGAAGAGGCCTTTCTTCTTCTTTTGGGGGCTTATTGTTCTCAGCCAGTGATCCCAAACTGGACCCCATCTAAATTTTCCCCAAATAGCAACACTGCATAATTTAAACCAGAGCAACCAGAGCAACCAGTGACAACACTAGTTATTTAAATTATGCAAGATTTGTAGGTTTTTCAAAAGTGAATGAAAACAGAATCATATTTGGCTTCAAAAGATCTGAATCCACTTGTATTGGTCCTGATTTTGAGAGCTCTGGGGAGAACTAAGTCTTGGGGGAAGGGAATGACTTCATAGATTTGGGCTTGGAAAAAAATTGTAGAACACTTAGCCACTCCTTTCATTTATACCTAGGAAGCTGAAGCCCCAGGGGTGAACTATATTGCTCAAGGACACACAGCACTTCCCTCCCAGGTGGAGAAGGGAAGGGAGACTAAGAGACTGAGAAATTAATAGGGAGAAGGATGGTTAGGTAAGGAATTTAGGTTTTCTGTTCCCCACTCAGTACTCTTTTTGCTAAGTCGCATTATAGTTGAATCAGAAATCAGTAATACACTTTAATTTATCCTAACCAAAAAAAAATAGGCAGAGAAATAATTTTACTAGGCCATGGAATTTAATTTTAGAGAGTAGGTAACTGTCAGCTCCTAATCAGTGAAGTCTTTTTGAAGAACCTTTGGAATTCATCTTGACTACCCTGTCAATGCCTTTCTGTAGGGAAATGACTAAATCCTGGACAGATGGTTGTCATGTGCTGTGACCTGAATATGACCCAAGGGACCAGTCTAGACATACAAATTATTCAAGTGTCTTTGCATGTGAAGTATAGAGCACTCTAGGCGTGATTCTGTATAATCTATATAGAAGCATTATATGTATTTATATAGTTTGATGACTATATGCTATTCATGTAGGTGTGTGAAACACGTGTATACATATACAAACTGCAGGAAACAATCTACTCAAACCCAGGACTCAAATAATTTTTTTCCTCTAAGACTACACTTAAGAGTTTTACCATCAGTGTGCTTTATTACATATGAGGTGATATCAGCCCAGAAAGCTTTTTGGAAATTAGCATATATCTAAATATGAGCATCTTGGCTGGCCTTGGCTTGGGCTACAGACAGGGTAAGGCATTCAATGCCAAACGGCTGCTACTGACTTCACAGTGTGTTTCTGCCATGTCTCTCACTCACTTTTCTATTGGAGCAAATTAGATGACCTCTGTTTGTCTTTCTCCTCTATCCCACACTCCCTTCTAGGCCTAGCATTTTCTTCCAAGATTTAAGAAATGATTCTCTTGGAAGAATTGTGCATAGCTCTCCTGCTACACTTTTTATGGTGTGGGTTTTCTTTGTCCTCCCTGAACTGTGAGATCCTTGAGGCCAGAGGCCAGGTCTTGTTTATCTTTGAGTCCAGAGTCCTAGTGTATTAAATAAATGAATAAAATTATGAAGACATAAGTGACTGGATGAAAGGGTCTGACCAATGGGCTCTATAAACAAGTTTTGTGACTACAGGTAAGCTATTTAATCATAATTCACTTAAAATGGGGGTAGTCTTAATGCCTTGATTTCTTTTTATCTTTTTCTTTATTCTGGTTTTGGGGCTACACCTGGCAGTGCTCAGGGTTACTTCTGGCTCTGAGCTCAGGAACCACTCCTAAGTGTGCTTAGGGGACCATATGGGTTGCTAGGAATAGAACTTGGGTTGGTCTCATGCAAGGCAAAGCAAGTTTGCTATCACTCTGGCCCCTGCCTTGCTTCCTGTATATGCTGGTTTTCGGTAATTCACAAAGGGATGGTAGGTAGTGCTATGGAAACTGTAAAGCACTGTAAAAATATATTCTATGATTAAAAGAAATTTTATGGGAAACTTGAGTCTACTAACATTTGATCTCAGTGATTGTGTCTATTAGAAAATGTTGCTGGGAAAAAGATAGTAGAAGGTCCTTCTTGCTCTAGTACCTTTTCCTTTTTTATGTACCAGTGTGATCTTCTATATTTCTCTGAAGTTCTGGATTGGATTTGGCATCTATCTCAGCATTCATTGCCCAGAGGTGGGCCCAGTACAGATGTTTATTTGAATGTTAGCCTATTTCTAAAGCAGTATCAAGTATCTGCATTATTCACTAAGTCATCCATTCTTCTTTTTTGGATTTTATTTCTCTGTTTCTGATGTAGACATGTTTATTTTATCTGTGGCACTTCAAATTCATGTGCAGGAAGGGGGAAATGGAAAGGAATAGATTCCTGGAATGACAGACTATATGTTTAACATTTAAAGCCTCTGATCTCAGGGGACTTAAGAAATTCTAAAACATTATTAATTCATTTCTCCAGAGCACTTAATTAAATTTGGTTTTGAACAAGAGTTTGGTACATTACAGGTATCAATATGATAGCAACTTTATAAAAATTTTTTTATTTGTTTGTTTATGTTATACACGGCTATTCTCAGGAATTAGTTCTTGCTTTGAAATTAAGAATTAATCCCAGGAGTACTCACTGGAATATAAGTGTTGCTAGGAATCAAATTCAGGTCAGCTGCATGCAAGGCAAGTGCTTTACCTGCTGCCCTAGTTCTTTAGCCCCATATAACAGTGTCTTAAAATTATAATAACATTTAAAATTTAAAAACACTTGTTATTTTTAAAGACATTAAATAAAAATGTTCTCCATGAGGACATTGTCTCATAATAAAAAAATAGGGCTAGTGGTATTTATCTGAATATCAGAGAAATATACATAATGATTTCAGAAACATTATTGCAGTAATCAGTTCAAGAGTTAATATAAGTCATAATTATCTACTTAAGAGATTATGAAATGTTTATTGAAATTATATCAACATTTGTCTTTCAAGGAAGTATCCCCCTACTCCGAGTCTTTTATTTAAAATGCTTTATGAAATCTCTAAATTCTAAGGCTTGCTAGCTAACACTTTCTTCTTTCTGAATCTCTGCAAACAAATTGATCATTTGTATCATTCTAGTTTTCACCATCCCAGTACAGTGGTTTTGAAGTCCACTCGGCTTTTTGCTATTCTGATGGAACCATGGTTGCCATGCTCTGAGTATAAACAACCTTGGGGTTCTGTATTTCTGATATAATTTGGGAAAAATTGTGCCTCAATAGATGTCAGATTGAGTCGTCTGTTTCTATGGAGGATGAAGCTCTTTGAGAATAGAGCCTAAACTAAATTCCAAGAAAATTTGACTGATAATTTTTGAATGAAATGTTCTTCTGCATGTATGTAAGATTTCTAGTGGAGAAAGAGAGAGGGAGGACTTAAATACAGATGTTGCAGGAATAATTCCTCCTTTCCACTCCCAATAATCTCTCCATTCTGGTGAAGAGTTTTTTTTTCCTAGAGAAAATTGATTTCTCTATTCACTTTTTAAAATGTCCAGACTATGTCTCTTGTCTGTAGGCTATATTTTGAAGATCTCAAAACACTTCTTATTTTCTCCCTACCTTAGAACCTCCTTTGTGTTGTTTATTGTAGGGTGTCTTGCCTTTGTTTCACCTTACAATTGCTAACTTTCTTTTCCATTAGCAGTCTCCAGGACAAAGTCCCTGTATTTAAAAACTCCCTTCTCTTGTACAGTAATGATGATCCTCTGAAAGCTCAGTTTCATTTTGAGTGTTTCTTCTTCTGGATTTTCTCTGACTCCTCACAATATACAGATAAGGACTAAAGTCTTGAGTGTTCATTTCACTGAGCCTTTCTCTCTGTATTGAGGTTTTGATGACTTCTACTACATTTCTGCCTCACATGGAGCAACTTCTTTCTCCCTGTGGTTATTCTTTCAGAGAGCATCCTACCTTATTCTCCTTGTCTGTACTCACTGGGTACTAAACTATTGAGTGATATCTTTCCCACAAAATTGGCCCTGGTTCTCTCAAATAGAAGCTATTCTTCCCACTTGGAAGTGATTTCACTCTTCTTTTAGGACACTTAGAACTTATTATCTTTGTATCCACTACTAAATAATAAGCTTTATGAAGGTAATATATATATTTGATTTCATAGCGATCCCCAACAAGATGGCCTCTGGGCCCAGAAAACATTGACCTTGAATGGGAACAAAGACTATTGAATTGATAAAAAGTTTATTTGATTTTTCTTATCCTTATTATTAAAGCAGCGTGCAATCATTGCAAAACAAGGGGAAAAAAAGGAGAAATCAGGAAAAGCACAAAATGGAGTTATCAAATCATCCAAAATCTTTTTTATGGAGGGACTGAACCACATTCTGCTTAGGGCTTATTCCTGTCTATGCATTCATGGACTACTCCTGCCAGACTGGAATGAAGGTGGGGAACAGGGGATGCTGGAAAGCAAATCCAGGTTCAGCCACATGTAAGACAAGCACTTTACCTTTTGAAATTCCTTTACAGTGCTTTATCCACGTTCTTAACTGATAATGCATGCCACATAGATAATTTGATATATGGCATGGAGGCTTCTTTTTATACACTAACCTGGTTTTTAAAATTAATAACCAGGCTTATTAAACTTAATCTAAAATATTGTGAATATCGTGATGCTAATAATTGTGTAGGAATGTAAAATGGTATAGGCACTATGCAAAACAGTTTGGCAGATCCTGAAATGTTAAATATAGAATTATTATGTAGCCCAGAAATTCTAATTCTAGGAAACTGAAAACATAGAGTGAGCTGTTTATGGTATCATAATAGCCAGAAATCAGGTAGAATCCTTAAATTTTATCAAAGGTGGTTTATTTATGCAATGAAATATTCTTTGGGTATCAAAGGAAGTAGTGATAAATACTTAAAACATACATGAACATTCTGGGGGCTGGAGCTATAGCGCAGTGGTAAGGAGTTTGCCTTGCAAGTGGCTCACCTAGGATAGACCTGGGTTCAATTCCTAGCATCCCATATTTCTGAGCTCATAGCCAGGAGTAATCCCTGAGGGTCACTGGTTGTGGCCCAAAAGCAAAAGCAAACAAACAAAACAAAATAAAATAAATGAACATTATGCTTAGAAGCAGCTAGACACAAATGGTTGAATGCTATATGATTCCATTAATACATTATATCCAGAGTAGGTAAATCCAATAAGATACGCTAGTGGTTGCAGGATCTGGGGATGAGGGTATGACTGGTTGCTAATTTAGTGGTGATGGCTTCATAACTATGACTATCTGAAGGTTACTCATATACTTGAAGTGTGCTCTTTTTTTTTTTTTTATAAAATGTGAATAAAAGCTCAATAAAATGGCCATTAAAATGTAGATTGAAGAGTAAAATGAGCCTGACCATATTAATTACCAACATGTGACTAATCTTGTTTTATTTACATCTTCATTTACTTCTTTCTCTATGTCATTGTTAACCCATTTTACCATTCATTTGTGTATATTTAATACCTAAAAGATACTCTTTTTGTTTTTGTCTATATCTGGCAATATTCAGGGTTTACTTCTAGCTCTGAACTCAAGGATCATATGGTTTATTGAACCATATCAGGATCATATCAGACTGAATCAGGTTCAGAAGTTTTCATTTTTTAATAATTAGAAAACATTGTATTTATGTTTATCATGGATGAGAACAAAGTGAGCTGGAAATCATGGTCAGAGTTCCATTTGTAAACTGTTATATCAGATAACTGTTACAGTCAAATTCTTGAACTCTACTTTCTTTCAAATGGATGTAGATATATTTATTAAGACTAAATTAGAAACAATGATAGGGAATTGGCAACTCAGTGAAAAAAGAGCCCTGTTTTCAATCATTGTCAGTTTCTTCCTGATTTGTAAGTAAGAAATTTAAATTAATTACACTTTGGATTGTCAGTCCTATAGGGGATGATTGACTTGATTTATAAGATTTTATAATCTTATCCTCCAATTCTAAATTCCTACAAATAATTTTTATGTGTAATTTAGATCTTCATGTGGACATGATTTTATCATTTCTACTCTTAGTTATTTTTTTAAAGCTGATTGTAATTGAAGTATAGTAGTGTGGTGAGTGGAATAGATTGTAAGCCATCGTTGCAAGCAATATTATATAATAATAATAATACTTTGCATTTACAGAGCACTTTATGTGGGATTAATTAGATTCCATCCACTTAGTATATGCCTTGTTACTCATTGGTTGGAAGCATCTTTGAATGTAGCACCTTGGATTGGTGTTTAAATGGCCTATTCCCAACTCAGAGTGTGGTCTATTTATTTATTTATTTATCTTATTTATTTTATTTATCTTATTTATTCCTAATAAATATTTCAGGTTACAGGAAAATGCTCTCTTGTGTTTCTGGACTTCCCACTAAGCTCCTGCTTCTTAGGAGTGGAAGGTTTATATGTTGGAATTCCTGAACCTGTTTCTCCCTCGTGTGTGTGTGTGTGTGTGTGTGTGTGTGTGTGTGTGTGTGTGTGTGTGTGTGTGTGTATTATTTTCTACATCAACTTTTGCTTCCACACCCACGTTTCTCCAGTGTCCTGGCTTTGGAAACTGAGGCCTAATTCTAGCACTTGTATCTTCAAAATACTTGCAAACATTATCTAATTAAATGCACTCTTTGATTATAATCTAGATATGATGCACTTAAATCCAGAGCATGGTCATGAGAAAAATATGCGTTTGAAAGTTAATGCTAGCACTACTTTGAAGTGAAATCTATGAAATGATGGGAAAGCTAAACTTTGAGATTCTGTTAGATTTTTTAATTTTTTTTTGCAGCATTCTCCTTTCCACCCGGTACTGGGATTCAGTTATGACTGTAATTTAGCAATGCTTCTGTTTAATTTCTGATCATTTAGATTTGAATGCTGGTCATCACTCTATTCCTTATAGACACTTAAAAGATAACCAACGTAAATAAGCTTTCAAATGAGCTTCTCACTACATTTTATGCCCTGCCCTCAGATGAAACTCCCATTAGCAAGTGAATTGAAGTGAGGTTCTGCAAGGAAGAATGGCTATGCATTGTGGTTTAGTAATTCCTTCCTGAGAAAAATAGATTAAATTGCACAGCAGGATCCACCGTAAAGAAATACACTGGAGGAATGAAATGTCTTTAGTTTCACTACATTAATGACTTCTTGCTGTTTTGGACACGTGTCTGTGTATTGTCCCCTCATATGCATGTCCTGTGTTAGCAATTTCGATAATGTTTGTAAGACTCCCTGATTGACCCAGTAGGTAACAGGAATCTGTAGCTGGTCAATTCTCAGGAACTATTATAATATGTATTGTCATTTTCTAAAGGCTGATTGCCAGATTAAATGCTAACCCAGTGGTTCTCAAAGGGAGATCAACAGTTTCATGATTTGGATCATCTTGTAAGTCCTGCCTCTCTGACTAACTAAATCAGAGACTCTAAGGAAGGGGCTGAGAAACTTCTGCTGTAAGAATCTTCCTAGAGAGGGGCTAGAGTTTAGATAACTTGAATGACTTGAATGCAACCAATTTTAGAGTTTGGTTCCTGGCACTGCATATGATCCTGTGATATCTTTTAGGACTGATCCCTGATTCTTGAGCCCAGAGCCAGCAGTTTATTGTGATTACCACCAGTCATGGCTCCAAAGTAAACAAAACACATTCATAAGAGTATACATCTGAAGCATTTTAGGCAATTCTGATGAACTTAAAAACTGGAAAAAAAAAAGATTTTGGGGGTCCACAACCAGAGGACTTTAGAAGCCATTCCTAGGGGTGCTAGAAGACAATGGAAGAGCAGTACCTTCAAGAGATACACTCTAGTTTTCTGAGTCAACTCAAAGGACCTCTGTTGCACTTGAGAATTTCAGAACCACCAACTTAAATGCTGAAAAGGCAGTATTTTTCTTCTTATTTGTTCCATTTTGGTTCATTTTTCATTTAACAAAGGATTTATTAAATATTGGCTGTGTACCTAGCATTGTGCTAGATCCTACAGATACAAAAGTGGAAGAGTATAAATTCTTTTCCTTTGGGGGGAGCATATTCAACAGTGTTCAGGGGTTACTCCTGTCTCTGCACTCAGGAATCCCTCGTGGCAGGATTGCAGCATTTTATGGAATGTGGGAGTTCTTGGCCACCTGCAAGGCACAAGCCCTCCCCACTGTGCTATCTTTCCGGTTCCCAAGGTGCATGAATAGATCTCCATAGATCTTAATACCTAATGATTGGAAAAAGCATGTGTTAGACAACTAATTATAAAAAATGATTTACTTTAATGTAAGTTTCTTGAAAAAACTTAGAGCAAATAACAGAAATTTACGTGAATTAACTATAACTCTTTAATAAGGATATGATCTCATATTCTGAAAGGTATGTAGTTTTAGTAATATGATTTTGAAAAAAATCTTTTTTTTTGGTTTTTGGGTCTCACCCGGCAGTGCTCAGGGGTTACTCCTGGCTCTCTGCTCAGAAATCGCTCCTGGCAGTCTAGGGGGACCATATGGGATGCTGGGATTCGAACCACGTCCTTCTGCATGTAAGACAAATGCCTTACTTCCATGCTATCTTCCCGGCCCTAGATATTAAATTTTTTTAATAATATTAAATGCATTTGAGTTATTTGCAGGAGAGAGGGAAACAAGAGATGGAAAAGTCTACAAATTTCAAGTGATGTTTCTGAATTATTCCTTGCATTGTTATTTTTTAAATCAGGTTTTTCAGGGTACAGAAAAGTCCTATTTGTGATCAAGATGAAACAACCTGCTGTTAATTCTGCAATGTTCTCAATGGGCCTATAAGATTCAGTTTATAGTCCCAGGATATATGTCTATTTGTCTTGAAGATGGGAAAAAAAAAAAAAAAAGAATCCATAGCCACAGTTTTTTCAGAGCTAGTGTTTGAGGACTAAAATCTTTGGATTGTTTATTTTTGTTATTTTTGTGTGTGTGTGGATTTTGGATCACACCGGCAGTGCTCAGGGGTTACTCCTGGCTCCATGCTCAGAAATCGCTCCTGGCAGGCACGGGGGACCATATGGGACGCCGGGATTCTAACAGATGACCTTCTGCATGAAAGGCAAACGCCTTACCTCCATGATATCTCTCCGGCCCCTGGGTTGTTTATTTTTGAAGACTTGGAAAGTGGAATGGATGTTTGGAATCTAGATAACAGGTTAAAGGATTTTCTTAAGAGAAATTCTACAGACGTTCTTTGTAACAACACATATATCTCTCTTAATTAATCACAGAGATGTCCCATGTTGTTATGTAATCTTGAGTTCTTAAAAAAACACTGTGCTATATTGCAGTCTGTATATTTTGGTAAGATTTTTAATGCATGTATTATAAAGGCAGTTTTATACATAAGTAGATAATGAGCATGTATCAAATTTTATTTTGTATTCACCACTGAGAAAGATGCTTTTTCAAAAGTCAAAGTACCTTTTTGGGATCTGGATAAGTGAGTCCAAAGTAGAGCACATGCCTTGCAGGACTGAAGCTACTACTTTTGTCTTGTAACACAAAAAGGAAGGGAAAAGGAAAGAAAGAAGCAATGACTCTTTTTGTACTTCAAGGGAAAATGAATGCTTAGATAATCTTTATTGCATTAAATGTTAAATGCATCTGGTCACAAACGACTTAGTTTTTTAATTTTTCAATTATATATTAATTTTATTTTATTGACAAAAACAAAACAATAAAAAAAGGGACTGGAGCAATTAAAATCATTTTTGAATTTTGGGCCACACCCGGTGGTGCTCAGGGGTTACTCCTGGCTGTCTGCTCAGAAATAGCTTCTGGCAGGCACGGGGGACCATATAGGACACCAGGATTCGAACCAACCACCTTTGGTCCTGGATAGGCTGCTTGCAAGGCAAACGCTGCTGTGCTATCTCCCCGGGCCCAATTAAAATCATTTAAATTTACAAATCTCTTCATATTTGGATTTCAGACATACAATGTATCAGGGCAAATCCCACCACCAGTGTCCACCAATGTTCCCAGATTCTATTGTTGTTGACTTTGACTTGGAAACTTAGTTCTATCCTTTTTCATCTCCACCAATGCACCTGAAAACACTTGACCCTCGGCCTTTCTTTTCTTTCTTTTTCATTTCTTTTTTTCCCCACTTTAATTTTATAGAAAAATGCAGAAATAGAAGGTAAAAGAGAGTAATTTTTGTCCTAAGATTGTATGAAAAAGGCAAGAGCCACTATAAGATACAAAAAGGGGTGGCAGGTTTTGATAGGTGCAGCAAAAGTTGGGGAACCTAGAAAGAATAGACCCTTGGCCTAAAAACACCCATAAGACCAACTACAGGCTTTGGGCACTCTAAGTTGTCAAACCCCAAAGGTCGTTTTTCATGGTCCCAGAAAAAGTTTTCCTCAATCAGGGTTGTTTCAATCAGGCTTCAGTAATTAGAGATCTCGGTTTTGGTACAGATCCTATGTCTAAGTCAGAGTGTCATGAAGCACCTTCAGGTTTCATCTCACTGTTAGGTATTGAGTCAGGGAAACCCACCCTGAAAGTAAGTTGTTGCTGATTCCAAGAAGTCAGGTTGTCATATGTCATTAACCATCAGAGGGATTGATTCAACTTTCAGAAGAGGTCTTTTATATTATTGAATTATCAGGGAATTGCACAAGCATTTTAATTAGGCATGTTGATTGTTACTTTAAGAGGCAGTGAATTTTATTATATTATTTTAAAACTTGTATAAGGACTGAGATAGTTGTATTTAGAGTAATGGTGGTTTCTTACTATCTGTCTGAAAACAAATGTAAATTACTTCATACAACCATGTCTTCTGATTCTAATCATGTTGTTGAGGTAAAATGTACTGCAGTTTGGATGATTGAGAGGGCCTTTGTGGGTTGGAGGTGCCAGTGGTCCCTGCCCCTTGTACTCTTAAGAGATTCTTAGGGTGTATAGCTTCTGGGTCACAGTTCAACAGGCAGAAGGGACTGTGGTTCTGTTATTGTCCTACTCTGGAAGTGTTGATACAGTCAAAGCCAAGTTTTCTTCTTTTTTTAAAAAAATATTTGGGAGTTGGACACACCTGGCAGTGTTCAGGGATTATTTCTGGCTCTGTACTCAGCAATCATTTCTGGCAGGCTTGGGGGACCACATGGATACCAGTAATCAAATCTGGATAGGCTACATGCCAGGCAAGCCTCTTACCCATTATACATAAAACCACACACTTTGATCCCTGTAAAAACTCTTTTATTAAGATTCTGTGATTTAAAAAAAAATTGTAATACAGTTTCTGGTATACAGTGTTCAAATACCAATCCTACCACCAGTGTCATCTTCCCTCCATCAATGCTCTTGGCTTCTCTCCCAATCCCCAACTTGCCTCCTTAACAGGCACATTTTAAAGTTTGCTTGGGTTGTTGCTTGGGTCTAATGCTTTTCAGTATTGTTGGCACTGTGGTTTAGATTTAAACACAGATCACCTCTCAACACTGCTGATGGGCCCAGGGTTTCTGATCATTGTTCCTGTTACCTCTAGTATGCTTCTTTTTATACCAACTTCCCCCATTTATTCCTTCCCCGCTCTTCTCATTTCTATAATTAGAGACTAGGGCTAATGAGGTTACCCCCCCCCTTTGATGCCTTTCATTTCCTTATTTCTTATTTATACCAGAGATAAATGTGATTATGTAATATTTGTCCTTTTTCTGACATATTAGCTTAACATGATATCTTCCCATTCCATTCAGGTTGCAGCAAATTGCATAATTTCATCATTCCTTGAGCTGCATAGTATTCCATTGTGAATATAGCATATTCCCTTCTTTATCCATTCATCTGTCATTAGACACCTTAGTTGATTCCTTGTCTTTGCTATTGTAGTAAGTGCTGCAATGATTGATTGTGTGCAAATGTCTTTTTGAATGAATGCTTTTTTGGGGGGGGTAGATACCAAAAAGTGAATTGATATATCATCTGGCATCTCTATTATTAATTTTCTGAGAAGTCTCCTCCATATTGTTTTTCATCACATCCCTACCAATATAGATTGCTCCCAATTTTGTTTGTTTTTATGTTATTTGATTTATGCCATTCGCACTGGTGTGAGACAACATTTCATTGTCATTTTGATCTGTATTTTTCTGACAATAACTGATAATGAGCACCTTTTTATATTTCTGTTTTCTTTAGAAGAAAAATTTCGATAGGGGTTTTGGATTTTTGTTGTGGATATTGTGAGTATATATTTTGGTTATTAATTATTTGATTATATTATCTGATGTCTTCCATGTGAATATCTTTTACCACTAAGTTTGCTCTTATTTATTTTATTTTATTCATGCAGAAACTTTTAATTTGAAATCATTTCACTTCTTCATTTTTGTTTTTGTTGCCTTTGCCATTGAAACTATATCATTGAAGGTACCATTGAGGTTTAAATCTTTGTAGTGTTCTGCCTGTATTTTCCGCCAAGTATTTGATGAATTCTGGTCTGCTCTCAAAATTTTGATACACTTGGGGTTGATTTTTCAGTAAGCTGTGAGCTGTGGATCCAACATATGGTTGTCAAGTTATTTCAACACCAGGTTAAAGAAGCTATCTTTACATAACTTTATGAATTCAGTTCCTTTGTCAAAAATTAGTTGATCACATATCTGTGGATTTTTCTTTAAAGTCAATTTTCTTAGACCAGTAGCTCTAGCACCCAAAATAACTATTTTTCCCTGCAAACAAACAAAGCACAACCTGTTTTCCTGGAGCATATTGCCTACAAGCTTCTTTGGGAAGAACTGCACAGACATCTCCTTTGGTCTAAACAATACATCTGTTCTTTCCTTAAGTATTTTAGATATAGCTCACACTGGTATTATAGTCATCATTTCTTGGATATAAACAGCTTTTATTTTTGGAGAAGAACAGATGTAATAGTGTGAAACAGAAGTCTACACATTTTGGCAGGGGGTAGGGAAGGAAGAACAGAGTTTCTTTAAAGTCATGGTAACCCAATCTTAGTTACTCCTTTGTTTTCCTTGAGTGACTGAAAATTAGCAGGGGAAATCTCTTGGAACCTGACCAGCTGGGTACCTAAACCAAACCTGCCTTTAACTGATCACACTGGCAAATTTGCCAGGGAATAATTAATTGCTATAGGTCCTTCTGGCCAGGAATCAAAAAGGGTCTTTTTCAGAAAAGACACTCTCTCTGGGAAGACAGACAATTGTACGGGATTGGTGACACGTGAAGGACGCTTTAATTAATGTTAGAGAAATTGAGTTGAAGTTCTAGAGCCTGGGGTTTGTTTACTAGATGGATTACTCATAAGTAGAAAGGACTCAAAAGCTCACTGTCCCTCTGGGCTCTGAAGCAAAGCCCTCTCCAGTTCTCCAGTGCCTACTCCCTTTATTTTTTAAATTACTTTATTTAAACACTGTTCTACAAGGTTGTTCATAATAGTTAGTTTTTCCCCGTAGCTATTATATGATTTTCAATCATATAATGTCCAACACCCTTCACCAATGCACATTTCCCCCATCAATGTCCCACCCATAGTCTGTCCCTTGCCTGCCTCTCTGGCAGATATTTTTCTTCTCTATTCTCCTCTCTCTTCTCTTCTCTCTCTCTCTCTCTCTCTCTCTCTCTCTCTCTCTCTCTTTCTTTCTTCTTTTCCTTTCTCTCTCCCTCCCCTTTTTCTTCCCTACCAGACACTGTCCTGCCCACTTTTTAATTTATGGGTATCTGTTGTAAAACACACCTGTGGGCGTTCAAAGAAGCAATGGCGTTGACTTCTGTCCTCTTTGAATTCAAGGCTGAGTTTGTTTCTCTTCTTTTCATGGAAGCAGGATCTCAGCTTTGCAGCTTCTCTTGGGTATCAGTGCAAGTTGCATCAGATAGAATGATGTATGCAAGGCAAATGCCCATTTACTGTACTATTGATCCTGCCATCAAGCATTTTTCAATGAATATCTGCGATAAAATCTTTTTCTAATTTCAGTTTCTAAATTTCTAGTTTTGGATGCAAAGAAATTATGAAACCTTGTGAATCTTACCATTTTCAGATCAGTTTGTTAAAATCTTTTTCAGACTATGCTTTATGCTATTATAAATTATATATCTGGATTTATGTAGAGAATGAACTCTCAAAGCTGTTGGTGGAGTATAAAATGATTTACCATTTTGGAAAATGGTTCGACTATTTCTTTGCCAAGTTAAACATACATTTACCACATAAATCAACAATTCTACCTCTGAATATCTACTCAAGAGAAATACAAATTTATGTCTACACACAAAAACATGTATGTGAATGCTGACAGCACTACTATTCATATTGGTTTTCAATATTACAGACAATATTTATAATATTTCCAATGTAGAAACCACCAACTGACAAAATGAATAAACAGAGTGTAATGGAATATTATTTGACAATATAAAGAAATGAAGTGCTTTTAAATGTTAGGATATTATGTTAAGTAAAAGAATCATACACAAAATGCCATGTGATGTTGATTCCATTTATATGAAATACACAGAAAAAGCAAGTATAGGAAAACACAGTAAATTTGTGGCTGGCTTGCAAATGGAGATGAAAACCAGGTAGAGTTGCTAATGGGCATGCAGGCTCTTTTTGGAGGTGATCAGGTGGTGGTAATGAATAGATTTTATGATATTTAAATTATACATCAATAAAGCCTGAGACAATGCTTCATAGTTAGACCCTTTCCATATGCCATGAGGGCAAATTCTCTTGTTAGGTTTCTCTGGTATTTCTAGGAGACCATCTCTTCAACACCTTGGCAAGGCATGGGGAATATTTTCTGCTTTGTTACTACCTTCACTTTATCCCTTTCTTGTAATAATTTTTTTCTGGATAAAGTACCAGATCATTTATGTCCTTCTCTAGTGAGAAGAGGGCTTTGGAGTCAAACCATAATAAATACTTATGCCTGAAACCACTCCTTACTGAACGGTTTTAAATTTTATTTACTTCTGAATTCAATATAGACAATGGTAGTGTTTCATGTATAAAATATTCTAGCACCACACCACTTTCTACCAGAGCATGTCCTCACTTACTTCCACCAATATCCTCCTGTTTCATATTCCTCTTTCCCCTACCTCACCCTAATCCCAGCCTGTATCATATTCTCAAATATCTCTGCAGTATTATACTTCCTACTAAAGACCACTTCTCCATTTCTGCTGCCTTTGGACATTTTCTTATTTACTTACTATGTTTCTTTTTATGTCACTTATTAGAGATTATTCTGTATCTATTGCTCTCCTGACTAACTTCACTCAGCATAATTTTCAGATCCATTCATGTTAGCAGAAAAGTGCATGATTTTGATTTTTCCTATAGTAAATAGTATTCTGTTGCATATTTTTCACTTATTCAGTCATCTATTCTTGGATATGTATTGTTTTAGATTTTGACTATTATCAGCGGTACATGCAAGTGTCTTCTAATAGAGTTCTTTGGCTCTTAGGGTAAATTGATGTCAAGAAATGGAATATGAAAGTTCAATTGCAAGGTTTTTGAGAAATGTACAGATATTATTTTCAAAAAGGTTTAACCTGCCAATATTGCACCAGCAATGGATGAAGATTTATTTTTCCCTACATTCATAATAACACTAATTCTTTTGATCTTTATGATATGAGCCAGTTTCATTATGTGAGATGATATTTCATTGTTGTCTTAATTAACACTTCCCTGATGATATTGATGCAGGCATTTTTTTCATATACCTTTGGATCATCTGAATATCTTTCAGAAAGTTTCTGTTCATCTCTTACCCCCATTTAAAAATAATTTTTATTTTATTAAAGAGCCATGATTTGCAAAGTTATTGATAGTTTAGTTTTAGACATAATTTTTCAATACTAATTTAGCTACCAGTGTTGACTTCCCTTTAAGGTTTCCACATTCATTCCCCCATGTCTCAACCTTTGCCAGCCACCTTGACAGGGTTAGGATTTGGTCGTTAGAACTTAGACTTTCATGTTTTCATTGTTGTTGAATTTGTGCTCTGATATATAGATATACCATTCTCCCACATCTCTGGTATAATGGAGACCCTGATGGTTACCCCATTACTTCCCTTTCTTTTCTATATACTACAGATAGATGAGATTATTCTGTGTTTTACTTTATTTTAATGTTTAACTATCTTGATACCTTCTAATTACAGCTCAGTTGCATCAAATTGCATGATATTATCATTACTTGTTTCTGTATAATATCTTCATAACCCATTCATGATCAACTTAGGTAGATTCCATATCTTAAGTGCAATAATGAATAATGGTATACAAAAATCCTTTTGAATGAGTGGTTTTTTTATGTTCTAAATTTTTCCTCATTTTTAATGGGTTGCATTTTTCTTCTCTTTGTAAAGTTTTACCAGTGCTTTATATAGCTTATCAGATGAGTGGCAGGCAAATATTTTCTCCCATTCTCTGCGTGTCATTTTATTCTAGTCCTCATTTCTTAGTTTGATATAGTCCTGTTTGTTTGTCTTTATAGAAGTAAACAAAAATTTGCTTGGCCATTGGCATCATTGAAGATGTATCTCAATTTTATTCAGTTGGTCTGAGAGTCTGTCCTTATTCCACCCTGTTTTGATCACTGTAGCTCTATTGTATGATTTAAAGTTGGGGAAAGGGAAACTCCTGTCTTTTATTCACAATATTTGCTCTGTTTGATTTCTAAAATTACTCCATGTAAGTCTCAACAGCATTTGATCTATGTATTTAAAAACTATCATAGGTATTTTGATATTTGGACTGAAAATTTACTTTTTTCAGTTAAAATGAAGTTATTTTTGAGTTTGGAGCTCTACTCAGCACTTTTTTCAGGTTACTGCTCCTTATTTGAGAGCTACTTGGATGGCAAAAAATTCACTCAATGCCCCCTTAGTGAATCTGATTAATTTTTAAAAATTGGCATATAAATTTTTAGTTGTAGTTTGTGCAGCTTCTAGAATCTTCCATTCCTATTTATATTAATATCTTCCTTAATTTTTCACCTTCTTTTGATAATTTCACTAGCTTGCAGCTGTTTTATTTAGAAATATATTTATAACCAGCATCTTTAAAAATTTTGCTGATGGAGATTTTGTGGATTACAATACTATTTGTAATAATTTTTCATGCACATATTTTAAGAACACACCTATCACCAATGTAGCCAACTCTTTTCCTGAAAGAGCAACAACTCTTCTCTTCAACTCCCTCCAAATAAATTGTGTTATATTGCCTTTAGACATATGTTACTACCTTACTGTGAATCTTTCTCTTTTTTTTTTTTTTAATTTGTTTTTGGGTTATACACAGTGATACTTAGCGGTTATTTTGTTTCTACACTCAGGAACTACTCCGTGTGGTGCTTAGGGCATCATATAGGACACTGGAGCTTGAATCTGGTTCAGCTGTGTCCAGGAAAGTGTCCTACCCAGTATATATCTTTAAGTTCCACATATAAGAGAAGTTATTCTGTATTTTGACTTAATATTTTTGTGTTTAGGAGATAGATACCAAAAGTATAACCAAAGTATTTAAATTGGAAACTATCTTTTTTTTTTTTTTTTTTTTTTTTGATTCTGGACTTGTGTGGTCAGGTCTTATTCCAGATCCTGTACTTAGGGATCATTTCTGGTGGTGCTCAGGAGATAGATAATATATGGTGCTGGGGATTGAGCTAGGCTAGCTGTATGCAAGGCAAGTGTCATACCTCCTGTGTACTCTAAATTGGAAACTTTCTTCAGGCAAGGAGTTTCTGTTTACACCTGTGTCCCATACTCTGCATGACCCATAATTCAGTGTATGATACATTTTAAAGTCATCCTGCTTAAATCCTATACCCTAACTGCCATTAATGCACTATTGTGTTTTTGCCCTTGTGTTATTGGGAAATTAGAAAGTCCAGTGACTCTTGAAAATGAAATACTGTGCCTCAGACAGTGGTGGGTTTCATGTTAGTGCTATTGGAAACCTCCCAGCATCCTGTGAAGTTCAGTGGGAAAAAGCAAAAAGGACTGGAAAACTGTGAGATGGCCTTTAATTATTGCTTTTCCTATCTCCCCTCAGACTTTAAAGTGGCTCATTAACACAACAGACTATAAACCTTTTTTTATGAGCACAGCCTTGGTAAATGAGACTCAGGTGAATTTTTATTGGCAGCAAATCACTGTGAACATACAGAAGTTATTTTATAGTTTCAGTTCAGTTTCAGGGGCTCTAAAAGACACTGCCTGTGGGGGCAGCTCCAGCAACAGTTCCATGGGGAGGCAGGGCAAAGGGCACTGAATTGCATCATGGAGTGGATGGTCACTAACTTGTCAATCCCCTGGATTTCCTAGCACCTGTCCTTCATGGCATGATGTGGGCATTCAGATATCTGTTGAATAAAGTCATCTGAAGGAGGTGAAAGCGAAAGACTCTCCCTCCCTAATTCAGGGACATCAGATGAAGTTCTTGGATCACCTTGTAGCTGAATAGTTGACTAGTGGATTTAAGTTATCTGCTAGGAATAGAGGGACAGGCCTTAGCAATAGACTCATTCTTGTCTTTCTGACAGTGGCAGGAGACAGTTTTGCATAGGACCAGGCTGGTCTGGGACAGAAGAAAAGACAGACTGCCCCCTTTTTTTGTTCTAATTTTATTTTTAATCATATTTAATGTATATGAATCATTGATGTGTTAATAGCATATGTATGATTAAATATATGCGGGGTCCTAGAGCCCCCCAAAGGGGCCCCGGCCAGCGGGAAGAGGCTGGGGAAGCTCTCTGACGTCCGCACCTTTATTTTGCTGAGTTAAAAGAACAACCACACCTGTAAAAAATCTGAGAGAGGTTAGTAAAGAAGACCCCAGGCGAAGTTCCGGTCAGAGGCAAAATTTATTGGGTTCAGCAACTCTTATATAGAGGAGGAGAAATGGGCAGGAAAAAGAACATGTCAATCATACTTTTTGGCGGGAAGGTTTTTAGAACAAAGGGCAGTAAAATATTCAGAAGGGATGGAGACCTTATGTCTCCAAAGTGGGATCTGCAGCCGCTTATCTGGGCTAACATCAGTTTGTGAAGGGGGCAGGTTTTTGAAGGTAGCTATTAACTCCGGAAAGAAGCTAAAGGGAGTGGTCTAGATCTGGATTTAGCATTGGGGGTGTTCACTTTTCCTTTGGCTTCAAAGAAAAAATCTCCTTCAGCTGTGAAATACCTTTCCTGTTAGTCCAACAGCTTACAGCAAAATCAGCAGATGGGCAGCCTTAGGTAAAGGCTGCATAAAAGACAGAAGACAGAAAAATTGATCCTCTGACAGGATACTGTCTCCAACATCTCCCCCTTTCTCTTCTAATAAAAGAAGGAAAGTCGTGCGTGGGTGGAAGACCCTGTCTATCTGCTATTCATCTCAACCGCCCTTCTGCTTTGGTAACCCCCTGCCTGTCTCTGACCCCTTCGCTCTGCGATCCAGCCCCAAGCCTCACTTCAGCATCACCTTCAAACAGGTGGTGAAACTTGAACTTTGCCTTTTGGTACCCAATATGATTCCCCCTATTAAAAATTGTAATCAAATTCTTGTCATTAATTCCTCCTTTCAGTTCATAATTGCCCCCAATTTAACGTTTCTTGCCTGTTTCACTGGTTTATCTCCCCCATTGTTTCACATTTGTTTTTTCAGTCCTAAAACTACTGTGTTTTCATTGTTTTAATGCCTAACTTACCTATCAAACCTGCTCTCACCCTAGCCTTAATCATAGGCCTGGGTGCTACCGCTGTAAGCACAATAATTTATTCATTGGTTCATACTTAAAAATCTGTTACTGCCTTAAATATAACTGTTGTTACAAATGTTTCAAACTTACAATAAGTTTACAATACTTAAAGCACACTATTGTATCCCTAGCAAACATAGTGCAGCTAACCACTGTGGTTTACTTTGGTATTTTTCCTTTTTTTTAGGAAGGGGGAATCTGTGTAGCCCTTAAGGAACAATGTTGTACAGTGTTCAACACATTGGTGATGGTATGAAAGAATTTCTGAGCCATTTTTATCAAGAACAAAGTTGGTACCAGGGCTGGTTTTTCTCTTCTCCTTGGCTTCACACTATACTGTCCACTGTTTTGGGACCCCTCATTAGCCTCATGCTGCTCCTTTCCCTTGGCCCATGGGCTCTACGCAAACTCACGGACCTTGTTAAAAATCTGGCAGATGATAAGGAAAAAACCTCTGTTCAGGTTCACTGCCAACTAGCCCCACGTTGGGCGCCAAAATGCGGGGTCCTAGAGCCCCCCAAAGGGGCCCCGGCCAGCGGGAAGAGGCTGGGGAAGCTCTCTGACGTCCGCACCTTTATTTTGCTGAGTTAAAAGAACAACCACACCTGTAAAAAATCTGAGAGAGGTTAGTAAAGAAGACCCCAGGCGAAGTTCCGGTCAGAGGCAAAATTTATTGGGTTCAGCAACTCTTATATAGAGGAGGAGAAATGGGCAGGAAAAAGAACATGTCAATCATACTTTTTGGCGGGAAGGTCTTTAGAACAAAGGGCAGTAAAATATTCAGAAGGGATGGAGACCTTATGTCTCCAAAGTGGGATCTGCAGCCGCTTATCTGGGCTAACATCAGTTTGTGAAGGGGGCAGGTTTTTGAAGGTAGCTATTAACTCCGGAAAGAAGCTAAAGGGAGTGGTCTAGATCTGGATTTAGCATTGGGGGTGTTCACTTTTCCTTTGGCTTCAAAGAAAAAATCTCCTTCAGCTGTGAAATACCTTTCCTGTTAGTCCAACAGCTTACAGCAAAATCAGCAGATGGGCAGCCTTAGGTAAAGGCTGCATAAAAGACAGAAGACAGAAAAATTGATCCTCTGACAGGATACTGTCTCCAACAAATATATATATAAGTTTATAAATATGATTTACAATATTAATAGTAGGTTTTCACTCAGTGTTTCAGCACCTTCCCTGATCCTCTAGACTGTTTACTTTTCTCTACTATTATCACAGGTCACCCTACATCCTATTTTCCCAGCACCTTACCCTGGTAAGTTCACTCTGTAGACCAGTTCTCAGGTTTTGTTGCCTTTGAGTATTTATTATTTCTCTACTATATTGCTTTATATTTCCCCATATAAGAGAGAGAAATTTGTATCTGTCCCTCTTTTCTGCATGATACTCTGTAGATCCAACCATGTAGCAGTGATTTGTGTGACTTCTTTTATTTTTTCTCATGGCCAAATAGTATTCAATTGTGTGTAAACACAATGCACATAATATATGTGTATAATATATAATAGTTTCTTTGTCTAGTCATTTATTCTTGAACAAGAGGGTTTTTTCCCCCCAAAACAAAAAACTTGATTTTTGGCTCTGTGTATGGTGCTCCAGTGAACATAGGATCACAGTTGTGTTTTGGAACACACATTTTGGGGTCCTGGAGTAGATCCCAAGAAGCAGAGTTGCTGGGTCACACATGAGCTCAAATCTTAGTTTATTGAGAAGTGTTCATTTGCTTTCCAGAACAATTTAAACAGCCTATCTTCCAATCAGTGGTTGATGAAGGTTCTTTTGCCCCCACATTCACAACCACACGTGTTCTTTTTGTTCTTTGTCATGTATGCTAGTCTCCCCGGTATGTGTTGATAATCATTGTTTTAATTTGTATTTATTTGAGTTTTCCTTTTCTTTTTTTTTGACTAAACCTGGTGACGCTCAGGGGTTATTCCTGGCTATGCATCAGAAATCACTCCTGGCTTGGGGGATCATATGAAAAACAGGGGGATCCAATCGCAGACTGTCCTATGCTAGCACACACAAGGCAGATGCCTTACATCCTGCGCCACTGCTCCAGCCCCTAATTTGTATTTATCTGATGATAAGTGATGCAGAGCTTATTTTTTTTATATAAATCTTTATTTAAGTGCTATGATTACAAGCATGTTCACAGTTGGGTTTCAGTCATACACAGAATACCCCCCTTCACCAGTGCAACATTCCCACCACCAATGCCCCCCTTTTTCCCCTGTCCCTGCCTGTATTCGCCACAGGCATTCTACCTCTCTTATTCTTTAACATTGTCATGCTAGTTGTTAGTGTAGTTATTTCCCTAACAACAATCACCACTCTTTTTGGTGAGCTTTAAATTCTGAACCGGTCCTTTTTATCTGACTATTTATCATCTAAATTGCTTCTTGAAGATGTTTCTATTTATTGCTTCTTCCCATTTTTTTGGATGAGACTGATTGCTTTCACAAGTGCTTTATATACATAAATATTAAAATTATGTCAGTTGAGTGGTGGGCAAATATTTTTTCTCAACCTATAGGTAGTCTTTTTATTTTCATTTTTCCATTGCAGAAGCTTCTTAGTTTGAAGTAATCCTATTTGTTTATCTTTGTTTCCTTTTCTTGCAAAATTTCATTGAAGATGTCTCTCAATTCCATTTCATTGTTTCAAATATTTTGAAAAGCCATTATTAGGTTCATATATGTTCCTAAGTGTGAGTTTTATTTGATGTATTTATCCTTTGATTATTAATAAATGACTATACCTACCCCTTTAAGCCTTTTAAAATTTTAAATTCTGTTGTCTGATGTAGTATGGCCATGTCAGTCTTTTTAAGAGAATCATTTATATGTAAGATCATTTACTAACTTTGTCTTTGAACCTATGTTTAATATGACTATTCTGGCATGTCTCTTATAGGCAGCAGATAGTTGGTTTCAGTTTTTTAATGCATTCCATGTCACTTTGTGTCTCTTCATGGAGGCCATTAAGGTCTTGATTTAGACCATCTAATTTATTTAGGTGAATTCAGGATAGATGTTAAATGAGATTATTGAGCTGAAGACATTTTTTACCACCAATTTGTGAAAGTTATATGTATTTGTGATGTTTGGTTTATTTTTTAATGAACCTCCTTTGATGCCTCTTAGAAAATTGGTTTCAAAGCTTAAAATTCCTAAGGTATTTTTTCTCCATGAAGTTTTGCATCGCTCCTTCAAACTAGATAGATTTTTCCTCATGAAGTGTTAATTTTATTGATTTTTTTAAAACAATATATCCAATCATTCTTTTGACCTGTAGAGTATCATTTGCTAGATCTATTCTAAATCTTATGGGAGTCTATTTGTATTCAAGTTTCTTCTCTGACCTTGCTGCATTCAGTATTCTGTCTAGGTCTTCAACTTTTTTCATTTTGTCATTATGATTACAATGTATTTTAGAATCTCTTTTTGGGTTAATTTTAACTAGGACACTTTGGGCCTCTGAGTGCTTGTGCTCAACTCTTGGAAAACCTTATTCCTGATTTTTTTGACTAATGGTTTTCTATCAAGTTTGCCAGATCTTCCTTAGAGACTCCAATTTACTTATAGAGATGAAGATACTTTGGTGTCTCATGCAGCTATAAATCCCAAATCAACTCAGTCACAAGTATCAGCCTTGAAATAAGTGTTGGTGCCACAAGAGAAAGCCTTTATCTTCTGTTGATGCTGATGTTTCTTTATTTCTTTGTCTTGCTATTAGTTTCCAAATATTGATTAGGAATGTTTTCGTGGCTGCCTTTTATGTTTGTGATGTAACCTGCTCTTAGGGACTCCTCTTAAACGTCTGGGGAATATGGCATAAATGGCATTCTGGGAATAAATGGCTTTCTGGGACAAAGCAAGGTTAAAGGATATTTTTTTAAGTATAATTCAGTAACCAAGGTTGTCATCATATCTCCATGTTTCTTACTGCATGTTGCTTGCTAAGCCCAGACATTTTTTCCTTAGAAATGTACATTTGCACTTTACAATAATTAGTTGATTTGACTCTAATGGACTCTGGCTTCATTGGAGAGGATCTTTAAAATCAAGTGTATTAAATTGATTCTTCCTCTTTCAGGTAATAATGAGCAGAAATTCCTGCTATAAACACAATTAATAGGTTTCAGGCATTTATAGGCTTTGGGGCAGTAATAAAAGAAGGAAGCTGGTGTGTGTGTGTGCGCGCGCGCGCACACACACACACACACACACACAGCTTTTGTTGCTTTGATTCTTTCTGTGATGTGCTGAGATCCTGGACAAAGTTGACCATGGACAGAGATAACATAGGCTCTGGGAGAGGACAGGAGGGGAAGCATGGTGGACATACTGCCTGTTCCCTGGGATTTATGTGGAAATGTTCCATCTTCCAGCTGGTCTGTGTCCTAAAATCACTTGTAGATGAGTACTAATTCCTCTGGTACATAGTTAATAGCTGCCAGTTGACACCTTGGCAGCGAATTTAGTCAAAACATTTTAGCAATTCTTTGATGTGTAACCTATATAGAAGAGGTGACTATAACATAATTTGGTTTCATTTGTGTGTTGTGGCTAATCTGATTTGCTTTCAGAGAAAGGAACTGAGCTTATATATAAGGGGTCAAATTCTGGATTTGAGTCCTGGAACTGCAGCCTATAAACTTCACAACTTTGAGCAAGTTATATAAATTCCCTAAGCTTTTGTCATAGCTATATAACGAAGACAGTAATAATAGGACATGTAGAGTTATTTCAGGAATTTAAGAAACATTTATAAAAGTAAATAGGAAAATACTTGCCACAGTGGCATACATGTGTGGTAAATATTCATTACACATTTTTTTTCAAACAATTGGAGTGCTAACTATGAATCTGAGATAGTCCCAATGTGACTATCTCTATGTAAGTTTACAAGACTCTTCTTGCAAGAAATCCAAAAGCGTCATGGTGGAGATAGATATAAATATGGATAATTCTGTCACAATAGTAGGGTAGATGACTAAGTGAGTGGTAGTGAGGGAAAAGGGTGTAGGAGAAATGGATTAATATAGGGAGTGAGATGTTTTCAGGAGCTGAAATGCTTCTAAGAAGTTCTCAGCAGTTCCATGTTGGGAGCATATTAATGTGGAATAGTGATATGGAGGAAGTGTGTGTGTGCTGTTCCTTAAGAAGAGTCTTTGCATTTTTTATATGTTATTGCCTTATGCCTACCCCTAGCACCCGAACAAGCTGAAATACTTTGCTTCCCATCTGAACCAATGTGTATGTATGACTGTATATCTTGCCTGTGACCTTCCAACTATAGCTTTTTTCTCTCTCTCTTTCTTACATCAGAACTATAAGAAAACAGAGACTCTTACTTTTACACAGGCAGACCAGCTTCAATACCCACTACTGCATGTGGGCAGTCTCCTAAGCATTGTCAGGCATGACTCATAAGCAAAGAGCCAAGAGCAACCCCTAAAGACTTCCGGCAATGACTATCACTCTACTGTCATCCCTCCATCATGTACACAAAATTTTTTTAGCAGGCTGCCCAGAAAGAACTTTATTTTTTGGGTGTGGGTCACACCCAACAGCACTCTGGGGTTACTCCTGGCTCTATGCTCAGAAGTTGCTCCTAACAGGCTCAGGAGACCAATGGGATGCCAGATATTGAACCTGGGTCAGCCGCATGCCAGACAAATGCCCTACCGCTGTGCTATCCCTCCAGTCCCAGAAAGAACTAATTTTTAAAAAACTTTCCTTGTCTTTTGAAAATTCCCAGCCATGTCTTCTCTATCTCAACAGATAAGCTGAATTTCTTCACTCTTAAAAGAAACCCAGGTCATCAGAAAAGAGATTCTTAGAGTTGCTCTCTTCTTTCAGCACTGGAGCTTACATGTCTTTATCCAGCTTCATTTTCTTTCTTTTTATTTGAGAAAAACTTCCTGAGTTATAAGATAAATCCTCCTACTTTTAATCCTCTTTTTTTTTTTGACATATTGGAATACCTCTATAATAGAATTCTTGGTACAAGGCTATTAACCTTGTGAAAATTCTCAATAGTTACCACCGTAAGCTGTAAAATAAAAATATAAATTATATAATATAATGTAATACTATACTATATTATATATTAATATATACATTTAAAATAAAATATAAATGTCGGGGCTGGTGAGGTGGCGCTAGAGGTAAGGTGTCTGCCTTGCAAGTGCTAGACAAGGAAGGACCTCGGGTCTATCCCCCAGCATCCCATATGGTCCCCGCAAGCCAGGGTCAATTTCTGAGTACTTAGCCAGGAGTAACCCCTGAGCATCGAATGGGTGTGGCCCGAAAAACAAAAAAAAATATATATATATATAAATGTCATATATGACAGTTAGAAATATAAAATATATATGAATATAATATATATATATTAAAATATAAAATACATAAAAAAGCACCTGATACTGAGTAGGGTATTTATATAAACAATAGGGGCTGAAGAAAGGTATTTGCTTTGCACGCAGCCAGCGTGGGTTTAATCGCTAGCTATCACTTTGTATGATCTCCCAAGAACCTCTAGAAATTATCTCTCATCATGGAGCCTGAAGTAATCCATGAGCAAAACCTGGTATGGCTCCTAAATGTATATATATGTGTATATATAGTTATTATTTTTAGAGGTTTTTCTCCCAAATTTACCATGCATGCTTTGTTACATTAATCAAATATTCACTTAAAACTAACTTTCTAAGTGAGAATGAGAGAGAGAGAGAAAGAGAGAGAGAGAGAGAGAGAGAGAGAGAGAGGCAATAAATATCATGAAGTTACATACAGGGAGAGACAGAATGAGACACAGAAAGAGATAGAGACAGAGAGATAGAAAGGAAAGCAATAAATAAACCCAGAACAATGAGATGCCTTTGTTCTCATGTTTGACTGGGCAGTCTGACTCCTAATGACAGCATGAAATTTGTGGTTGTGTATGGGCAGCTAGAGCTTGGGAGACAGATAAAAACTAAATATAGAGAGGTAACAATTCATAGAGTCATTCATTTATTTGTTTGTTCAATTGACGGTGCCCTATCTTTAGTGTGTGTTGCAAAGGAGCAGTTAGAATGGCCTTGAGAGTGCATTTTTGGGAATGTAGTTGAGAAACAGGGAAGTTAGAGAAGGAAAAAGAAAGGATAGCAAAGTACAGGTAAAAGAAACAATCATTATCCTTGCAATACATCAGGATACCAACAATCCCACCAAGGAATTACTATGAGAAAGGAGGCAATTAGTTAAAATCAAATGTTTCTAGAGAAGCAGGTATACTGGACTTCACAAATGTACTAGTTACCATACCAGAGTGTTGTTTGGAAAGGAAGAAGAGGTGTCCTTTGCTGTGTGTGTAGGTTTAGAGTCAGTCCTTAAGGAAATGTAGACAGAGGTTACTAATCAATTTTGCTAGAAATTTAGCATCAAGTCTTTAGAAAAAGTAGGAGATCAGAGAGCTGTATAGCGTGTTTTCATTTCTCTTAAAGTTAGGAAACTTTTGGGCAGAGATAATGGGGGAAAGGAAGAAATGGTGGGAGACAGATAAAGGCATCATTACACTGCAGTCTTGTCCATCTCAGGAAAGTGTTCTTCTTAACTCGAAGAATAGGATAAAAAAAAACCCAGGATATAATCCTTGGGAGGAATTGACTCCTCGTTTTTGCACCATACAATGGATCCATCAGAAAAGTCTTTTGGTATATTTTTTTAATTGGCTGGAGAAATAGTACAAGGGTTAAGACATTTGTCTTGCATGAAGCTGACCCTGGTCAATCTCTGATCCCTAAAGCACTGCTAAGAATGACCTTAAGAGTAGAGAGACAGGAGTATTACCCTATCATTCCCACTCATTTTTATTTTCCAAATATATACATATGTGTATATATATATACATATCTTCATATATATATGATATATATTCAACTGTTTCTTCCTACCTACTGACATGAAGGCACTATAACCTTTCTCTTGAATTGCTAAAAAGGACTCCTAACTAATTTTAATCTTCTGCTTGTTCTGAAATCTGTTATCAATGCAGTGTCTAGGATGATCCTAATAATAGTTAAGTTGATTCATGTCATTCCATAGGTTTCGACTGTGGTTAATTTTCTTTTGCCTACTCAGACTAAGTTGTGTTTTTTGAAGTGCTTTCTTTTCTTTTTGCATTGGCCCTGGTATGCTTCAGGGCTTTCGTTTTCACTTTTCTCATTGTTTTACCTTCCCTGGTTGCTCATCTTATTTTCACCAGATTCAGCCAGACCCATCTGTTTGTGATACCTCAAGCCCTGCAAGAATACCCTTCTCTACTTCTCTAAGTATTTGCTTGGCCTCCCATCTTTTTCAGTACTTTGTTCACACACATGCATCCAGTAGTGTTCAGAAATTACTCCTGTTCTCTCTGCACAGTAATCACTCTGGCTGTTCTTGAAAACCGTATATGGTAAAATGAACTTAACTGGAATCATCCACATGCAAAACAAGCACCTGTATTTTAAAACATAAAGGTTTAAAGTGGAACCTCTCAGGTAATAGTTTCATAATTTGATGCCACAGAGATGATAAATTTTTAACACTTTATAATTTAATGAAAGTCATCCATCAATATTGTTATAAATGTTCTAATCAGAGAGATAGTACAGGAATTAACTTTATAATTGGTAGAATCAAATTCAATCACTGTCATAGCCCTACATAGTACTTCAAGGACTGCCAGGAGCAACCTTGAGCACAGAGCAAAGAGCAATCCTTGAGAAAAGTGTCCACCAGGTGTGATCAAATAAAAAAAGAACAATAACAAAAATATTTCTCACAGTTCTTAATACCTTTTATAATTTGACCCTTTCTTTTTTTTTTTTCGGGCCACACCATTTGATGCTCAGAGGTTACTCCTGGCTAAGCGCACAGAAATTGCCCATGGCTTGGGGGGATCATATGGGACACCGGGGGATCAAACCGCGGTCCTTCCTTGGCTAGTGCTTGCAAGGCAGATACCTTACCTCTAACGCCACCTTGCCGACCCCGTTTTTGACCCTTTCTTATGTGTTATAAATGTTTCTAATAGCAACAAGAATGGCAAATCCTTTCCAGAAAGTTCTAAATTAACTGTTTCACTCCATCAGAGGAATTTATTATATGTGACAGCTATAATCTTACAAAATGTGTTTCTTAATCTGTCAGACACAAAAGTCAAATCTATTCCTTGATCCACCGAGTACCAAGTGGATGTTTGTGCTAGAAGGCATGCAAAATGCTAATCTCCTTGTACAACTCCACCAGAGTTCCGTGCCATCAATGAGCAATCATACTCTGAAAGAAAACATTTATTTTTTTGTCTAAGCAATAGGTCTCAATATTAGGCTTACAATGTTTTAGTAAATCATGTTATAAATAGACTTAAGGTTTTATTTTTCCCACTATAGAACATAAGCAGAGTAGATTTTAGCATAATTCTTTAGGAGACTTGGGCTTTTCAAAATGGGGAGTGGGATGGAAATGGGGAGTGGGTTGGAGAGAGAAGCATTAGTTTTGATTTCAAGTCACCAGCTATGTTATTTTCTTAATGTCAGCTTCTCTTTGATTTGAAGCCAGGCATTGACTTCTTGCTATAAAAGTTTGAGATGGCATCTTCCCCTCAAAGAAGGCCGCCTCAGTGATACTAAAAAATTATTGCTAGTGTAGCCATCTTCATTTATTTAGTTAGATCCTTTGAATAACTTGCTATCGTACCTCTACCAGTACTTGCTGCTTTACCTTGTACTTTTATGTTATGGAGACCACTTCCTCTGTAAAACCTTACAAACCAAATTCTGGTAGCTTCACACTTTTTTTTTTTCTGCAGCATCTTCACCTCTCTCAGCCTTCACAGAATTAAAGAGAGTTGGAGCTTTGTTCTAGATTAGATCATGCATTCAGGGAATGATATGGCTGGTTTGATCTTCTATTCAGGCCACTCAAAATGTCTTTCTTTCAGTGATAAGACTATATTTCACTTGCTTTTCATTTGTGTTTTTTCTTGAGTAGCACTAATAATCTCCTCAAAGAACTTTTCCTTTTTAATTGCAAATTAACTAAATGTCACTTGAGATTTAAATAAACTCCCAATTTATTTAGGTTTTTTGAAGAAGTTAGGGGCAGTAGTTGGGTGATACTCAGCAGCTACCTCTGTTTCTGTACTCAAGACCCTAGAGCTTGTTGTGCTGGGAATAGAATCTATATCCCCTGCATACAAAGCAAGCTTTCCAGTTGGGTCTCTTTCTTAGCTTCTGACATGCCATCCTCATTAAATTTAATTATTTCTAGTTTTGCATTTCAAGGAAAAGATACAAGATTCTTTTTTTCATTTGAACACTGAGGCCATTGTAGGGTTTTTAATTGGCCCAGTTTCATAATGGTGACCCAAGGAAATGGAGAGATACTTAGGAGAAGCCTGTCTCTGTATCTAAACACACATTTATTGAATTCACTGTCTTATGTGTGTACAGTTAATGGCATCCCTAAAAATTACAGTATTAACATTATCACAGAATACATATTACCACAGCAGATAAAATAATATAAAAGGTTTTGAAATATTTAAAATTTACCACAAATGTCTTTTGCATCAAGTAAATAATGTACTGTGTATGTATTTGGGTAATAAATATAGCATGAGATATAAATATAATTGCTTAAATTAGATTTTGTAGTCAACATATACAAGTTTGTCTTTCTGTTTTTAGCCAGAAGTGTTAAAGTTTGGCATTCATATTAGTGTTACTATTTATAACATTACTGTTATCTGAGAAGACTTATTATTGTGGCTACCCATCTTCCTGTATTTGGCAGGTTGTTTAAATTGTGTTTTTTAACATTTGTATGTGCATGTTTAAAAAAGTAATAATTTCACTGCTTTCTTTTATACTACTCAAGTTAATTACACATAATTGCATAGAAGTGTACACCCATGCCAGACACTAGTTTATATGATTTCAAATTATTACTGTAAGGAATTTGATTTTAAGTGGTTCAAGGGACTGTGGTCATTTCTTCTATTTAGCAATATATTACAGGTTAATGAAGTAAATACTACAATTATTATATATTATATAATACCTACTCACAATTTGATATACTTAATATACTGCAGCTTATTGAATGATGAGTTAGCATCTTGGCTAAATGTCTTAAGTTTAGGCAGAAATATCATAAAACACATTGGAAATTTTAGCCTGATCATTAGCATCACCAGTTTCTTTGGGGAGTGGTGTGGGAAAAAGATTTTTAGTGCATTTTTGCAGAGGAAAGAGCACAAGATTCTGAACATTTCATTTGTTCAAAGCCACCCATATGGGTAGTATTAGAACATTAATGAAAAGTTATTCTCAATAAATAAAATTTATTTGACTATTAAAATTTATTTTTAAAAGGTAGAGAGTTAGTGCAGTATGATTAAGACATTTGCTTTGCATAGTTTTGGGTCAATGTACTGGCTTATCCCTGTTCAATCCTAGTACTTCATATAAAGCTCTTAGCATTACCAAAAATGATTCTTGAGCATAGGGTCAGGAGTAAGCCCTGAGTACATCCAGGTGTGGCCTCATTAAACAAACAAAATATTTTTTTAAATTACAGCATTACTGGACTATGAACTTTACAAGGATTAGTCTATCTAGGGACTCATATTACTTAGTCATTCTTATATTTAACTGTATATCACACTCGCTAGTATATATTTGGTATCTGATGAACACATAATGATATGTTTGACTTTCCCTTTTCTGAGAGTTCCTTGGAAAGGTAATAAAACAGGACAGAAGTGCCAGAGAGATAGATCAAACAGTTGTGCACATGATTTGCTAGAAAGCTTCTGATTTGATGCTCAGCACTGCATGGACTGGAGCACCACTGGGTGTAGCCCCTGGAAGTAGCCTCCTAGAACTGCCAGATATGACCCCTCTATCCAATAAGTTAAAAAATACAACAGGATTGCTCATAGCTCAGCTAGCTAGAGCACATTCTTTCCCGGAGAAAACGAACTTGATCCTCTGCACTGACCCTGTCTGTATCCCTAGACACTGCCAGGAGCTACCCCTAAACACTGAGTCAGAAGTAGCTCCTGAACACTTTATTACACAGTGTGGACCCCCAAATACCCAAACAAATAAAAATGGGTAGTAAGAGAAAATCTTTTGAGAAAAGAGAGTATTTATTAAGCAATAAAATAACTGAAACTGATACCATAATTTAAAAACTATATAGGTAAATTTCCTGGTTATAGTTTAATTTAATAATTCACAGAAGAGGGTGAAGATGAACGCATACAGTATGTGCATTTGAATACATATGGATAGAGGTACATATTTGTGTCCAAAAACTATATATTTATTTGTTGGTATATATTTCATTCAAATTTTCCTGTGAACATACTAAAATTACTCTTTGTTTTGTTTTGTTTTTGTTTTTGGGCCACACCTGGCAATGCTCAGGGGTTACTCCTGGTTCTGTGCTCAGAAATTGCTTCTGGCTCCGGGATATGGGACGCCAGGGATCAAACTTGTGTCGGCCTTTGTCAGTGGCGTGCAAGGGAAATGTCTTACAGCCGTGGTAACCACTCCAGCCCCAAATTACTCTTTCTTAAAGCTGAATAAAAAGGTTCATTAGATGGCTAAGTCAAACTAACTTTACAGTAAAATCAATAAGTTGTGGGGAAATAAGTTACAGTATGATAATCTATAATTGTAAAATCAATTTAAGTTGGTAATTTGAAAGTTATTAAGATAATAGATAATAAAATTTCTCATCATGGGTTTAGGAGATAATACTTTAAGGCACTTGCCTTGCAAGGGCTAACCATTGTTCTCTGGCACTACATGTGCCCCTGAAGGCTTCTAGTAGTGATCTTGGAGTACAGAGCCAGGAACAAACACCCTAACCCCCAGAACCTCAAGGCATAGACTTCACCTCCCGCCCATTGCAAAACAAAACTCTGTAGGTTTGTTTGGTTCCCAATATATTCATACATTGAATGTTGGTGTTATGTTAGTTACCTAAAACAAACACAATTTATAGATCATTTATGCTTCAATTAAAAGAACAACCACTTCTCCCTGGGATGTTGGGCAATTGGTTAACACCTCCAAGGCCCTGCTAGGTGTTAATTATATTATTTAATTCAGTGTCAATTGTTTCTTACATTGTGGTTTTTAATTGTAAGAAAGCACAGAAAAGTTAACTCTGAAATTTTGCATAGCTACTCTGAGTTGATCTGGTCTTCAGATTCAATATTGTTACCTAGTAAGTAAATCAGCCTCTCTCTGAGATAAGCATTTGCATATATTATCTTTGGGATGTAATTGAAGTGAGAATGAATTTATTATAGCTAAGAGCTAGAGTATGCAACCATGAGTACCCAGAGGGCTGATAATAGGATCTCACAAGGACACTGTTACCAGAGTTAATGCACAGCAGTCACTGCAGGCAGAATCACATAAGACCCTTGGAAAGACATGTGCTTCTATATGATAAGCTTGTGGTCTACGTATGTTATATAAACTCAGAAATCATACTTTGTGTTGTTATCCCTACTATGTGGTAGGGATATTAGATGAAGGAAGTGGTCTGCATCTTGTGTGGCCTATTATGGTAATATTACTTTATACTGAAAACTGTCACTGGAATACCACTTATATATAACTAGTGATTGTGTGTTAACCTTATGTTCATTATTTGTATAACATGTAATCAGCTCATTCTGATATACTCTTACACAATTATTGTTTGGCAACTATGTTTCAAAGAAAAAGTTATGTGCAGGTAGTAAATGTGTGTTTGATTCCACATCCTGATTTATAAACTTAGTTTACTGTCCAGGGTAGACCTTCTTATTGCAATGAAAACAAAGCACCCGGAGGTGTAGTGGTGGAGAACCCTGGTTCTTTAGTACTCTTCAGTCTCTTCAGGGACTAGAACTTGAACCTCTTAATATTTGGTATTTAGTACTTTCTTCTAGAATCAGAGTAGAACAGGGCCTCAGAAATGTTTAAAAAAAAGGGTATCCCCTTGATGTTACTATTCTTTTTGATAGTCTACCTTCGTGTACTGAGAAGTTTTATTAATTTCAAGTGCAGACCTGGAATAGTGGCAAAATTAGTGTGGACAAAATAATTTTTAATTTAATTTAGGATCAAATACTGGAACATGAGCTTTTAAAGGTAGGGGTCTTTGTGCATACAGAGCCCAGCACATGGCCTTTCACCAACATTTATAAATGCTGCTAGAGATCACATATTCATATGTCAGATATGAATAACGTAATTAGTTAGCAACTACTCAGACCACTCCTAGACATAACTCATTGGAGTATTTCTTTAGCTTGGAACTACATTGTCATGCTTCATTGTAACTATTAAATAAAAACAATTTTTGTCTTATTGTTAGGCTTTTCTGGGGCCAAACCCAGTGCTCTTGGAGTATTGTTCCTCTCAGTGCTAAATGGTTATGAGGTGTCAGGGATGAATCCTAGTGCTCTTGCAAATAAAGTAATAAAGTATGTTCTCTAGTCAGTCCATTGAGTTTGCTTCCTAACTCCAAAATCTACTTTAATTTTCTAACCTTCCACCTTCTCAGTCAAAAATGGAATCCTGGGGGCTTTGGAGAAGCTCTAATAATAGAGCAAGTGCCTGGAATGTACATGGTCATGAGTTTGATCTCTGGCACCACAAAACTCCAATTGCCTAGAATCACCTGGAATAGCCCTGCTGGTTATATAACACATACCGTATTTTCTGGCATAGAAGACTACTTTTGAAACGAAAAAAAGTCAACCAAAAATTGGGGGTCGTCTTATATATCGAAAAACGTTTCGATATGCCGCTAAACAAAAATCTTCTGGATATTGCCAGGAAACGAATTTTCCAAATCGATCCTGCACCCATCACTGCAAGGGTGCTCAGACTGTATTTCTAACTCAGCCAAATCTAAGCAGGCTTTTTATGCGTGCAAATTAGACAATGTTCTGTACCCGAATCTACACTGTAAAAAGCCTGCTCAGATTGGTCAGAGTCAGAGAGGAAATCTATTACAGTATAACCTTTGAACCTTTGCTTGTTGTGATTGGCTCACTGTGGTACATACAGTTGTAGCACAGGAACGTTCTGTCTTATACAGCGAATATAGGCCTAAACCTATGTTTTAACTGTAAATTTAGGGGGCCTTATTATACACCTGGTCGTCTTATATGCAGAAAAATACAGTACCCATATAGAGTCAAGGAAGAGTTTGCACATTGGAAACTGACATTCCTACTACAGAAAATGAAAAATTGATGTTTTCATCAGTGTACTAATTGCTAGTTTTCTTTAAATCAGATCTTAACATTATCAGTGCAACCTTTGCATTGTTCTTAGCATGTTGAGCACTATGCATGGCCTCATTTAATTATCACACCAACTGGAAATACAGCAATGCTCTTACTATATATGCTACAAGTCTTTGGGGATTGGGCGATAAGAGACTAGCCCAAGATCACACATATTGAGTGGGAATATTAGGATTTGGAAGATTTCCTTTAAAAGGGTTTTCATCTTTAGGTAATAATTTGGGACCATGTTAACTTAAAAATTAATTGAAATATAATTCATATAACACACATCTCAGTTATACAATTCAGTGGATTTTGGAAGACTTGGAACATTTGAAGTTGAGTGATAATCTTAAGAGTTGATTTTAGAATAAGAATATTTCATCAACCTGAATGGAGCCTCAAATTCATTAACTGTTGTTAATTCAGTTCCTACCCCTGTACAGCTTAGTATTTATTTATTATTTATATTATCATATATTTATTTATTTGCTTAGTATGGACATTTCATATAAAGAAATTTATGTACTATATGACCCTTTGTATTTTTCACTTTGCCTGATACTTTAAAAATTGATCTAAATTTGTAGTATAAATTATTATCCCACCCTTCTTCTGACTGAATTAATGTATGTATATCTATATCACATTTTATTATCTATTTATTACTTGACATTTGTGTTGGAATGTGTGAATAAAGTTGCTGTGAACCTTAGTGTATGAGTTTTGTGTGGACAAATGGTTGAATTTTTTTGGACCTTCGAGGAAATTGCTGGATTATTTAGTTTGGATCATGTTTTTAAAATTATTTATTTTTTGTGTTTTTAATATCTTTATTCAAGTACCTTGGTTAGAAACATGATTGTAGTTGGGTTTTAGTCATAAAAAATATACCCCCTTGACCAGATCAATCTTCCCACCACCAATGTCCCCCATCTCTCTCCTCCTCTACCCTCTGCCTGTCTTATTCTCTCACTATCATTGTCATGATAATTGTTAATGTAATTATTTCTCTAACTGCACTCACCACTGTTTGTGGTAAGCTTCATTTTGTGGGATGGTCCTTCCAGCCCTCATCTATATTATCTCTGGGTATTATTAGCATATAGTTTTTATTTTTCTTAAATCCCACAGATTTAAGAAAAGTGAGTGATGAGAGAGACTATTCTGTGTCTATCTCGCTCCCTCTGACTCATTTCACTCAGCACAATAGTTTCCATGTTCATCTGTATATAGAAAAATTTCATGACTTCATTTTTTTCTGACAGCTGCATAGTATTCCATTGTGGATATGTAACCAGAGTTTTTTAGCCACTCATCTGTTGTTGGGCATCTGAGTTGTTTCCAGATTCTGGTTATTGTAAATAGTGCTGCAATGAATATAATTGTGCAGAAAGCATTTTTGTATTGTGTTCCTAAAGTATATCTCTAGGAGTGGTATAGCTGGATCATATGGGAGTTCAATTTCCACTGTTTCGAGGAATATCCATATTGTTTTCCAGAAAGGCTAGACTAGATGGTATTTTCACCAGCAATGAATGAAAGTTCTGTTCTCTCCACATCCCTGCCAGTACTGATTGTTCTGGTTCCTGGTGATGTGTGCCAGTCTCTGAGACATGAGATGATACCTCATTGTTGTTTTGATTTGCATCTCCCTGATGATTATTGATATGGAGCATTTTTTCACGTGCCTTTTGGCCATTTGTGTTTCTTCTTTGGGGAAGTGTCTGTTCATTTCTTCTCCTTATTTTTTGATGGGGTTAGATTTTTTTTCTTGTTAAATCTGTCAGTACCATGTATATTTTATATATTAGCTCCTTTTTGGATGGGTATTAGTTAAATAGTTTTTCTCATTCTGTGGGTGGCCTTTGTGTCCTAGTTTAATGTTTAATGTAGTCCTATTTGTTTATTTGTTTCTACTTGTTTAGAAATGATGTTTCCTTCTTGAGGATGCCTTTAGTTTCAATGTTATTGAGTGTTTCACCTATATTTTTTCTATATACTTTATGGTTCCAGATTTGATATCAAGGTCTGTAATCCATTTGGATTACATAGTGTTAGATGCAGGTCAGATTTCACTTTTTTTCGTGTGGCTGACCAATTTTCCCAACACCACTTGTTGAAGAAGCTTTCCTTGCTCAATTTTGTGTTTCTTGTCCCTTTATCAAAGAGTAATTGATGGAGAACATTCTCTTTATATTGAAGTTTATTCCATTGATCTTAGGGTCTGTCTTTAATCCAATATTATGCTGTTTTTAATGACTATTGCTTTGTAATACAATTTACAATTTGGAAAGTGGTTCCTTCCATTTCCCCCCCAAGGGTTGCTTTAGCATTATTGTTCATTTAGCATTTATTGTTCCAAATGAATTGCAGGAATGTTTGATCCACTTCTTTGAAGAACGTTATGGATATACTTAGAGGGATTACAACAAATATGCATGATGTCTTGGGGAGTATTGACATTGTAATGATGTTAGTCCTTCCAATCCATAAACAGGATATGTGTCTCCATTTCCTTGTGTCCTCTTTTATTTCTTGAAGCAGTATTTTGTAGGTTTATTTATTTATTTTTGTATAGGTCCTTTACCTCTTTGGTTGAGTCCAAAGTAGTTGGACTCAACATGGTATGACACTACCATGAATAGGGTTGTTGTTCTTTTTTAATGTTCATTTCTTCTCAATCAATATTCATGTACAAGAAGATCATTGATTTTTGCATGTTAATCTTGTAGCCTGCCATGTTGCTATACAAATCTATTTTTTCTAGAAAATTTTTGGTAGAGTTTTTAGGATTTTGTAAATAGAGTAGCATGTCATCAGTTAACAGTGAGAGCTTGACTTCTTACTTTCCTATCTGATTGCCCCTGATATCTTTTTCTTGTCAATTGCTATGGAAAGTATTTTCATTACTATGTTAAATAGAAGTGGCAAGATGGAGCACCCTTGTTTGTAATAGATTTTAGAGAAAAGGCTTTTAGTTTATAACCATTGAGTATAATATTTTCCATGGACATGTGGTAAATGGTCTTGACTATATCGAGAAAAGTTCTTTCCATTCCCATCTTTTTGAGAGTTTTTATTATGAATAGATGTTGGACATTGCCAAATGTTTTCTCTGCATCTATGTATATGATTATATGTTCTTTTTCTTTTGTTGATATCATGCATTATGTTGATTGACTTGTGTATGTTAAACCATCCTTGCATCTTTACAATGAAACCTACTTGATCATGGTAGATGACCTCCTTGATGAGGCATTGAATCTTATTTGCTAGAATTTTGTTGAGGATCTTTGCATTTTTGTTCATCAGGGATATTAGTCTGTAGTTTTCTGGTTTTTTTTTTTTTTTTTTTTTTTTTTTTTTTTTGCAGCATCTGTTTTCTTTTGGTTTCTTTTGGTTGTCTTCTTTTGGTTATAGAAAACAATTTGGGAGTGTTTCTGTTTCTTCAATTTCCTGGAAGAACCTGTAAAGAATTGGTAGTAAGTCCTCTTGAAAGGTTTGAAAGAATTTGTTAGTGAATCCATCTGAACCTGGGCTTTTGTTTTGGGGAAGACTTTTGATTGTCATTTAATTTTACTCAATAGTAATGGGTCTGTTTATATGTGCTAGATCATCTTGATTTCACTGTGGAAGATTATAAAATTATAAAAGTCCAAGAATTTATCAGTTTCTTCCAGGTTCTCTTGTTTAGTGGATCATGTTTTTAACCTCTGAGATTTTATAGGTCTTTTTAGATGTTGTCAGAGTACCCAAAATTGATTGATTAAATAATATATAGAAGATCTTCCTACAGGCTTATCTTTTGTTTTTGACATTTGATCCCCACAGTACTAATTCATCTTCTGCCCACATGGAACACTCAGTGCAATTACTGCCTCAAAGTTGGAAAGCAAATAATAGTTGTCTTAGTCTAACATCTTTTAAAGATAACTGAGAAGACTTACTTTTCTGAATTGGTGCAGCTGATTAGTGCTGGATCCAGACTAAACACGTGGTCTCTTTTTTTTTGGCGGTGGTGGGTGGGTGGGTGATTGTTGCTCTTAGCTTCACAATGAGGGAACAAAATGCTGTGTTGTGGGGGCCATAGAGAGGCTTGCCTTGAAAAGCATTTTGACAGCTGGTTGCTGCTGTATGAAGCCCAGAGAGAGAAAATGAGAGAGAGAGAAAGAGAGAGAGAGCAGACTTAAGTTGGTCTCCAGAAGTGTTAGTATATAATAAATTGTTGGAATTAGGTAAATAGTAAATAGCAAATACTGATTTCAGAAAAATAGAATGCAAATGCCTCAGAGCCTGATGATACACGACATTTACAAATGTCAAGGTTCAGAAATGGTAATGAAGAAAAAGTCATTGGAGTATATGAAAGGAGAAAATTAAGTTGTTTTAAATGTGACTTTACTTTTCTGTTTACAATAGTAGTATCTATTAAACAGGTTTAAAGAAATAAGCAATTGTAAAATATCTCGTGGATGTGGCTAAGTGAAAATGTGGTTGATGTGCATGGGGAAATGATTTGGTAGAACACACCTTGAATCTTATTTGCAAAGATAGACCAGTGTTTCAAAAAGATCTTACTAAATGCTTTTAATACCCTCTCCATTTGATTTGAGGTATTAATAGTGACTTTTCGAATCACTTATTAAAAATTTTACATGGAAATTCTGTCCTATTTTCTAATTTCTTCAATGAATATTTTTGAGCTGTGAATAGTACTCTTATTGCTAAACATTTAATGCAAAATCTAAGAGGTTTGGTGATGATATAGAAAATGAAAAAAGCTGTAAAATCTGATACATGGATTAATTTATATATATATTTTTTGTCTTACAAAGAGATTTAGGGTATTAGAAAGTCAAATAAAGTCACTCCACCTCTAAATTTAAGTATAATCATTTTTCAGATTCAGCAACCACTTGAAATTTCACAACAGCCTGTAGTAATGTAAAGATTAATAAGTATAATTTCTATCTCAACGCACTTGTAATTTTGCAGCTGAAGTTCTATTTACTAAGAACTTAAGAAATGTTCATGGGAGAGTAATGGTATAATCATAAACTCAAAGCACAGATTCAATAACACTGAAAACATTAGTTCCTACCTGCAATCACCAAACTTTATGATAATGTGCCTTGTGCCTATCAAAGTAACAGGCAGAGATGGGAATGGCGAAGGGTGGGAGATTAAGGAACAGTGGCAACACGTGATGGATGTTGACACTGGTGGTGGGATTGGTGCTGAAATATTACATGCCTAAAATGTAACTATCAACGACTTTGTAGATCAAGTTCTTTAATCAAATAAAAAATTAAAAACAAAAAGATAAAGATATACGCATACTTTAAAATCTTTTGGTGCCTAAAGAGGAACAGGGTAGTCCAGTATGAATTGAGAGATTTGAACCAAGGAACTGGCATGTGAGCAAGCTCTGCCACCTTCCTCAGAGCTTTCATTTATCATGCAAAGATAAGGCCTTTACTTGTCTGCTGCTGCTGCAAGGATGCAGAGGGATGATGGATATGAATGTGCTTTATAAACTGTGATACACTCTGCAAGTCTAAGGTATTATTATCATTTAAACCTTTATTATAGTTTCGATAAACAGAGGCAGTCTATTATCTACCTCTCATTTGAAAGGCAATGACAAATAGTTACTTCAAGGAAAAATGCTTCTCAAAGAGTAGAATCTGATCAGTGCACCTTAAAAGACCTAATGAATTATTCAGCAGTTCTTCAAACCAGCATATCTAAACTAAGGAAATGATGATCACTTTTCATTCCCATCTCTGCCTCCTGAAAATCATCATGTTCTGTGTGAGAATCTTCTTTTGTTTCAGTACCAGATTAATCAACTAGAAGCAAATTTATGCTTTTTGGAGAAATAGAAATCCGAAAAGGATTGGTACAAGTAAGTAAGCAATTGGAAACAATTCCTTGAATGTTTCCCATAAATTGATAGATGGATGGGGATGTAGACTAGTTAGCTGGTTATAAAAAATGTGTGACAGATAGCTGTTGAAAATAATTATAAGCAATATTATTATTAGGTGCTTATTTTTGCCTAGGACAAATCTTTCTCAAAACATAGTATTAAATAATAATTTTATTATATTTTACATAATAGAAAATCACTGTTTAGAAAGGTAAAGTAGCTTGCTCAAGGTTTTAAGAGTAGAAAATATCAGACTTGGAATTTGAGTTTATATTTTCCTTACGCTATACCTATATCCCTAACCATATGCTTTCTCAAGTTTCATATGCTGTCATCGAGGAGAGGCTTTTTCTCTAAGATAAGTTACACAGCAGTACTGATTATTGTATGCATACAATGGAAAGCAAGGGCTGAATGGTTACTGAATTTAGTTCAGTTAGATTACTGTAACTATACTTATAAAAATCAGAAATTGATTACACACAGTTTTTGAACTTGGGAATTGGAGATTAGGATGTCAGCATTGTCTGGTGAAGAATCTCTTCCAGATCATATACTTTCATCTGGAGCTTCAAATGGTAAAAGGGACAGAGAGTTCTTTTACTGCCTTGTATAAAGGCTTTTGTCTCATTCATGAGAGCTCTAGTCCCAGGACTTAATCTTCCTATACCATTATCATAGAAATAGGATGATTCAGTTTATGAGTTTAAGAGAAGAGATACACTTAGCCCCCATGAAGAGGCTGGTGTAGAGATACAGAGGAGGGGAGGAATAAGGTCTATACATCCAGGGACAGGTGAGCTGAAAGGCTGTGTCCTTGCAGAAGTGATGTGATGATGCATAGGATCAGGAGAGCAGCATAAATCTCTGTTGAGAAGGAGAGATTTGGCTGTGTGAAGGGAGGCTGGATTCTGTTTTATAAATCTTAAAGATGCTTTGATGGCTTTGAAGTTAGTTTGTGACTCAAATCCATTTTGTTTGAAGGGACTTGATTTGAAATAAGATGTAAGGCCCACGGAATTAGAAAAGATCAGATATAAGTAAAAATATGTATTGCCCTATGATTATATTATTTTTATTTATGCATGGTAAAAGAAAATGTATGTTGACTTCTTGATATGAACACAGACTATAAAATTCTTATAATTATTCCCAGTCCATGTATATAGTGAAGGACTGCTGATTTCCTGCTGAGCTTGGTCCTTAATTTTTAGTTCATGTTCCTAATGCCTTTAGGTTTTTTCCTCTCTCTGACCTGCAAAATAAAAAATTATCTATCAAAAGCTTATTTCTGGGAGGTAAGAGCAATTGAAAAATTAAAATTATTTATGTTTTTCTGTTGAGAAAACAAACAGAACAAACACAGCAGGTTTGCTAATAATTAGTAGAGTTAGGATTAGCCTTGACTAGCCTTGTGTGAGCAGGAAACCCATTTCTTCAAAGCTTTTTATGGCTGTTAGTAATATAAACTTAATTGTTGGTCATTCCTGATGCTTGTTTACTAAACACTCTTGAAAAGACAATTAAATGTATTTAAATGTATTGGACCTGATTTCTCTTGTATGCAAAGTGTTGAAATTTGTAGCACCCCCTGTGTATTAGAAGGGATCAATTAATAGCGCTTTCATGGTTTCATTATTATCTTCTATCTCCATATTGTTTTGTTGACTGCATATTCTAGTACACAGAAAACATTTAAGTTATGAAACTAAGAGGGATATCTTTGAAAATTCATTTCATTTTTGGCATATTAATTTGACAACTCTAATTAGCTATCTATTATTTCCCAGGGATTTCTTAACCCAATTTTCCTGTCTTCTCTATTATCCATCAGAGTTCACATTAGCCATTACTCCCAGTCCAACCCAAGGTACTGAACAGTGCTACTCTAAGAAGGACCTTGGCCTTCATTGTCTCTGTCAGATTTACCTTATTCCCAGCAGGGAAGAAATGCCTTTATCTAAAATGAGAAGAAGTACTTGAGTTACTCTACCTTGTTTTGATGTTGTGGGACAAAGACACACTAAAGTAATTGATGATATTAGATACCTGAAGAAGGCAACAAGCAACATTAAAACAGCTATTGATAAAACCAGACAAGCAAGAGAAAAATGCCACCTACTTATGTTTAGAGCACCAATTTTTTCTGGGCTTAATCATTATCTAAAGCTAAGGATGGCTTGCCTCATCCATTGGGTGTTCTTTTAGGATCTAGAGTGCTGGAGATATTCATTAACAAGTCACAGGTGGGAATATTTTATGATGTCATTGCAAACTTGGCCTTTTCAGCAGTGACTTCTTTCTTGTCTGGCTCTAACAAATAAGTTTATATACAGTTATATTTTTCAGTATTGATTTTTAGGTTCAATAAAAACTAATCCCAATATATAGTAGTTCACCTCACTGAATATTTGCAACAGTAATCAAGAACATCTGTGTATTGCTAATATCCTGAAAATCTACTAATTATCCTTTCATTTTCAGTTGGAAAAACAGTGTAAGATGAGAAATGAAGACTTAAAATGATAAAAAAAAAATAGAAAATCAAGGTATCATATAGCTATGATATTACTCAGTATTTTCCACCTAGAAGGCATTAAAATACATGCAATAAATATATAAATTGAAGGTTCATTGGTGATGAAAACCAACTCATTGACTTATTTTTCTAATAAATTTCATACTGTTGGAGATTGATAGCAAAAAGAAAAACATTAAAAGTAATTAGATACTAAGGCTGGCGAGGTGGCGCTAGAGGTAAGGTGTCTGCCTTGCAAGTGCTAGACAAGGAAGGACCACGGTTCGATCCCCTGGCGTCCCATATGGTTCCCCTAAGCCAGGGCCAATTTCTGAGTGCTTAGCCAGGAGTAACCCTTGAGCATCAAACTGTGTGGCCCGAAAAAAAAAGTAATTAGATACTAACAGAAGCTGGATCGATAGTACAGTAGGTAGGGCATCTGCCTTGCATACACCTTGCAAGTGCTGATGCAGGTTCGATCCTGGTATCCCATGGCTTCCTGAATCTTCCAGGAGTAATTCCTGAGGACAGAAGCAGGAATAATTCCTGAACACTGCTGGGTTTAGTCCAAAAACAAATAAACAAAAATAGATACTAATAAATAGAATCTAGCAGTAAACTGATAAATCAGAGAGGTCAGTTTATCAGAGAGTTTATCAGAGAGATATGATTCATTCGGGGCCTGAGAGATAGCACAGTGGTAGGGCATTTGCCTTGCATGCAGAAGAAGGTGGTTTAAATACTGGCATCCCATATGGTCCCTTGAGCCTGCCAGGAGCGATTTCTGAGCATAGAGCCAGAAGTAGCCCTTGAGCGCTACAGGGTGTGACTCCCCCAAACAAACAAACAAAAATTATGATTTATTCCCAGGATGCAAGGATGACTCAACATAATCAAGTCTATCACTATAATATACCATATAAATAAAAGAAAAATATAAATCATATGATCATGTCAATAGATGCATGGAAAGCATTTGACAAGATCCAGCACCCATTCTTGGTTAAAAACTCTCAACATGATAGGAACTGAAGAAACTTTCCCCAATATAGTCAATGCCATTTACCACAAGCGTTCAGCTAACATTATACTCAATGGGAAATAAGTAAAAGCCTTTCCTCTAAGATAACTAGCACAGTTGACCAGCTCACCATGATTGCCACTTTTTATCTCCTAGCATAAACAGTATGTAATTCCAGAAAAGCAGGACTAGATGGCATTCCTACCAGTAGTAAATGAGAGTACCTTTCTCCCTGTCTTCACGTCAGCACTGTTTTTGGTTTGTTTGTTTTTACTGATGTGTGCCAATCTCTGTGGTATGAGATGATACCTTATTGTTGTTATGATGTGAATTTCCCTGATGATTAGTGATGTGGAACATTTTTTATGTGCCTTTTGGCCATTTGTATTTCTTTGAAATTTATATTTGTATTCTTATTTGAAGAAAACCTGTTTATCTCTTCTCCCCATTTTTTGATAGATAAGATTTTTTTTCTTGTTAAATTCTGCCAGTACCTGACATATCTTAGATATTAATCCTTTATCAGATGAGTATTGGATGAATAATTTCTCCCATTCCTTGTGTAGCCTTTATATCCTAGTCACTGTTTCCTTTGAAGTGCAGATGCTTCTCACTTTAATATAGTCCCATTGGTTTATCTTTAATTCCTGCTTTTTGGACAGTGGTGTTTTCTTCTTGAAGATGCCTGGCAAGAGTGTAATGCTAAGGCAAGGCTTTAGCCAGAGGCATGTCTTTGCTGAAGGCATCAGTTGTAGGAACATTCTATGAGCAGGCTTGGCCATACCTCATGTGTTGAAACTCTGCATCAGGACAGGATGAACCATGGTTGACTTTTCCCTTCTCAAGGCTAAAGTATCTCTCATTTTTGATGATGAGAAAATAGCCCAATGATAGTTGGGCTAGAGCAATAGCACAGCAGGGAGGGCATTTGCCTTGCATGTGGTGTTGACTGACTATATAAGAATTTCATTTTTGCAAAATTTCTCAATTATTGTGGGAAAAAACTTTAAGATGATTATTTTAGTTTTCTAGGTAGACTTTTCTCCTTTCATTTGTTAAATTTAGAAATAGAATTTATACCAGTCACAGAGCATAAAAACATAAGTGGGGGAATCTTGTGTTTATTTTGTTCCTTTTGGTATAACAAATAAACAATCTTCAAAATATTTTTTTAAATAGAAACTTCATTTTGCTATGCTTCCCATTAAAATGCTGTGATTTTTCTATTGAACTGTTTTGGGAAATGCTTTTTACCAGAATGTGTGCTGCCATTTACTGCAGACTTTGCAAGTGCCTTGGAACCATCATTCCTGAAGGGATTAAGGACTGGAAACAGACACGAGGCCCCCCAGGCATCTCTGATGGATTATTATGTGATTCCTTGGATGTCAGATGAGCCTTGTGGGAACAATGGTGCTCCTGGCTCTTAGAGTGTCATGCTTAGGGAAGCCTAACCTGTAACAAAGAACCTTAAATTGCTTGTTAAAGTTAAAAACAAGAAACCTTTGGATATTTCTCTTTCCTAGAAAGATGTACATCTAAGTTCATAAACGTGTGTTATGCCTGATAAAAGAACGCTACTGAAGTTGATGTGCAGAAATGCTACTTCAGTGACAACTTCTCTCTCTATGCCAATTTATGCCAGAGGAGAGGAAGTCCCTACCTTGCTGTTTATTAAAAAGTGCTCAGGATGCAAGTGGAAATAGTTGTTTTCTTTTTTGGGGGGGTAGGAATACACCAAGTGATGTTCAGGGGTTACTCCTGGCTATGTGCTCAGAAATTGCTCCTGGCTCAGGAGATCATATGGGATGCCAGGGATCAAACCCAGGTTTGTTCTGAGTCAGCCTCTTGCAAACGCCCTACTGTTTTTTCTTTTTTCTTGGTTTTTGAGCCACACCCAGTGATGTTCAGGGGTTGCTCCTGATTTGGGGGACCATATGGGATGCCAGGGGATTGAACCAAGGTCCCTCTAGGTTAGCACATGCAAGGCAGATATCCTACCGCTTGCACCACTGCTATGAGACAAAGCAAAGCAATATGGAAATTTTTATTCTCTAAGTAAAAGAATTTTTCTTTGGAACAGGTAACTGAAAAGTCACTAGCATAAGCATTATTAAAGGTCATTCTGGATGAATACCTGCAATCTGTTAATGTCATTCCTGGCATGATTGCTGTGATCTGGTGCCTGCCTTTCCATCTTTCTACCACCAACACTGTATAATCATCTTGGATCTCTCTGCCACTTTCTCTCCCTTCCTTCAGCTCAATTGTTCATTATGCACTTTCTTTGCTCCTTTTACCCACTCTACACTAGTGAAGACCATCTCTCCCTGTTCTCATTTCTCCAGTTCCCTTTGAAGTGCTCCTCATTTTCTACCACACACATATCTGACCATTATAAACTCTTGTCCTGTCTTCTTTTGCTCTTTCCATTTCCACTTCTTAGCATGATGGAGACATTTTCATTTTTTTAAATCTTTCTTTGCACTTCCTTCAGGTAGAGTATTGTGAGATTTCTTATGATCCTTGTCAGAAAATTATTGTGCTCTCTTGGTTTTCAGTATTAACCCAGAGGACTGAGGAAAAGCATACTCTGGATGTTTCTTTGTCTCTTATAAAGTGGGGACATAATCTTCTTACTCTGGCCAGTTACTTTATGGGAATCTTTTATAGTGACTCTTTGGACTGATAGTGGCAGCTGGAGATCATCCTGACATGTGATCTCCCTTCTCTAGAGAGACATAAGTATGAGGGTCTGTAGTTAGGGAATGTATGCTGGTAAAAGGAACCAAGGGGAAGCAGCTGGGAACTAAACCAAATAGAGACTGAATGTTTTTTTTTTCTAGTGCTTCTTTAGTTATTATTGAATTGTAAACTCAAATTATGTGTTCGTTGCCCTGGCATTATAGGCCCACATATTCTTGTTCACCTATCTTATAGAATCAAACAGAAATTGTTACCAAGATTAGACCTCTCATAGTTTAATTAATACTGTGTTTCCTCTAGTCCTTTCTATTCTTAACTGTGTTGATGTTTTTGCTTGTTTGGTTTTTTTTTTTTTAAGAGTTATGCTCCCAAGGAATTAGCACAGGATTTTCCTTGAATTTCTACTTTCCCTAACAGCTTCTTTTCACCTGTGCCTAGTAATCAAGCATGCACCTGATTATTTTGGCATTCTATTAAACTATAGTCAGATGCTCAAGAAATCTAAATGGTATTTCCTAGCAAGGTATTATACTCTTACTGGCAAACTTGATTAAAATGGAATTTAGAGAGTGCTATATATAATGTAGACGAGAATATGTGTCAGTGTCCTGCTTTGGTTATTGGTTACAACCATCTTAACTGCTACATAGAGGTAGAATAGCTTTAGGTTCTCAATTTCTATTTGAAATTGTTTGTATGAAATGGATCTGATTTTTACAGGCTCTTGTTTTACTTAGTGTGTTCCTGCAATATTATTATTCTTGTGACTTTTTGCCAAATTGGTATCTGTGAGATCTTTGTACATTTACTTGTTTCATCTTTTCAAGGTACATATGGGGAAACTGGAAGATTTTAAGCATGCCATGCTGTCCAAATTAGATTCAGGTTACTTTGTTTTTAGAGAAGTATAATTATGGGAGTATGAATTTGATAAAATGTAATATTATCTATTTAAGGATATAAAATTATGACTAGTACGACAAAATCCAGTAGAAATTTGGCTATTTCCTATATTCTTTTGCCATCTTCATAAATCAACTAACGTATGTTATAAGGGATGATGATTTAAACATTAAACAAACCCAAGAGATTGTTTCATTATTAATCTAAAGCATTCAACGTGCTAAATTTCCTTTGATCTATCTTTGAGTAAATTAATAAGATTTCCCCACAATTCACTTGTCTATAACCAAGAATCCTATGTGTAATCTTAAGCACATTGCTTACTCCTTTTTCATCTTTATCTGGAAATAGATAGCACCTACCCCCACCTATCTATATGTTCTTATGAACCCTGCTTTATTAATTTTCAGTTAATGCAATTCTGAGAACAATTACACCTGGCCTACTGATTTAAAAAGAAGATACTGGGTTTGAAATTTATAATTATTGTGTTCAGTGTTTGAATTGAACCAATGTGTTGTAGACTTGATTAGAGGAACATTGCATATTAGGAAACTTACACTGCCAAATGAAAAGTTCTGGTTTCGACTCCAAATTCTGTCAATTAGGGGCTTGCAAAAAGAAAACACCAAGCCTTAGACTCCCTGTCTGTGGAAATGAGTAAAATAAATATTTTTCTTGCCAGGATTCCTAAGGGAATTATTAGCATAATCAATGAGTACATATATGAATTTAAAAAATTAAAGTTAAAATGTGCACTCTGCAGTTGTGAAGCTATTGAAACTGAAGGTTGGCAATGTTTCTAGATTCCTCGGATTTTCTTTAGCTAAAGTTTGTTTTTTTTTTAAAACTCAAGGCACAAACTATCTTTAGTAACAGCCAAACATTTGTGATATCAGATTGCTCATGATTTCATAACTAATGTGTTGTGAAGATTCATTAAATTAATGAGCTGATGAAAATTAGTTGCAGCATTAGGGAAAGAAGTTGGCAGTTTTGAGTTTGAATTCCTTTTACATTTTCCTTGCAGTGGTTCTCAGTCAAGGCAAGACTTGGACATGTAGAGTATGGGAGAAGGGCATTTTTGTTTTTCACGTTGAGTAAGAGGGTAGGGTTGTAATGGTATTTTGTGGGCAGAAGACAGAGATTTTTATTTTTTGCTTTTTTGGGGGGGTCACACCTGGCAGCACTTAGGGGTTAGTCCTGGCTCTACACTCAGAAATTGCTCTTGGCAGGCTCGGGGACCATATGGGATGCCAGAATTCGAACCACTGTCCTTCTGCATGCAAGGCAAATGCCCTACCTCCATGCTATTTCTCTGGCTCCCGAGAAGACAGAGATCCTAAACTAGCTGCCATGAACAAAATAATCCAACTTTATGATGAGCCAACTTGGTCACAATTTGCTTACTGACCCCATGAAACCAAAATTCTATCATGCCTAATTTTTTTACACTGAAAGTAAATACCCAACAGCTGTATAAAGGTAAAGGAATGGGCTCCATGTTTTCCTAGTTGGAAATGTTTCTCTCATATTCCTCAATTTTATTTTCAAGCTACTTGACCTTGTGTCTATTATTCTCTGAGATGTGTATGATACAAGATGTAAATACAATATATAAGTACAGGAACAAATAAACCACAAACCTATAAATGACTGCTACCATGAACTAATGATTTCTCTACTATATGTTTTTAAATTTTTATTGAGATCAATGTGAATTACAAGTCTTTCACAGTTGTATTTCAGGTACATAGTGTATTAGGGCCATCCCACCACCAGTGTAGACCTCCCTCCATCATATTTTCCAGCAAGCATCCCATACCTCCAACTTTAGCCCCCTGGACTGCTAGTATAATAGGTCTCTTGTGTATAGCTTGTTATAATTTGAGTTTCTTGATTCTATTGTTATTGACTTTGATTTGGGTATTTAGGTCTGATCAGATTTTATTTCCAATCAATGCTTCTGAGACTTCTTGGCCCCTAGGTCTCATCTACTTTTTTCCTCTACTATTTTTTAAAAATGTAAAAATTCCTTTCTTTATTTATTGATTTTGATTTTTGGACCACATCTGGTAGTGCTCAAAAATCACTCCTGGTGGACTCAGGGGATTATATTGGTGTACCAGAATGGAACCCAGTTGGCTGCATGCAAAAGCCAGCACATTACTTGCTGTACTATCTCCAGCACAACTTTCTTACTTTAAACCCTTTTTGTTTTTGAATAAATAGTCATACACATCGTTCAAAAATCAAAACTGTCAGGACCAGAGCAATAGCACAGTGGAAGGGCATTTGCATTGCATGCGGCTGACCCAGGACAGACCTGGTGTCCCATTAGGTCCCCCTGAGCCATAAGCTATCTCTCCGGCCCCAGAAATTCTTATTAAACATAAAAACATGATAGTATCCTGCAATACCAATACAAAAGGATATTTCATTTCTATATTCAGAGCAGATTTAGTTAGATTTAATTCTCATATATAAAACCAACTTACTGGGCTAGACTAGAGCAATAGTATAGCAAGCAAGATGCTTGAATTGCACATGGCAGATCTAGATTTGATCCCAGGCACCACATATTGCCTCCTGAGGTCCTCTAAGAGTGGATCCAGGGTGCAAAGTCAGGAGTAAGCTCTGAGAACAGCAAGGCATGGCACAAAAATGGAAAAATAAAGGGAAAAAAATCCCCAAAAGCAAAAACCTAAACAAACAAACAAAATAACAAATCAACTTCATTGTCCTTCAACAGACTAAAAAAATAACAAATCAACTTCATTGTCCTTCAACAGACTATTGATATTTATGTGATATGGAATACTAATTAGCTCTTAAAGAATATAAAATAATTTCTTTGGTGACAACACATATGGAATTAAGCCAGAGAGATATTACAGTGGGTAAGGTATTTGCTTTGCATGAATCTGACCGTGGCTCAATCCCTGGCACTGAATGTAGTCCTTGGAGCACTTCCATAAAAATTTTCCCAGCACAGAGCCAAGAATAGTTCTTTTGCTACCACTAATAAGACCCAACCTCTTCCCCCCAAATTGATTGGACTTGAATTGATTATGATAAATGAAATAAGTCAGGAAGAGAAAGATAATTACCATATAGTTTCTCTTGTATATGAAATAGAAATAATCAAGTAAAGTAGCAAAACACAATAAAGTAAAACAAATGGTAAAAAATATGGTGGTCACCTAAAAGAAAGAAAGAAAAAGGGCAGTGGGAGGAATAGGATGGAGGTGTTATTTAGGTAGTATGATTGAAATAAATTTTATTAGTACACACAATGAAGCTGATACACAATAGGGGCATAAATCTATACCATCCAAGTTCTAAAGTACTCTAAACCAATGTTAAATCAATCATATTCGAGTTCTAGGGATATTAGCACTTGGGATATTTTGTGTTGGTAATGAACTGACGATATTTTACTCTCTAAACATATAAACTTTTACACTCTTGTAAAACTTTCACTCAATTAAAACCATTTAAAAATTCTAGGTTAGAAATTATACTTTATTTGCAGATGAGTGATTTCATAGGTTGTATGTAAATGTGCACATTTACTTCCTTAAATACTTGAGAATATTAAGTGATTTTAACTGGATGTTATACAAGGTATATTTACGAAATCAAAGAGGCAGTATAGGGAAATAATTCTGAATTTGGGGGCTAATGTTAAATCTGTTATCTTGTTTATCTATTACAAGTTAATGATGTTTCTGAAGGTATTGTTTTGAGGTCACATTAGGGGTACACAAGGCTCACTTTTAGCTCTTTGGTTAGGGACCATTCTTAGTGATACTCAAGGAACCTTATATGATACACGGTATTAAACCTGGCTTTGTGCAAGGTATGTACCATCTCTCTGGTCCTAGGAAACAATATCTTAATCTGGTGATTAAGTGCCACTATTATATTGTAGATGATATTGTTGACACTGTTCACTCTATAACTTTCAGTTTAGTAAAAAAAAATTCACACATAATAGCCATACTAGCATTTCTTTTTAGTTTTGCACACCAAGAGTTATTCTAGCAATCCCTCTTTCCTCTTTGCATTCACTGTCAGCTGATGACTCACAGACCAAATGGAGAGCCACCACTAAAATTATAAAAGAGAACATTTGCATGTCCTGTAAGTCCCTGTAAGTCATTTCTATTGGGCACTGAATATATTTTCGCCATTTTTAGTTTCCTCTAGATTGCCTTACTTTCTTAATTTTGCTCTGCATGTGTATTTGCCAACCTCCACAAACCCTTTTTAAGTGAATTTGGGACAGCAATAATGGAAAACCCATGCTCAGAATGTCTTACTCTAAAATGCCTGCACATGGACTTCCTAAAGAGAGAAAGATTTTTGAGCCAAATATGTTTAGTCTTTTGTACTGCCATGTTTAACAGTAAAAAATGGGACTCGTTATCTTTAATCATTATCACACGACTTCTCAACTACCAACTATTCAAATGCAAGCATAAATGGAACCTTATAGAAAGATATGGTCATTATTCTTTTCCTTGAGGGCTATAATAATCCACATAACTTCTGAATTTTCCTGTTAATTGAGAAGTAAATGCTGACTTATATATATAGGTCCTTAAGAAATAAAAATCACGTCGCCTGGTTCCAGAATGAGTAACAGTGGTAGAAGCAGTGACAAAGACAGTGAACATTTATTTAGCTCACATTCTGTTCAAGACATGGGGCTGTTTAAATGCCTTATTTAGCAGCTTGCCCTGTGGGGTTGATATTATATCATTTCCTTGCTTTTGCAAACCAGTTTCCCCTGAAACCCCCAAATTTAGATTTATCTAATAATTTGCATCACACTTGGTCTTGTGAAATACATTGTTAGGGTATTCTGCCATTGTGCAAACACCATATAGTGCAGTTCAACAAACTCAGAAAGTATAGCCAACTATGCACTTACTCTACGTAAGATAGCCACTGGAATTAATGTAGTAGGATAGCCTGTGTGTTCTCGTTCAGTAACTGCAACTTGCTTAACTGTATTTATTTTGATTTCTCCATTTGTCTTTTGTTCCCTCCATCTCTCTTACCTCCTAATGGATAGAACCTAACTTTGAACACTTTACTCTTTCAGTTTCCTATCTTTCCAACAAAGAAAGATGTTTCCTGATGTATATACCTTTGCCTTCTAAAATATAATTTAAATTTTATTTGTTCTTTTCCTAGTGCACCATAATGTTTAGATTTTTATTTATAAATTTACTTCATTTATCTAGTAGGTAATATGGTTATAATATTGTTAACATTTGGGACCAAAGTGATAGTATAGCAGTAGGGTATTTGCCTTTCACACGGACAGCCCAGGATGGACCCATGTTCAATTCCCAGCATCCTCTATGATCCTCCGAACCTGCCAGGAGTGATTTCTGAGCACAGAACCAGGAGTAATCTTTTATGCTGCTGGTGTGGCCCAAAACCAACCAACCAACTGACCAAACAAACAAACAAAAAACAATATTGTTAACTTTTATGGTATTGATGTACAAAATTAATGTACTCAGCCACCACTTAAGTGCCCGATATATTACACCAATGTTCTTATGCAATTCAATCTGACCTCTTAATATCTCCCTCACCACTTCCCACACTGTTTTGTAATCTTTTATATTTTTTTTTGGTTGTTAGTTATTTTGGGGGACCACACCCAGTTGTACTCAAGACTTTTATCTCTGCATTCAGGAATCACTCCTAGCACAATTTAGGGAGCATATGTGGTATTGGGAATTAAACACAGGTTGGCTTTCTGTAAAGCAAGTGTCCTATTGCTGTACAATCTCTCTGACCCCAATGTAATCTAATTTTTGTAATATAAAGGAAAGAGTTTGCCATTATTTAATACTGTCTATTGCCTTGTTTGGTCCCTCTGTAGACACAGATAAACAAACTTCTTTTGTTCAAGGTTGATCTTTACCGAGGCTCTGGTTGTAGCCCCTACTTTCTTCTAGGACTAGACTTCTCTATTTTTCCCTTCTGTTCTACCTTTTAGACCGTTTCCCCTCTTCCTCTATATCCTTCACTATAGCTTCAAACAGAGACTGGATTCTTCTTGAGTCTACAATTGCAATTCTCTTTCTACTGCCATTTTCAGACAAGGCTTTGAAGAATTCTTGATCATACTTACCTGATGGTGGTTATCATTAGGTCTTACCTGAATCAGTCTAGTAAAAATCATCAGTCCTCACAAGAACCTTTCCAACAGGCAGTTTGGGGTTGTTCTCATTTAGTCTTTTTGAGTAATACATTTGAATCCCAGAAGTAGCTCTTTCTTCCCTCACCTTTTGTACCATCATTCTATTTCTCCAAGTTCTTCTCATTCTCAATTACTTCCTTATTTTGAGTATTTCTAAAAACAGACAAGTTTGCCAATGTTAAAAATAAAATAAAACATTATTTTTGAAATAGGTTTAAGGAAAGATTAAGGTTGGGGAAAGGATACCTAACTGGCAAGGGTTTGCATCCCACATTTTCTTTGTGGAAACTATCAAAGAATAGCATGGGATAGATTGGGTATTATATCTTAAGTATTTTTACATTCAAATAGAAAACAACTATCCTAGGACCGAGAATGCTCCTAGAACTATGGGCCAAAGGTCTATATTCTAACAGTATAAGAAAACCAGCCCATCTCAGATTATTCTTGCAGAAAGTAACAGTACTGCTATGGATTCTGTGAGCTCCTGACTGTTCATGATGTACACCAGAACCCTAACTTCTCAGAACCTATGTGCAGCCCAGGATAGAACAAATCAGCATTCTTCACTTCCATCCATGTTACTTTTGTTGATTCATTTCTGCTCACCTCCATGCAGTAGTAAGCCAATGTTAATTATAAGAAAATTGAAAAAGGGACCAGAGCGTCCCTCCTCCCCACCCCACTTAGACACTTGGGACATTGGTGATGGGAATAAAAAAATTAATAAATGTTAGTCAAGAATATGAATATGGTTGCATATGTAAAAAATAAGAATCTAAATGAGTCAGATACCAATTGAGGTAGAATATTGAAAATAGACATAGCCCCTGCCTTGTAAATTTAACAGTATCAAATAAAAGTAAAAAAAAAATTATGTGAATGTTGATCATTTTGGTTATAGTTTTTGCACAGCATCATGAGAAAAGTGCCAGAAAAAAAAAGAAATAAAAAAGGGGCCAGAGCAATAGGACAATGGGTAGGGCATTTGCAATGTGCGGCCATCCCGGGTTCAATCCCTGGTATCCCATAAGGTCCCCTAGCCTGACAGGAATGATTTCTGAGCACAGAGCCAGGAGTAACCCTGAGTAACCCTGGGTATGACTGAACCCCACCTCCAAAAAGAGAAAACTTGAAAAATACTGACAATGAATGAATAATAAGAACAATTTTATTATTAATCATTATTACATTAATCATATTTGAACAGCATTAAATATGGTCAGTTTCCTCTAGTCTCATTTGTTACAACTCTTGTTTACATGTTATATTCTGAATTAATTTTGCATCAAATTTATATATTAAAATACATATAACAGTGCTATTTTGATTTTTATAATGGCATGGAATTTTTATATAAGTATGATTTCTTTTAATGGCTGCTAGTATTTTAGCAATGAAATGTTCATAATTTATTTAACTAATTCCCTGTTGTTGAACATTGAGGCTGCTTATAATTTGTGTTCTTATAAATAATGCTGCATTTAATATCCTCAAGTGTAATTCTTCATGCATTGCTGATGATTTCTTTAGGACATATTTCTCAATATTGATGCTGCTGGGTTTCTGGGTGAGACCAGTTCTTAGTGATTGATTGGCCACTAACTAAACTAGCCTCCAAGAGGAGGGTGACTGAGGGGCTGAGGGAATTTGCCTACTGCTGTTCACAGCTGCTTGAGATCTTCTATTACTGCCTGCTGGATTTCAGAAAGAAGCTTTAAAGAATGACTTCAGGAAGTCACAAATCGAAAATCTTGCCACAGGTGAAACTGAACACATATATGTCAAAACAAAACTTCCCTCTTTGCTGGTTCTGAATTTTCTTTCTTTGGGGGGTAAGTTCTAAATTACTTAAGAGCACAACAGTGAAGCAGCTATTTTTCAGGCATTGTTCTTATTTCAGGGGCAACAAAAATGAAAAGGCCCTTACTGGCCATACTTCCAGTGCAGGAAATTGATATAGAAAGGGTTTCTTGTGTATTAGATTATTTGGGGGGGACATTGAGAAACACGTTTTTTAATTAGGAGGAACTAGAGGCTTCCAGACCAGGAGGTCATAGTCTATTAAGGTGATGTCTGAATTGACATTTAAAAATGAGAAATAGGGGCCGGAGAGATAGCATGGAGGTAAGGCATTTGCCTTGCATGCAGAAGGTCGGTGGTTCGAATCCCAACATCCCATATGGTCCCCTGAGCCTGCCAGGGGCAATTTCTGAGCATAGAGCCAGGAATAACCCCTGAGCGCTGCCGGTGTGACCCAAAAACCAAAAACCAAAAAAAGAAAAAAAAGAGAGAGAGACAAATAATTCATTTTACAGAAAGGGAAAGGTGTACAGGAAAAGGGAATGAAAGTTGCAAAATTTGTGGTATAATGAGGGTGATGTAAATAAGTCAGGAGAACTATGAATGCATCTCTGTAGGTATTATCTAGGTAGAACTCCTTAACCCTACTGCCATACAGGTGATAAGTCTGCCTTGATAAACCTTTTCTGAGTCTTTAGGTTCCCATTGGGTAGGTTCATTCATTTGCCTTCATGTGCCATAGGAAAATGCTCAGGTAGTTCTGATTGTGGTGTATGGTGGAAAGGAGATAATTTGCAAATTTGGGCTGGGCCCAGTCAATGTGGTCAGGTAATGGGCCAGGAGAGTTCTATTATTTTGCCAAATATTTAAATTCAATTCCTCTTCTACATACCACCTTAGATGTAGGAGATATGACATCTCAAAATCACCATTTCATGTAGCTGCCAGCATCCTTTCCTGCTACAGAAACAATCCTACAGAAAACATCTTCATTCCTTCCCCCAAACAACAATTTGATGCTATTAGCTCTGCACATTGACCTCTTTCACACCTCTTTGGGGAAATTATTGCAGTGTTAGAACTACACTGTGGAAATTTGCAGTTGTGAAGTCTGTTTTGAGTTGACCAAAGGTGACAGTCTAAGGAGGAATGATTTGAAAAGTGCTAATAGTAAAACATCAGTTATTTGGTGTTTCCAAAAGTTCTGTGCTATTTACTGTTACCGGTGTGAAAAGAATCAGTAAATAGGAAAATTGTACTTTGACCAACATAAATTAAATCTTCCCATAGCACCACTCTTTTCCTTTTTCCAGTATCTTTTATTTATTGAATATCACTTCCTATTTGAGGTCTAAGTTGAAGAAATCTTTAGCAACAATGGTAAGAAGAAGATAAAAGTGTTATAATTTCTAGACGGACATTAGATAAGACTGCTCTTCACTCTTTGCTTTGTTTTTTTTTTTGTTTTTTTTTTTTTGTTTTTTTTTGGTTTTTGGGCCACACCCGGCAGTGCTCAGAGGTTACTCCTGGCTGTCTGCTCAGAAACAGCTCCTGGCAGGCACGGGGATATGGGACACCGGGATTCGAACCAACCACCTTTGGTCCTGGATCGGCTGCTTGCAAGGCAAAAGCTGCTGTGCTATCTCTCTGGGCCCATCTCTTTGCTTTGTTTTATAAAAACTGTAAATATGGGTTATGGGACTAAGCAGAAAAGAAAAATTGTACCTAAATTATAGAAGTAGTCCCATTGATAAACTCCTCATGCTGCTACATGGTGTATGCAGATTGTCTGAATGTATATGAGTTCAGAAAATCATATAAGATAATGCAATAATTTATATTTGAATTTTTGGAATATAACACAGTTGTATATTAGTTTTAAATATAAATTAGCTTTATTGGGAGTTATCAGTTTGCACATTCAGTTGTTATAGGAGACATCTCGCTCACTCCCCACTTCTGTTCTTAATTAGTATGAGGGGAATTGGGAGTTCATCTGGGCACCCTAGCAGTCAGCACATTCTCATATCTATCTATTACTGATGTTCAGCAACTTTGCTTTCTTAGGTTCATCCTATATTTTTCTAAACAATAGCTAAATATGAGTCAAAGACTTGAGAAATATCATATTAAAATTTAGAGATATTTCTGCATTGGCCAACTTTACAACCCTTTTATCACAACTAATGCAAAAGTGAGTTAATATCCTTCTGGGTCTGTCACCTCTGTCCATCAATCTGGCTGTGACTAACAAAGAAAGAGTGCAGCCAACCACGGAAAGGCAGGCATACAGTTGAGTAGGAACATTGAAGACAGAGATGCCCTTGGTTCTCTGATAGCGAAGGTTTGAGACACTGACACTGACGACTTGCTTGGACTTATAAAAGGGCAAATGGATTTTTTAGATGCCACATCTGAGAAGCTAATATATGAACCTCTGGCCCTCAACCTTATCCTGTCTCTTACTCCAACTTGCTCTTTTTAGGAGTGTCTGATAGAATATTAACATATTTTGAACAATTCATGATCTTGGTGAAAATAAGAATTTACCTTACTATTTTTTAAAATAAATATGCTTACTGAAAATCCCCAAAATGGACTATGCCTAATGGACTGATGCTTTTCATTGTCTTCAATATTGCTTTTACATTTCACTTTCATCATGACAGTTGCTATTCACGGACTGAGTGCAGTAGAAAAATGCTTTAAAAATGTTCTGAAAGTCAGAAACTGGCTAAGAAGTCAGCACACCTTTATCAAGTCTATTAACTCCATTTTTCTTGCATCTGACTGTTTCCAGTTTTTTTAATGGCTTTCATTTTTAAATGAATTACTTAATTTTTCTGAAAGTAGGTGTTAATGCAATTAAGTTTGGGGAACATTTCTTCCAGACTTTTAAAAAAATGTATTTGAGGTGACTGGAAAGATAGTCTATAAGTAAGGTTGCACATATAGCTAACCCACTTCAATCCTTGGCACTGTACTAGGTCCAGACCACCATCATGGGTACTCAAACACAGAGCCAAGAAATAGCACCTGACCTCTGCAGGATGTGAAAATAAAACCCACAAACAAACAAGCAAACAACAACCACACACACACAAAGGAAATGAGTGAGGCCAGGAAATAGTAAGGTTTTGTCTTACATGCAGCTTACCCACTCATTCTGTGTTAATCCCCAGGTTGGCATATAGTTCCCTAAGCACCTCCAAGAATAATTACTGAGCACTGAGCCAGAAGTAGTCCCTTTGTACCATCCAGTATGACTGAAATTACCCCTTGTTCTCCTCAAAGCAAAAAACCAAAACATTGTATTTGAGGTAATAGGATTAAATGGTGTTATATTATGTATAAAGTTATTGTACCACCACCACCAACATGCCCAATAATTTCCATCACTGTCCCAAATGTCACTGGAGTGCACCTCTTCCTTCCCAATTCCCCCTCTAACCTGCTTAGTAATCTCACTTTTGTAGTCAAATTTCAAGTCATTTGATTTATTTAGATATATAATAAATATGCAAATATGCAAATTTATTATATATACTCATAATATCTCATATGCAATGTGGCACATTTTAAGATACATTTATTTTAAGTCAGAAAACTCACTTTTGTATTTTTGACGTTGAAGTGGCATATAAGAGTGAAATGTTAAGGTGTAGTTTGCCACAATACTTCTACCACCAAAATGGCTGATTGTCTTTAGCAATTAGAAAACACCAATTTTAATATGGAATCTGTACATGTATAATTATTAATATGTAATTCTTGTATAGCTGGTGAAGTATTGCCATTGTTTCAGCACCTGCATTTCACTCAACAAGCTAATTTAGAACCGTAAGTTGTTGATTCCCTTTCATCTTTTTTGTCTTATATTAATGATTATGAAAACTTGTAAGCCCAGTTCTCAAAAAGTTTAACATTTATACTGAAGACTTATTATTTTGCTATCTAGTTTTTTGTGCTTAAGAGAAATGAAAAGAGATGTCTACACAAAAGTTGTATGTATAATATGGAAGTATTATTCATAATAGGCAACCACAAGAAATTCAAATGTCTGTTGACTGCTAACTAGAGAACCATAGTTATTTGGTATTATCTGCATATAATAGAATACTACTCAATTGTTGACTAAAACAGATTTTATGTTATTATAATATTATTATTATTATTAAAATTTTATTTTATGTTATTACATAAAAATAAGCAAAAGGAACCAGTAACAGAATGTCAGACATTACCCACCTTAATTCAACTAAGAGGTTCAGAACAGGAAAAACTTTTGTTGGTTAGAGCTGAATGTGAGACAAAGGGGGACTGGGGGTGGTAACAAAGATTATGGGGTTTAGTTCTGAGATGATGAATTTATTCTAAAATTAACTCTGGAAATGATTGTAGATTTTTGTGCAACTACTAAAAACCATAGAATAATATACATCAAGTGAGTGCTTGTGTGGGTTGGAGGGGTGCTGGCAGAGGTGGTGGGCATGTATTTGAGACACTGTATGCCTGAGCTTTAGCTTTAACATCATTGTAAATCATGATGCCTAAGTAAAATCCAGAAAGAAAAATATTTTTCTTAATAACAGGAAGAAATAATAAACATGAAAAATATAAAATTCAAGGCTTTTGTTGTTGTTGAAAATGAGAAGAATTATATCTGATTAAATAATTTTATAGACAGTGATAATGGCATGTTTCCTGAACTGGGTGGTGGGTTCACTGTATTCAACAATCATATTTATCTAAAATAAATACTTATATCAGAATTTCTTTTGGATTTATGATAAATCTCATAAATTGAAGAATCTCTGACACCCTCCTTTCCAAAATATCGTTGAATTCTGGGGAGATTTCACTTCAATATGTCTCTTTTGGGGGAAGAATGGCCTTTCAAACATTTCTTAGGAAGCTCAATAATGTTTGGGCAGTGGGCTGTACTGTTCAATCCAAGAGCTAGTGCTGTGATAGTTTGAACCTAGCAGTTCTGGCAGACTCTAAACCAGCACACAGGTCCTCAGAAATTTCCAGGACTATACCTGACAGCATTCAGGGGGCCAGGCAATGCTGTGATTTGAATTCAGAATCTAACCCTGCAAGGTATATGTCTCTGATGCCTGAATTACTCCCTAATAGATCATTAAAAATGTTATTTCACAGACTAAATTATTTTTTTGTTTCATTGTCACTGTTATCTTTGTCACATCACCATTTCACAACACATGTTGTGTACCATTTTTCAGTGCAATAGAATGGGGGACATATCTGATTTCTCTATTTGATTAGAGGTAAGATATAAAAAATAATTATAAAATCCCAGCTAAGCATTTTGTATCTCTTCAATTCCAAGCACTGTTAGAGGAGCTCTATCTGAAGCCTTAATTTAATTGTTAAAATTTTGCTTTGCAATGTCTATGATCTTTTTTACATTTTAATGAAAAATCTAGGGTTCAGATGAAGAAAAGTCATTAGACTCTGACAGCTAGTTAATAAAAGGATTGTTTGAGAATTTCAACCCTAGTAATATTGGAGTCCATACTGTTTAAAATATTGCTGTGTTAATTTTTACGATACTGAAGTATTTTATGAGTTAAATCCCATATCTCTTTAGATCTGCGAAGATCTCATTGTCAACCATATTTTTGGTTTGTATTGAGAAAATGTGTGTTTTCAGGGAAGGAATGTAATACATACAGCTCATACTTTTGTATATTTGAGTACCTAGGTTCAATTCTTGGTGTACACAGATGCATGCACTTACTCACGTGCACACAAACAAAATAAGTGATTTTTCCAGCTATAAAATTTTACTGAGTATGTATTGTCAAATGGCATATTTCACCCAGAGTTTGGACATCATCTCCCCATTGTAAAAACTTGAGAATGTTGAAGATTAGGGTGTTTTGCCAATTGGAGAATCCATTCTGCAAAAAAAGCTTCAATGGTGGAGAACAGTATTTGATTAATGCCAGATGAGTATAATAGCGGGGTTTTTTTTTTTTTTCGTTGCACTTCATAAAAAAAAAAAAACAGCATTATATAGTGGAAGGAGACTTAGAGACCATCAATCTCAATTCATTATGTTAGGAGTAAGTGGATCTGAGACTTAAGATTAAGCAAGATGTGCAGCACTGCTGATGACCTCTCAAAATTATGGACTTTGTGAAATTCTGAGTCATCTTGTGAGCCAAAAGTAAGGTCGCTGTGAGACTTTTTTGTTTGTTCTTTCACTTTTTAAATTAATATCGCTATTTAAGCACCATGATTATAAACATGTTTGTATTTGGGTTTCAATTATAAAAAAAGACCACCCCCTTCACCGTGCAATATTCCCACCACCAATGTTCCCCATCTTTCCAGCTTTGTGCTAGCCAATGTTTCAAGGATTTTGTATCAGAAAAATAAGGCAAAGGGTAAGACAGGGCATTTGTCTCTTCAAAAAATCATTATCTATATGAGAATATAAATTAAGGTCTCCAAATTAGAGTGGGCTGATGTTATAATAAGACAGTATTATGGTATAATAATACTGTAAGACTTAGAAAATAGACTTTTATTTCAATCTTGGTGAGAAAAAGAAGTGAGAGAAAGGAATTTAGATAGTTGGTATTATGATGCATCTAACAAATAGGTGAAGCTCAGAGAAATTTGGTATCTTGAAGAAGACATTCTTTAAAAGCAATTTAGGTTTTACACTCGGAAATCACTTCTGGAAGGCTCAGAAGATAATATGAGAGGCCCAAGGCAAGGTAAACACCTTACCTGCTGTAATACTACTCCAGCCTCTCTCCCCATTTTTTTTATTGAGGTATTGTGATTTATAATAGTTCTAATGGTAGTTAAAGACATACTTACAATTATACACCATTCAAACACTATATTAACCATCAGAGTATTCACTTTCTTCCACCAAGCACCTAAAGGTCCCTCCTGTTCCAACCTCTAACTCATCCCTGTAAACTAAGTTCTGTGAACCAAGTTTCTAGTATTTGTTACCTTTACTGTGTGCTGAAAAGGACACTCTTAATTGGGCAAAATAAAGAGTAAATGATGCTGATGTAGTCCTTTCTTCTTCTTTTTTTTTCCCCATAAATGAGTGGGCTTCATAAGCTCACTCAAAACTGGAAGACAGATAACAAGAATAGATTTTTTCCCTAGAGAGCTTATTTGATGATATCCTCCAATGACATTTTGTGGAAGGGAGGAAAAGATGAAAATAAAATGGGGAGTAAAACAGTAGTAAAGTGGATAGGGCATATATCATGTATGCATTTGACCCAGGTTTGATCCCCAGCATCTTTTGTGGGCGCCCAAACCCACCAGAAGTGATTCCTGAGTACAGAGCCAGAAGTAACCCATGAGCACTACCAAATGTGGCCCCAAAACAAAAACAAAAACAAAAAAAAAGAAAGAAAGAAAGAAAAAGGGTTTACTTAGTCGAGAGCAATTATTTAGTTAGTTGTGACAAATATAGATTTATATTTTATGTGATAAAATAAAGAATATATTTTTATATTCAAATGCATCTTGATTCTAAAGATGTTAACATGTGGGGAAATGCATATTTTCAGAGTGGAATTGAAATGTTATTTAGCGTGTCAAGAGAATGAATGAGACTTCTAGCAGTGTTCTTTGTAGATTTTAAATAGGTAGCAATATTTTATGTAGATTTTTAAATAGACCTTTCTAATGACCTAATAAAGGACCTTTGTCCTTGACCTTTATGTTTATAGCTTTCCTTACTTTATATAATGTACATATCACCAAAAAAAATCCCCACAAGTGATTGTTTTCTATGAACAGTTGTCTTTTATTGTGTGTAACAAATTGGTAGAAGTCTTGGGTGACCATTTGGATGTGGTTGATTAAAACAGCTGCCGTTATTTCACTTAGATTTCAAGTCAAGTATTGAAACTTTGTGGACCACTGGCGACCAATGGGGCCATCATATGGTTTAAGAAATGGGGTTTTGAAATTAGGCTGTGAAGATATGGTGGTTACCAGAAGAGTGTTTACTAAAAAGGATGTTGTGTAGAACATGGCAGACATGTGAATAAAGTGATGGTGCTGAACTTTGGTGATAGGTGTTATGAGACACACAAACACACACACACACACACACATGCATGCACACACACAAATGTGAAACTCTATTCCTGATTTTATATAGTGTTGCATGTAAAAGTATGGTACCAATACAATTTTATTTAAATTAAAAATTGCCAAAACATATTAATAAAATATAAATAAAAACCAGTGCAAAATCATGTCAAGTTTGTAAAGAAATGCCCGGGGATAATTGACATGTCTGCCCTTTGTGTTACTCCTGGGAGGAAATTGCTGTTTTTGTGCTTAGCCTAAGTTTTTAATGGCTGCTGTCTCCCTCTGCAGCTGGGTGTTTTCAGATCCTCTGGTCTGTCTGGTCTGCTCTTCCCTGACATTTGCTTGGTGGGACTCCAGCCAGGAATGTCTAAGAGACAAGGGCAGCTGGGTCTGCTTTGACCTCAAGATTGCATTTTGCTTCTGTAGCTGTTTGGCTTCAGTTCTCACCATTTGGGGCACTTCTACCAGCAAAATACAGACAGTTCTGCCAATGTCAGATACATTCTTCACATTCCCCATGTGTTTAGACTTGTACAATTTGAGAAAGTACACTGAGCTAGGAGACGGGGTTGCAGAAGGTGGTTGAATCTGCTGTCTGCAACCTATAGATACCATGAATAAGTGACCTTCCCTCCACCCCAATGTTCCTAGGAAATTTTTCTTAATTGGCTTATACATCATACCCAAATCAGAAGGTCACTATATTGGGACATATAAGACAGATAAATTGGAACCCCTTTCCTTGGGCAGATTAAAGTGGTTATTTCTCTGCCAAATACAGTGGTTGGAAATGTATTCAAATAAAGGATGCATATAATAGATTTTTGTTTACGATAATTGTATTTTCTTAGCAAAATTTTGAATCTGTCCAAATATCTTTAAATATTTGTTTTCACATGATGAAAGGTCCCACATTGATTTTTGCCTTGTAAATTTCCTTATTTTGAGATCTTCTCTATGAATATTTTTGTGGGGTCTTGATAACACCATCATCTTTTTCACAGCCATCAGTGTGACATTGTGCTAGATTGCAGTTAGAGTGCCCAGGTCTTTTCCTCTGCTACTTCCCTACTCCATTTTCAGTATTTCTGCTGGTTTCTCCTACTATCAGTAACTGAATTTTTATTTTTTTGTATAAACCCTGACTTTTTACCTCCTAGAAGTAATTTCTCTTTTACTCTAGAATATTAAAATTTCATATGTATGTATCTATATATCTATATATAGATATATTTATGTACCTGTGTCTCAGATACAGGCACTATTTTTTGTCCCCCTGAAAGCCAGATGCATATGACTATTTTGGGGCCACACCCAGCTGTGCTCAGGGGCTTACTCCTGGCTGTGAAAGATTTGTAATTCATGTTGGCCACAATAAAAATTATTTAAAAAATAAAAAACTCCTCTTGCACAGAACATGGAATTTGTTTTTCAGGTGATTGTTACACTCTTATGGACACTGGTTAAGGAAGTTGTTTGAGTTTTTGGGCCACACTTGGCTGTGCACAAGATTTATCCCTGCACCTGCACTCAGGGATCAATCATGGCAGGCAGGATGCCAGGAATCAAACCTAGATCTGTTGTTTGTAAGGCAAACACCCTCCCTGCTATATTATTGCTCCAGCCCCTGGTTAAGAAATAGTTGTTAGGGGTCAGAGAGAGTACAGTTCTAAGGTACTTACCTTGCTCATAGATGACCCAAGTTCAATCCCTGGCATCCTGTATGGTCACTAAATCCTCTTCAGAGGTGTTTCCTGAGTATAGAACCAGGAGTAAACTTTTAAGCATTATGTGTACATATGCATATATATGCATATATGTTAGAATATTATATAGGGAAGAAAAAATTTCTACTCATTTTTGACTCATTGATTTGGATCCTGAAATAAGACTAAAAAATGTGGATTAGCAAAAAAAAAAAAAAACAAAACAACAGTTTTGACATATAGAACTTATTTACACAGGAGACTCCAGTAAGAGGGAATTTAGGGTTTGGATTTGCATAGTATTTTAACAAGAAAGTAATACATTTTTAGGGAAGTGACAAAATGAAGGAAAAAGATTTATTATGTAGATCCCCTGGTTCTATTGTTGAATTATGAATTATAATAGTCTAGAGTTATTTCTAAGAATTAATAAGAATTGTTCTGCTCTTTTTAGTAGAGAGGAAAAGTGGTTTATGTGTGGTGTGTGTGTGTGTGTTTGTGTGTGTGTAGCTTCTAAGATTCTGGTCTTGAGTGCTCATATGCACCATAAAGTAGAAGATTTTTCTTCACAATTTAGGTTTATTGTATATTTACAATAAGATTATATGAAGGTGTCACATCATAGCATACATGGATATAAACAAATTAGTAGTAAAAAAGATGAGTTAGGGGTTTGAGGCACTTAAAATGGAGTCTTAGAGACAGGTTAGTAACAAACAGTGGAGGTCTGTAGAGTTCCTCCTTACCTATTCATTTGAAGAGGAGGTGGGGCTTCTTTTTTGTTTGTTTGTTTGTTTTGTTGTTTGTTTTTGTTTGTTTTTGGGTCACACCTGGCAACGCTCAGGAGTCACTCCTGGCTCGATGCTCAGACATCGCTCCTGACAGGCTCGGTGGATCATATGGGATGCCAGGATTCAAACCACTGTCCTTCTGTATGCAAGGCAAATGCCCTACCTCCAGGCTATCTCTCCAGCCCAGGGCTTCTTTTCTTGAGTGAGGTTCCCTAGCAATTCTCCCTGGAGAAGGCTTCCAAGCTATGGGAAATGTGGAACCCAGAAGTGTTCTGTATTTGGTCCTAATTTTATGTGCAATTTTATATCATAGTTCAGATATATGTTCCCAAGACCATCTGTTAATTTTAATTGAGGTTTCTCACACAGATAAAGAAATTGATCTGTTCTTGTCTTTCACATATCTATTTGTATTGATAACACAAGACATGATTTTACTGACCTCAAGTTATCATTTTTGAGATGCTATTCCATCTAAGTAGCCCCCTACCTTTTCATAAACCAGGGTCACTACCATTTCAGTGCACATAATCATCTGTCAGGAGTGCTGCAGTATCACTTTATAACAGTATGATTAATTATTTTCATTTGTCTTCAGCTCAAAATAGTTCTTATGTCATATTGGCATATTTTGGAATGACAAATTATGAACTCCATCAATTATTATCCCAGAGCAGAACAAGCAAGTGCAGTCATCTCAAGAACAGATGAGAGGATACCACACACACTGCACTCAGCTCTTCAGACTAGATGGTCTTAGACTTTCACCTGAAAAAAATCAGCTAGAATCACCCAATCCATTACCAGCATTAGTCAACACCAGTTTTTTCCTTGAAAGAAAAAGCCAAGATAAATCTGGCTGTTTGTTGACAACTTCTGTGAAAGCTCAATATGATAATTTTGTGACATCTAAGACTTTTAGTTCTGTTAATTGAGTGGCTACATTGAAACGCTGGGACATAGGTACTTTTCAGAGATGTCTGTAAACAAGAATTGCTCAGTCTATCAGGAAATGCCAATGAGAATGGAAAGCCTAGAAAAGAGATCAGAGAAGCTATAAAATAAGACCACAATTATTCTTCTTTGTTATCGACATTGTGTTCTATTTGTTGCTGTCAAAGATAGTATGGCAGTGATTAACATTGGCTGAAGGTCTAACAAAGAGTATATTAGTTGAATGGCATTTTTTTAATATAAATTTTTATTTTGATCATAATGGCTTACATATTGTTGACAATAATATTTTAGGTACATATTTACATAAAATCAGGGGGGATTCCCATCGCCAAATTGTCATCCCTACGCCTCTGTTTCTATCCTACCTCCCTTTTCCTTTTCCCTCACCCCAGGGCGGCTAGAATATGTGGTCCCCTCTGTATCTAACCCACTACTTAGTAGTCTTGCACCTGTTTGGTCCTGATGCCTCCCTTATTTCCCCCTCTATCTGGAGTCAGGACTAGCTAGTTCAAGTTGCGTGGTTTTGTTTGAAGGAGAAAAAAGCAATAAACTGGGGTAAGAGTCTAATACCCCGAAAATGGGCGGAGTCCTTCTAAAGGCTCTCATCATCACTCTGGGAGATGGAGAAAAAGTAGGTGAAACACTCCACTAGTACCAAAAGAAGTGTCAAATATCCAGTGAGGGCTCCAGCTATTTCGATAAGCACCACACAGAGCAGACAAAACAAACAAACAAGTAGAAAAAAAAATAAAACAAAAACAGACAAACAAAAATCACGCCATGGTCTTGAATTAAGAAACATGGCATAGCACATAACGAAAGAGAAGAAAGGAAGAGTAAAAAAAAAAATAAAAAAAATAAGTATAATTGGGGACTACACTTTCAATAATCACACCCAAACAGAGAAATCGACCAAAATAGATTGGTAAATCAAAAATAATAATAACAATAATAAATGAAGGTACTATATATATTTATATCAAAAAAATAACCAAGGTTTTGTGCTTTTTGTATTTTTGTTTTTTTCCCTCCTGCACTGGCACAGTAAATATTGGGGTCATTCGAAAAAGAATTCACTTGGCCTAAGAGATATGGGATTTCTCCGTCCTTGGAGCATACTGTCATGGGATCAACTCTAGACATTGCTCAGGATCCTTTACTTTCCCGGTGGTGTTTTTTTTTTTTTTTTTTTTCTTTCTTTTTTTTTTCCTTTGGTGTGTGGAAGACTTCTGCTCTGTGTTTAGAGGTCTCAGTATCTGTACAGATCCTGAGGTGGGACTTATGATGAAGTCAGTCTTTGTGGTTCTAGAGGTTCTGTTACCTCAGTGTCATTTTAACCCATCTTCTGTGGTTGATGATCTTGGTCTTTGCACTGAGCCTAGGGTGGCACCTAGGATAGCGTCTTTCTTTGTGCTCCCAAAAGCCCCATTCCGTTACAATTGTCTCTGCCGGATCTTTGGGGCTGGGGATCATGATTCTTGTGCAGGTCATAGTTCAAACCCTAAACTAGGGCTTATTTATTGGTCCCAAGATGTATACAGTCTGGTCGTGGATCAAGCAGCCAGTCATCTGTAAATCCCGATCTTGGGTTTTTGTCCTACCAAAGGGAGCCAAGACTTCTGGTTTTGTCTTGTCGTTAGTTGGTAAGGTAGGCTAATCTGCTCTAAGGTCAAAATGATCACATTTTCCCCGTTGTCAGGATATCATGTTAGAGGTGGGCCTTGTTGTTGGTCTCGTCTTATTAAGGCTGTCCTGGATGGAGTTTGTTTCCTGCAGCTGTTGTGGAGAGCTGTGCCGTTTCTATGTCGGAGATCCAGGGTTCAAGGCTGGATGAATGGTATCTAATCACCTGAGGTCTAATTTGATTCCACATGACATATTTTCAAGGCAGGAGATATCCCTATATTTTAAATAACTATGAGTTCCTATCTCTAGTAGATAAGAGCTCTCTTTTATTTTTTTTTTAAATGTAAAATTTCTCCTTTACTTAGTGTGCCTTTGTAGGGGGAAGTGGTGCTACATTATAATGTCTGTGTATTCGTGGGTGGACTGATGGGATAACAGCCACAGGTCACCTACCAAAAAACGAAGAAAAAAAAAAGGGGGGGGGGATTGAAACTGTATGTGCTCACAAATATATATGAAGGACAAACATTTAAAAAAAAAAAAAAGATAAATAAATAAATTAAAAAAAAAAGAAATAAAATGAGTTAGCGAAATTTTTAAGGGACCAAAGTGGTGCAAAAGACTACCTTACATTTGGGGGAGGGCAGGTAAAGAGGTGGTGTATTACAGGTCTTATGCCTATGTTGGAAGTACAGTTTTTCCCATTGTCTTTTGGGTTTTTCTTGTGGTGTGTGGGTTCCCAGGCATCTTCCTAACCCACCCCCTGACCTTCTTCAGATTGGTAAATATTTGCGGCAGGGGGGTCTTGGAAGAGTTCTTGCATTGGGGATACTTTTGGATCTAGGCCCGGTTTCAAGGAGCAGTTCGCGTTAGGGGGAGTTGGTCGGGAGGGCCTCGCAGCATGAGTCCATAGGGGAGTTGGCTGTCTTTTCTTTCAGGAGACGAGGTGTGGTTTTATCTGGGTGTCCTCTCGCCTGGGTGCTGGGTACTGGTTCATTGGGTAGGAGGTCGATCTTGATGCCTAATAGAATAAGGACTGGGGGTGAAGAGTTTTAATATGGTGGGAGATCTGGATGGGATTGAGGGGTGAGGGGATAGTTGGATTTCCGGAGGGGGGAAAGGGGAAGGTGTATGGGAAGGGTTTGAAGGGAGAGAAAAGAGAAAATACCTTAGAGAGAAAAGGGGGGGAGAAAGGGAGAAAAGTAATGAGCAGAATAGAAGAAGAAAAAGAAAAAAAAAAAGTAGTGAGGAGAGGGGAGAGAATAGCAAGGGAATGCTGGTTTGATTGAATGTGTTCGAAGAATAGAGCCTGTAGTTTAAGTCTGTACGTCTCAGGTACTGCTTCAGTGGTCTGACTGGTCACGTGCTTCAATTCCTAAATGAAGGTATTACCTAAAGATAAAGTGTATGTTAAAGAGTTTTCTTGTGGCCATCTCGTAGTGCAAGCAAGGTATGGTATCCCGTGTGGTATCCCGAGTTGCCACCTTAGTTTGTCCGCCCTTTGTATCCAAGGGCACCTGTGGGCAGAAAAGCTGAGAGGTTATTTAAAGTATAGTAAGATAAAGGCATTAAAAGGTAGTGTTATGGTATGTTGCCATTGTAGTCCGTGATTTCCCTTGGTGTTCTATACTTGTGTTCCTGTATATGAACTCTCAGGGATTATTGTGGACCTTTGTTGTAGAAGTCTGATTACATACCTGTTCTCTCTATGCTGCCGTTTCTGTTGTTGCTGTTTTCTTTGTGGTATAATGTGTAGTCAAGAGTTTGCGTTGTTCCTTTTTCATGTATTTTGGACACTACTCCCACGTCTATGCTGACTATTACAGTGTTCGGAGTTTCTACCCTGTTATTTGATAGGATTTAGTTGTGTATAAACTATGTGTTCTAGGTGTTTCAGAATAGTGCTACCATTCTGTGTTTATCTTTTGTCTTCTGACTTACTTCGTTTAACATAACATGATCTAGGTCCATCCATGTTGCTGCAAAGTCTGTGATTGTATCGTTTCTGACTGCCATGTAATATTCCATTGTGTATATGTACCACATCTTAATGATCCATTCATCTGTTGTTGGACATCGAGGTTGGTTCCAAAATTTGGCTATTATACTGAGTGCTGCAATAAATAGTGGGGTGCATATATATTTTGGAATGAATGTCCTTCCATCTTGTGGGTATATGCCTAGTAGAGCAATTGCTGGGTCAAATGGCAGATCAATTCTGAGTTCTTTGAGCACTCTCCAGACTTTTCTCCATAGATGTTGGACTAGGGGGCATTCCCACCAGCAGTGGATGAGAGTTCCTTTCATACCGCATCCTCGCCAACAAAGGTTGTTTCCATTATTTTTGATGTGAGCCAACCTCACTGGTGTAAGGTGGTATCTCATTGTTGTCTTGATTTGGATCTCCCTGATGATGAGTGAAGGTGAGCATGTTTTCATGTGTTTGTTGGCCATCCTTCTGTCTTCCTCAGAGAAGTGTCTATTCATTTCATCTCCCCATTTTTCTATGGCTTTATTTGGTTTTGAGGGGCTCAGCTTTCTGAGTGCTTTGTATGTTCTAGATATCAGCCCTTTATCTGATATGTCAAGTGAAAAGATTTTTTCCCATTCTGTTAGCTGTCTTCTTGCATTAAGTAGGGTTTCTTTTGCCATGCAGAAGCTTTTTAGTTTGATGTAGTCCCATTTGTTTATATTTGATGCTAACGTTCTTGCCATTGGTGCTCCGTTCTCAAAGACCTTTTTGATATATAGGTCTTCGAGTGTTCTGCCTATTTTATTCTCGATAAACTTTATAGATTCAGGTCTGATTTCAAGGTCTTTGATCCATTTTGAGTTGACTTTTGTATAAGGAGTGAGGTATGGGTCAATTTTCACTTTCGTACATGTGGTTTTCCAGTTGTACCAACACCATTTGTTGAATAGGCTTTCTTTGTTCCATTTCAGATTCTTGCCTCTTTTATCAAATATTAGTTGGCTGTATATCTGGGGGTTTATGTCTGGGAATTCTGTTCTGATCCACTGGTCTGAGCTCCTGTCTCTGTTCCAGTACCATGCTGTTTTAATTACTATGGCTTTATAGTATAGTTTCAAGTTAGGTAAGGAGATGCCTCCCAGCTTCTTGTTTTTCAGTATGTGTTTGGCTATCCTGGATCTTTTGTGGTTCCAGATGAATTTTGTGATTGATTGTTCTATTTCTTTAAAGAGTTGTGTCTGAATTTGGATAGGGATTGCATTAAATCTATATAGAAGTTTGGGTAAGATAGTCATTTTGACTATGTTAATTCTACCTATCCATGAGCATGGGATGTTCTTCCATTTCTTTAGATCTTCTTCAATTTCTTTCTGAAGTGTTTTGAAGTTTCCCTGGTAAAGGTCTTTCACTTCTCTTGTAAGGTTTATTCCTAGATACTTGATATTTTTTGATACTATCTTAAATGGGATTGTATTTTTAATCTCTCTCTCCTCAACTTCATTGTTTGTATATAGAAACGCTACTGTCTTTTGTGTATTGACTTTGTATCCAGCCACTTTGCTGTATTGGTTGATTGTTTCTAGGAGTTTTACTGTGGACTCTTTAGGGTTTTTGATGTATATCATCATATCGTCGGCAAATAGAGCTAGCTTGTGTTCATCTTTCCCTACTTGAATTCCTTTGATTCCCTTCTCTTGTCGGATTGCTATTGCTAGGACTTCTAAGGTTATATTGAATAAGAGTGGAGAGAGTGGACAACCTTGCCTAGTTCCTGACCTTAGTGGGAATGCTTCTAGTTTCTCGCCATTAAGTATAATGTTGGCTGTAGGCTTTTCATATATAGCTGTAACTATCTTGAGGAAGGTTCCTTCTAACCCTATTTTGCTGAGTGTCTTTAACATGAAAGGATGTTGGATTTTGTCAAATGCCTTCTCGGCATCAATTGATATGATCATGTGGTTTTTGTCTTTCATGTTGTTGATGTGATGTATCATGTTTATTGATTTGCGTATGTTGAACCAACCTTGCATTCCTGGTATGAAACCCACTTGGTCGTGATGTATGATCTTTTTGATGAAGTGTTGGATTGGTTTGCTAGGATTTTGTTGAGTATCTTTGCATCTATGTTCATTAGTGAGATTGGTCTGTAGTTTTCTTTTTTGGTGGTGTCTTTGCCTTCTTTGGGAATGAGTGTGATATTAGCCTCATAAAAGGAGTTGGGGAGGATTCCTGTTTTTTCTATGGTTTGGAAAAGCCTTTGGAACAGTGGTAATAGGTCTTCTTTAAATGTTTGATAGAATTCACCTGTAAATCCATCTGGGCCTGGGCATTTGTTCTTAGGGAGTTTTTTAATTACCTCTTCAATTTCCTCTGAAGTGATTGGTCTGTTTAGACTTTCTAGATCTTCCTTTTCCAGTCTTGGAGGAGGGTGTTTGTCCAAGAATCTGTCGATTTCTACTGGGTTCTCTAGCCTACTTGAATATAGTTGTTCATAATATGATCTCATGATATGTTGTATTTCTTGGGGTTCTGTTGTAATCTCTCCCCTTTCATTTGTGATCCTAGTGATTTGGGTGTTTTCCCTCTTTTTTTTGGTGAGTCTCGCCAATGGTTTGTCTATCTTGTTTATTTTTTCGAAAAACCAACTCCTGGTCTCATTGATTTTTTGTATTGTTTTCTTAGTTTCGATATTGTTTATTTCTGCTCTGGTTTTTATTATTTCTTGCCTTCTGTTTGTGGTTGGATTTCTCTGTTGCTGTTGTTCCAATTCTTTGAGGTGATCTTTTAAACTGTTGGTTTTGTTGTTTTCCTGTTTCTTGACATAGGCCTGTATTGCTATGAGTTTCCCCCTAATTACTGCTTTTGCTGTGTCCCATAGATTTTGACATGTTGTCTCTTCATTGTCATTTGTCTCAAGGAATCTTTTTATTTCTTCCTTGAGTTGTTCTTTGATCCAGCTGTTGTTAAGCAGCATGTTGTTTAGTCTCCAGGTATTAGTTTTCCTCCATTGCTTCTTCTTGACATCAATTTTAAGCTCTGTTGCATAGTGATCTGAAATGGTACTTCTAATGATCCTTACCTTTGTGATCTTACATAGGTTGGCTTTGTATCCTAAGACATGGTCTATTCTGGAGAAGGTTCCATGTGGGTTTGAGAAGAATGTGTATTCTGCTTTCTGGGGATGGAGGGCTCTATATAAGTCTGTTAGCCCTAAATCTTCTAATTTTTCATTTAGAGCTCTTATTTCTTTGCTATTTTTCTGCTTGGAGGATCTGTCCAGTGGTGATAGTGGAGTATTGAGGTCCCCTACTATTATCACAATTCCCTTCATGTGTTTCTCCAGGTTTGCCAGTAGTTGCCTCACATATTTTGGTGACTCTACATTAGGTGCATAGATATTGACCAGGGTTAGTGTTTCTTGATCTAATGTTCCCCTGACCAGTAAGTAGTGACCCTCTTTGTCTCTGATCACTTTCTTGAGGTTGAATACAATTTGGTCTGATATAAGAATGGCTGTCCCTGCTCTTTTTTGTTTTCCATTGGCCTGAATAATTACTTTCCATCCTTTTATTCTAAGCCTGTGCTTATCCTGTAGCTGTAGGTGTGTTTCTTGCAGACAGCAGAAGTCCGGTTTATTTTTCCTAACCCAGTTCTCTACTATGTGTCTTTTAATTGGAGAGTTTAGTCCGTTTACATTTAGGGAAATTATTGATAGAGAGGACTGTTGTGCAGTTGTATTGTGTGGAGTGGTTGTTGTTACAATCGGGGGTTTGGATTGTGTAATTCTTCTCTGAGTAAGTCGCTTAGGATCGGCTTAGTTTGCACAAATAGTTCAAGTTCATTCATGTTTGAGAATGTTTTTAGTCTGCCCTCCCATATGAATGATAGTTTTGCTGGGTATTGGACCCTGGGTTGGAAATTTCTTTCATTCAGTCGTTTAAATATGTCATTCCACTGTCTTCTTGCTTGAATTATTTCAAATGGGAGATCTGGTTTGATTCTTATGTCCTTTCCTTTGTACTTGAGGTTTTTTTTCTCCCTTATTGCTTTCAGGAGTTCCTCTTTCTCTTTGTTTTTTGCCATTTGGATTATTATGTGTCTTGGTGTGGGTTTATTGGGGTCTACTTTATTAGGGACTCTCTTGACTTCTTGGATTTGTCCTGAATTGTCTTTCCAGAGGGTGGGAAAGTTCTCTGTTATTATCTCCCCGACTACCTGTTCTACCCCCTTCCCTATTTCCTCCCCTTCTGGTATACCCACAATTCTTAGATTGTTTCTTTTGTCCTTGTTCATTAGATATTGGATTTTTCCTTCCAGTGCTTTGCCTTTTATTTCTTTGTTGGTTTCTTGATCATTTTTTGATTGCAGTTTTCCTTCGAGTTCTTCTATGTGCTTCTCCAACTCTGTGTTTCTGCTCGTAAGGCTTGTTACCTTGTCTTTTAATTCCTTCACTTCTTTTTGTATGGACTCTCTCATGTTCTTTGACATTTCTTCTTTAATTTGGCTGATTCGTTCGTCCATGGATTTTTTATATTCGGTTGTTAGGGTTTCTTTTAATTCTTTTAGTAATTCTTGCATTTCCTTCCTCATGACTGCTTTTAGGTCTTCTTCCCGTGGATCTGTGCGCTTTGGTGGACTTGGAAATTTGATAGGGTTTGTCATGGTGTCTCCAGTTATTAGCGATTTCCTTGCTTTACGCATTGTTCTTTGTATTTAATGGTGTATTTTGGAGTGCTGTGGCTTCTAATTTTGGCCTGCTTTGGTCCCCTTCCTGAAGGTGTTTCTAGAGGGGCCTGTTGGGTGAGTTTGTTGGGCCTAGCCCTTTCTCCTCCCCTTTGCTACCTAGAGTGCAGCCTTCCTGCTGTGGGTCTTGTTCCTTTCTGCTCCTTATTTCTGTCAGCGGTGCAGTTCCACTCCTGGCCACAATGGTTACTGGCGCTGTTGAACCTAGCTCTCAGTCCCCCCTCCTTTCTCTGGGAGTCAATGGAGCTCCGCCCCCTCCACGCCTCCCTTGAAGGGTTCCCTCAGTTCAACCCTTCAGGCTCTGTCCTCACCCTTGGGGAGTCCCTGGTCCACTCCAGGGTCCAGGGAGGTGGACTGCTCTAGTTCCCCTGCGAGTCCAGATGGCTGGCCCTATCTCTCCCGTCTGTTCGGGTCGCTCAACTTGACTTTCTAGTCACCCACCTGGGGGAAGGGAGTCACTCAACCCTCTCTGGCTGACACGCAGGGGTTCCTTGGGGAAGGGTCCGTCCCAAATGCCGCGCGCAAAGAGACAGAAATTCCCTCACTCACTCCTCCAGCCGGCCCGCCAAAGGGTCCGACCCAGACACCGCCGCAAAGAGACAGAAATTCCCTCACTCACTCCTCCAGCCGGCCCGCCGGGGTCTAGTTGAATGGCATTTTAATAGCCAGATTAAAGTGCTGAGAGTAATTTATCACTAACTTTTGTACATGGATGATTCTTCACTTGCATGCTGGGGCAGAAAGTGACACCATTATTAGTTTATGCTTTACTTGGTCTGTTATTCCCAGGAAAGCATTGAAAATTTCTGTTTACAACTGGATTTTCAGGGTATGGGTTGGCTACTGATGGTTCACAGCATCCATTAATATTTTGGTCAATCAATAGAATCCTTGTATAGCTTTGTGGGGCCTGTTCACTGTTTATTATTACCATGGTATTCTATGCTCTGAGTGCCATTTGTATCAAGAATGATGTCCCATGGGGTTGTGAGCAGAGATATATTAGCCTTAAGATGAAGTTAATGGGTTGGTGAAAGCAAATCTTAGGGGAGGTTGGTAGGTCATATGTGGTAAAGTTTCTTTCTCACTGAGAAATGACTGATTTCTTGATAATCAGCTTCATTCTAGGTCATCATATTACCATTACATTGGAAACCCTGATCAATTCTCTAAAGAACCACTGCACTATTATTCCTTATGGTTGAGGTCAATCTGAGAGTTGATCATCAATTGTAATATGAACTATTTTCTTAAAAAGAACTTTCCATGGTCACATACATGGCAAAGAGCAAAATGGTCTGAGTTCTACTAAATGATTCATAGATTCCCTAATGGCAGACTTAATGGGCATGTAACATCTGTCCATTAAAAATATGTGTTCTAAAATACTCAGAAGTTTCTGTAGCAGGCTCTTCACACTGGTAGCTCTTAAGCCTGTTCCTTGAATTATCTGTGGATCTCTTGTGTATAGAGTTAAAATGAAGCAGTCACACTAAAACCATTTGGACCACGATTAATATGTGATTGAAAATAATGTGAGTGATGATGCAGGATTTGGTGAAATGAGTTTTTTGTTTTAACTTCCTAATTTACAGTGTTAACTAACACCAATGAATTTGGTGTCAGATACATTACAGAATTCACTTTATGGTTTGATCAGAAAAAAAGGTAGTTGCCTTTTTTTTTAGTATTGCCTTAGGTAACTTGATTTTGCTATAAGTTAGAGTCGTTGATAAGATCTAGATTAAGCTCACTTAATCTAGAAGGGAAAGCTGTACATTTAAGCATATAATTATGATACAAAGAAAACTATAGTCGTTTTCTAGAACAAATGCTGTGAGATTCAGAGGAGGATCTAGTAAGCTCTGCTACTAAGAAGGCAGTGGGTTTTAGGGAAGTCTTACAGAATTCATTTTTGATCTGATTGAATGATAGAAAGCAATTTTAAAGAAATTTCTATGAAACACTAATTCACAGTAGAGAAAGCAGGTGTGTATTTATGAACTGAAGTTCACATCAACAGATACTGGGGATGAGGTTCATTATATGTGAGAAATAGACTTCCTTTTCAAGAATTGACAACTAAGTTGTTGGAAGTCAGACAGCTAGTAAATAGCAATTGCTGAGATTTAATCGAAAATGATTCTGCCATGGAACAGAATGGAGCAGCCCAGCTCCTCTGGCTCTGTCCTTTGGACTGTGTTCGCTCACTTACGGTTGACAACGGTGCTTTCTGGGCACCAAAGCCAACGACTGCCACCACTGTTGCTGAGAAGTAGGCGCTGTCTCTTTTTTTCCCTAGGGCTGTGTTCATTCACCTTGGGGGCTCTGGCATATTTTCTGGATGCCAATACTGCAGCTACCACCCTAGTTATTTCTAACCTGAGTATTCTTTTTATTGTGCACGTTAAAGTAAATAGAATCACCAAAATGTATATAGTCTTTGAAGTTATTCTTTATTATCCCTAATGAGGGCTAAAGTAAAATAAATACATCATACAATCTAGCCATTGCTGATAGGAGCATTTTCTTAAATGGTCTACCCAATCCTCAACCTCTTGTCAGTGTTTTTGATTATATAGCCATAGATTTAGTCTGCTAGAGTCCAAGTTTTGAACAATATGTTATATTAAATTTTTCCCAATGGGAACTCAGAATTACTCCACTTGCAATGATAAGGCTTTGTCAGGAGGATGGCTAGCTTCTAACCAGTCCTTACTTAGAACTTCATAGGCCTCATTCATTTTTATTAGAAACCCAGTTCAGTTTTCCCCACTATATAAAAGCTGCATGTCTCCTTGTGATATGGTTTGGTAGGTTAATATTTTAGTCTGCAACGCCTCTAATTATTTTCTTAATGACATAATGGTTACTATGATAACCTAAAAATCATACTGAATAAAACATGTTACTCTTAGATAGTAGGGGAAAGGTGTATTACAAAGAACTTTAGTAGAAAACAAAGAATTTACTTGAGTTTAATGTCATGCAGATCTATTTGATCTTCCCTCCTTTCCATGATTTCTTCCTTATTCCTTCCATTTATTTTCATTTTTTGTTTATGCTAGGGTTCTCACACATGTAAGAAATTTACCTCTGGGGCTGACTCATAGCACAGTGGATAAAACATTTGCCTTGCATGTGGCCAACCCAGGTTTGATCCCCAGTATCCCATATAGTCCCTCGAGCACCATCAGGAATGACCCTTGAGTGCAGAGCCAGGATTAACCCCTGAGCAACACTCAGTCAGAGCACCACTCAGTGTGACCCACACTCCAGGAAGAAAGAAAGAAAGAAAGAAAGAAAGAAAGAAAGAAAGAAAGAAAGAAAGAAAGAAAGAAAGAAAGAAAGAAAGAAAGAAAGAAAGAAAGAAAGAAAGAAAGAAAGAAAGAAAGAGAGAGAAAGAAGAGAGAAAAGAAGAGAAAGAGAGAGAAAGAAGAGAGAGAAAGAAAGAAAGAAAGAAAGAAAGAAAGAAAGAAAGAAAGAAAGAAAGAAAGAAAGAAAGAAAGAAAGAAAGAAAGAAAGAAAGAAAGAGAAAGAGAGAAAGAAAGAAAGAGAGAGAGAAAGAGAGAGAAAGAGAAAGAAAGAAAGAAAGAGAGAGAGAAAGAAAGAAAGAAAAAAGAAAGAAAGAAGGAAAGAAAGAGAGAGAGAAAGAGAGAAAGAAAGAAAGTAGAAAGAAAGAAAGAAAGAAAGAAAGAAAGAAAGAAAGAAGAGAGAAAGGAGAGAGAGAAAGAAAGGAGAGAGAAAGAGAGAAAGAAGGGAGAAAGGAGAGAGAGAAAGAAAGGAGAGAGAAAGGAGAGAGAGAAAGAAAGGAGAGAGAAAGAGAGAAAGAAAGGAGAGAGAGAAAGAGAGAAAGAGAAAGGAGAAAGAAAGAGAAAGAAAGAAAGAGAAAGAAGGAAGGAAGGAAGGAAGGAAGGAAGGAAGGAAGGAAGGAAGGAAGGAAGGAAGGAAGGAAGGAAGGAAGGAAGGAAGAAATCTACCCCCTTGAGCTGTTCTTGGTCCTGTTGTCATTATTCTTTACTATGATTTAATTTAATAATAAACTGCATACCTTTTTGCTTTTATCTAACCATATCCCTAGTTATATATCCTTTAAATTTCTTGTTTTAAAAATTCATTTCAATGCAGTGACTGAGGAGGGAACATGAAAGAGTTGATTGAAAGAATTCTTTGTAGAAAGATTTAGGAAAGTGTCAAAAATGTGAGAGCTGATGTCAGGCTTTGCAGATGTATCTGTAAGTTGTTTTTGGTACAGCTTACTGGTAAGGAGTATCTCCTCATGTTGCTTCTATTTATAAGGGTGATATACATCCTCAAATCCAAAGATGACTTGAGAATATAGTTATAGAGTGGAAGGCTCGAAGGCACTTATCTTGCATCTACTTTTCTCATTCATCCCCAGCACTGCACCCCAACCACCAGAAATGACTCTGAGCATATTCAGAAGTAAACTCTGAGCACACAATAGGGTGACTCCTCCCACTAAAAAGATAAACTGTACATCCTTATTGGCCTCTGTATGGCATTTTATTTTCCTTGTGTCTTGGCCATCTTCAAGTCTTAAGTCCAGGAGTGGGGAATTTATGATGCTTTAGGATGCTTTATTTTAAAAGCTGACCTCACCATTGTTTTATCTTTGGCAAAATTATTTCATGTTTTGGTATCATTTCAGTTTTAGTACAGCTCTAAGAAATAGCCTGTTGATGTTTCTATTTTTATGTCATAAGAAAGGAAATCAAAGACTTGAGAATTTCTATTTATTATTAGGAAAATGGTATATCTTGAAATCAATGTTAGTTGTCTGATCTTCTAATACAACCTTTTGTTTCTTTTCTTTTATATTCACTATTTTCCTCTATTGTTACTAATCGGACATGCTTAAGAGCAACTTTATGATATCATATTTGAATCCTCCATAACTACCATCAACCAATTCAATTTTTGACTACATATTAGAACTATACAACAATAGTTTACATATTTAGTGAGGGTCTGTATGGACCACATTCTTCACTGGGTGTTTTTCATAAACTTCTTTTCTCTCACCAGATCTCTGATAGACTTTACCAGTAATTTTAATATAGTAATTTTCTTTTAATTTACCCAGTGATCTCATTAAATTTTCTAATTCTATAACTCTGACTTAGGCCCAGAATTCTGCATTTTCCTGGGGTCCAGAGGTCACATTGAGTCACACATTGTTGATAGGTGAAAATCTGTAATTGAAGCAAATAATTTTTCAAGGACTGTAGGACCTGAATTAAGTAATCTCTTTAAATGGTGATCAGTTGATATACAGATGCTCATCCTCTGTTCATCATGGCTGATGTCATTCCTGGTAAATATCTTGGGACATTCTGAGGTAATGAAATCATAGATCCTGCCCTCTGTAGATTTTTTCTTCTGGGGCAGCATAATAGATACATTTAGGGCAGCCTTTGAATAAAGTTCTTTAGTGCAGACTTTCTAGCCCTGTAGCAGGATGATCTTAGGTACAAATTGAGTTGGACTTTGGAGGGAAAGTAAGATTGAGACAGAAAGGAAATAAAACTTGCTTTGCAGCAGGCATAAGGACACTGAATCTAAGAGAAGACAGGATATCTTTTGGAAACTGACTGGCAAGCAGAAAGTAGCTGAACATGAGAAGGGTACTTATACAAAGATATATAGTAAGGCAAAATCGAGTAATAGATAACTGGTGAAGAGGTTTATATTAATGTTGCTCTGCAGGTGTGCAGGAAATGAATAGTTATAAATTTTTAATGTAACCTAGTTGTTGAAGATGGATTGCCCACATGATGCCATTGACATCCATAGAATTCCAGTGCTTGGTTCAAGATCACATTCTCCATGATGACCTTTTCTGTTTGTATAGAGCCTATCTTAATATAATTCTGCTGCTTGTGACAATAATGGATACTTTACTCTCCATCTTAATTACAAATTTTTACAGGTTCAAAAACTGCTGTTTTTTTTTCATAGAATGTCAATAAACACTCACTTAAAAAAATTAAATATCTCTCCAGTACTAACTTGCAATGGGAGAAGTGGAAGAGAGACATAATGCAATCCTGGTTAGGAGACCGGTTTTCCTTTGTGTGAACAACCAGCATTCCAGTCAGGTTGCCACGGTGATGCTGAGATTATAACTGTTAATGCCAGCAGTCAGAAAATGTTGCCCAATTAGTTATTCTTAGCTGCTAGGTTACCTTGACAGAGGCTCAAAAAGCAAGCTTTGAGTTCAAAGGCTCTCAAATGAGCAGTCAGATTTGTAGTTCTGTTTATCTCCCTGTGGTGTAGGGACAAGCCCCAGCATGTCCTGATTTAGGCCTTATAGGAAGTGGTCAGATCTATGAAAGCAAGGTCCTTTTATAAATTCTGCCCCCCCCCCACCCTCTTCACATTTCTTCCTAGTAACAAAGCACTCACAAAATTTCTGTGTCTTTAGTCAATTTTGGAGCATTTGTGTTGTTTCTAGGGCTGAATTTAGATTTTGAGTTTGGAGACAGTAGAGAGAACATAGATTTGGCTTTGCACATTGGTTTTATATAAAGTACTTTAGTTTTACATTTTGTGAACAATCTGACTCACAGGATCCATACTGATATTAAATAAAATGAATTTTCCTAGGAATTACCAGTGGCAGTCCTAGCTGAGACCTCTGTGGTAGACTCAAAAGAGTGGGGCAGTTTCCTCTTTCTGCATGAGTTACAGCAGCCCAATGTCATCATATGACAGAAAGGGTACAGCTCTGTTATGATTATTTTTCAACGTCCAAGTCATCTAAGTGTTGTATATCTAGAAATCCTGAAACATGCATCCATGCAACACCTCAGTATTTTGTAGTTTCAATATAATAGTATTAGCTGGAGAAATAGCATGGAGGTAGGGCATTTGCCTTGCATGCAGAAGGACAGTGGTTCAAATTCCGACATCCCATATGGTCCCCTGAGCCTGCCAGGAGTGATTTCTGAGCGTAGAGCCAGAAGTATCCCCTGAGCACTGCCTGGTGCGACCGAAAAACCAATCTAGTAGTATTACAGAAAATCTTATGGGAAAGTTACACAGCAATCTTTCTAATTTATAGATCCTAACCAGTAGTACAGAAGCCTCAACTAGCACCAAATCACAACCCAGTAAATCCTTAAACATTGCCTTTAGTAATACAATGGAGAGATAACAAACATTCCTTCAAAATACTTTTTATTTAAACACCATAGTTACAAGGTTATTTATACTACAGTTTTTATTTTTCCAAAGATAAAGTTGATTGAGTTATGGTCATTTAATGTCAAACAATCTTCACCAGTGTATGCACACTGTCACCAGTGTCAACATTTTCCCTCTCACCTACCCTAATACTCTTCCCTCTGCTGTCTACTTTTGGGACAGGTATTTTACTTCTCTCTCTCTTTTTTCTTTTTTGACACTGTCTTTTTTGAAGCTTTTTTCTTTTGTGTTACTATTAATGAGGGGTGCGACACATGCTTCCTTTATAGTAGACCTTTCTTTATTTTAACTGCACACTTTGCTCTTTATGGCAAGCTTTCTACCATTAGAAAGACTGGTCCACCTAGTCCTTATCTCAAGTGTTTCTATTGTCTCTGGATATCGTCTCCACACACTGTCCATAAACCCTCACTTATTTTCATCTTACCCACTTACTCTATCTCCAACTCGTTATTATCATATTTAGAGAGAGGAAAACAAACATACCAAGTAACAAGCAAGCAGGAATCCAGATTTGAACTCTGCATTCTTTTGTATCATTACTCTGATAGGAGTGTGCAGTTTAATTTATTCTATAGTGATGATAAAGTGAGATCAATTATCAATCAGTGTTTCAGCTTTATTTTATTTTATTTTATTTTAAAAACTTGTTCCACTTGCAATGCATAAATTGGGCAGTCTAGTGATACACTGAGTCTGGACTTTGTGTTCAGTTCTCAAGTATAAACTCTCAGTATGCCTTAAATATTTTTCTGCATATTACTTTGGTCATGTCCATATATCTGTTTCCTTCTCCAAACTGGAAGCACCCTGACTCAGGGTGGCAATGTAACCTCTGCTGTTATGGTGGACAGTGGTTGGGTGTAGAGGATGTGTGTAGCACTCAGGGATTAAATAGGTCCCATTGTGGAAGGCAATGCTATTGACTCTACAGATCCTGTTCCTATCTCCACAATGTTAGAATGTAGGGAGGTGAGAAAAAGTTGAATTTTGAGGTGCTGGAGCGATAGTACAGTGGATAGAGTGCTTACCTTGTATACAGCCTCTCTGAGTTTGATCCCCAGAATGCCATAGGGTTGACAGAGCCTCAACAAGAATGATCCATGTGCACAGAGCCAAGACTAAGCCCTGTGTTCCATCAGGCATGGCCTCCAAACAAAAAACAATAGAAAAATAAAGAGTTCTGAGTGCTCAAAAATTCCAATTTGTTGGTGTTTGTACATGTTTCTAGAGCTGTGCTTGGGAAGAATTATTATATTGAGAAGCCTAAAGTCTCAAGGCAAATATGGAGATTTCTCCTGTTCCTGTTGCCTTTATTTTGTTTTGCTTTTGTCAGTGTATGCTTGTCACTCTGGGCTGAAGGTGGACAAAAAAAGCCGCTAAGTATAGTTTTCAGAGAAATAACATTTTGGTTTCTCTCTCTCTCTCTCTCTCTCTCTCTCTCTCTCTCTCTCTCTTTCTCTCTCTCTCTCTCTCTCTCACTCTCTCTCTCTCTCTCTCTCTCTCAAGTTTTTGGGTCACACCTGGCAGTGCTCAGGGGTTACTCCTGGCTCTATGCTCAGAAATCGATCCTGGCAGGTTCGGGGGACCATATGCAATGCCGGGATTTGATCCACCGTCCTTCTGCATGCAAGGCAAATACCTTACCTCCTGCTATCTCACCGGCCCCACATTTTGGTCTCTTTAATGCCCGTTAATTAAAAGTAAAAACAAGTATTTGCAGATATCAATAGAGATTAATTGAGGAGCCTTATCAGCCATCCATATTCTGCTTTCAATGAGTTGGTGAACTCAAGTTGAAGATCTGTCACAGAACTGTTGTCCTGAGAAGAAGTTTGAGAGAAGAGTCTAGAGTTTGCCCAAGGAACTACTTAGAGTCTTACTAAATTTCTCTTTCCTTTTTGAAATAAAAAGGGTAGAAAGGATATACATTATCTTTTAAGATGAAAAGGAAGTTGTCATTCTGGTTAGGTTTGCTTTCTACAATTGCTGAGATTTAATTTGATGATATTCTTTAGTGTCCCAATCCAATATTACTGAGAGGAGTTGGAAAAATTAGAGTATGACTCAGTGACTATGAATATTAACCATGGCATCTTACATCTCTTGATCTTGCTGTGAAGTCATGCTTGAGTATGCCCGTTTTGCCAGAATTACATCAACTGACATTCCAATTGGAAAACATTCCAATATAACAGTAGCCCAGGTAGGTTTATGTGATTTTTCAATTGTCTCAACTGATTTCCAGTAAAATATATGTTGACTCATAAATAATATATAATGCTGATTTTTGTAAAATCACAATTTTTCTTTTACTTTATTAGTTGAAAATTTATAAAATACAAACTTAAGGGTTTTTTTTTGGGGGGAGGGCATTAAGCCATACCCGATGACACTCAGGTCTTACTCCTGGCTATGCGCTCAGAAATTGCTCCTGGCTTGGGGATCATATGGGACGCTGGGGGATCGAACCCAGGTCCGTCTTAGGTTAATGTGTACAAGGCAAACACCCTACCACTTGCATCACTGCTCTGACCCCCAAACTAAAGTTTTTTTATGGCATGCTTATTTATTAAATGAACTCCATAGAGAATAATGAAAGCAATGGGGGAGATTAATATTAATGTTCTATTAGGCTCTGGGCTAGTTTGACACTTTTATCTTAGTTTATTTGGGGGGGGGTTGGGCCTCAATTGGCCTTGCTCAGGGGTAACCCTGGCTCTTCATTCAGAAATTGCTCCTGGCAGGCTCAAGGGACCATATGGGCTCCTGAGGATCATAACTGGGTCGATTTCTGGTAGGTCGCATGCAATGCAAATACCCTACCTCTATACTATGCTCCAGCCCATTTTGGCACTTTTTATAGTATTCATAATAACCCTGTAAGGAAATTGTATTCTATGAAAAAAATAAGGAAACTGACACTTAAAGCAGTTATAGAACTGGCCTAACCTGAAGAGCTATCAAGGGCTTAGAATTTAGATTTCATGAAGTTGATGGAATAATAAGTACTTGGAGTTCATAGTTTGTAGTGTGACCTGGTTGCTCCTGGTTCTGTCACTCACCTCTGCTGTGGCCTTAACAAAGTGCTTAATTCTCTCTGCATCCCATTTTTCTCATCTGTAGAACAAATAGCACTTACTCCACAAAATTTTCTTTCATCAAAAAAAGGAAATAAAAGAAAAAGTTATATTTTCCTTTACGAAAGAACTTGCCTTTTGATATAGAGTTATATTTCATTGTGGCACAATGTATACTACTCTACCTTAGAATTGAATTCTCTTTTCAGATTCTCAGAAAAGGTTAAGATCTGAATAAAGGCATATGTAGCCTACAGGGATTCCTGACTTGGTAAATGTCAGTGATTTGCTCTTTTTCCCCTAGCATATATAACCTTCTTCCATGCTACCCATCCTGGCTTTATAAGCAGCTAGGCAAACAGGAGAGCGAGAATTAAGCTGATCATGTCTTTTGCTTTGCCTGTCTTTGTAACATGATTATTACTTGTAGCATCTCCTCCTTGTTGCATTTCAAGTGGCTGCTTCTGACAGCCTGTCTTCTCAATGTACATGCTGTACCAGTGGACTTTATGAACTCCAATATGAGCCAGTACTACCAATAGGAGCTAATGCATGTGACAGTTTTGTGCAGTCACCGGTGTGAGAGGGTGACAGAGGCAGTAACACGAGTTTACTATACCTTTGCTCTACATGCCAATCCCATTCTTTTGCAATTTTCTCTATACATATGGAAAAGGAAATAGAGTCAACCACATTCAGTGAACAGTTGTTATTCACTGTGCACATATAATATTTGTGGGAAATACTAAGATAAATATGTTGCAGTCTTTGCTCTTAGGGCATTTGTAACTTATCAAAGGAGAGATGTCAGAGGGGCAAGCTCACTCTGGAAGGGGTTGTACTTCTTGAGAAAATACAGATAGGGGATGGCTTCATGAGAAGCTGACACATTTGGCTTTCACAAGGATAGGATTGTCTGGTAGGGAATGGTTGAAGGAATAATTTTGGTAGGAATAATTCTGGTAGGAATAAGGAAATGGTGCAGAATTGATTATAGCACAAAACGATAGAATGACAGGATGTTGATTTGCATTGTAAACACATTGTGTTTGACTTTGAAGCAAGGTGTGCCATGTGTAGAGTGTCAATTTGAATGTGTGAGGGTAAATTGAAAGAAGTAAAACATTGAATGACAGAAAATAGTCCTAGCATGAAATGTGAGACCTGTTGTATGAATGAATGTTGAATGAAGTAGAGTAGCTTGATATGATGGGCATTGAAGATAAAATCATTAGCAGTGAGTCAAGGATAATGAGTTACCCCCTTAATTATTTTATTATTCCCTTTTAGTATCTTGTATATACATCATCCAGTTATCCTGAGTAGCTCTGTTGAGATACACATTTATTAAGGATATAATAACAAGAATCTGTGTTTGCCCTATTTCTGCCTTATTTCACGTAACATGTTATCATCCTATTCCATCCAAGTTTCTGTGAATTGTGTAATTATTACTTTTTTATTCTTTTGTTTTTTGGGGTCACACCCTGTGGCACTCAGGGATTACTTCTGGTTCTGCGCTCAGAAGTTGCTCCTAGCAGGCATAGGGAACCACATGGGATGCCAAGATTCAAGCCTCCGTCCATCCTGGATCGGCTGTGCACAAAGCAAATACCCTAACGCTGTGCTATCTCTCTGGCTCCGAATTGCGTGATTTTATTTTTTTCTTGCAGCTACATAGAATTTCATTGGGCATGTATATCACATCTGCATAATTAATTCATCTATCCTTGGAAACCTATATTTATTCTATATCTTAATAATGCCTTGAATTTTGTGTTATGTTTTTATAATTTGTTTATTTTTTTTTTCAGGACCCTGCAGGGATCTTTGAATTGGTGGAACTTGTTGGAAATGGAACTTATGGACAAGTTTATAAGGTAAAATCTTCTTTGTTTTGTTTTGTATACCTGACAGTGCTAGAAATGTTATGTGGTGCCAGGGGTTAAATCCAGAGCCCTGAACTGTTTGAGCTCTCTCCCTGGTACATGATCGTTGAATTCTGACTATGGTTTATTACAGTTTCAATGAATGCTGAATAACAGTGTCATCCATTCTCATGAGACTCACATAGCCTAAAATAGCCTCATGATCTTTTTGCTAATTGACCTTCATCTTTAAAATTGTATTTATAGTCTTATTTGGATATGTTCTTTCTTATATAGTGACTATTTCTTTTTTTGTGTGTTTATTTTGTTTTTGGGACACACTCTGTGGTGCTCAGGGGTTATGCCTGGCTCTGCTCAGGAGTCATTCCTGGCAGTGCTCAGGGGTTCATATGGGATGCCTGGGATTAAACCCAGGTCAGCTGTGTCCAAGGTAAACACCCTATACCCACTGTGCTATTGTTCCCGCACCCTTTACTGTTTATTTCTGACACATGAATTCTGATCTTGAGTGTTTGAAGCTCTTTAGGTGTTTTGTTTCCCTTGATTTTTAATAAATGCCAGAACTGGTTTTTAAGGGAGCAAAGAATGCCATTTACTTTAAAAGTTTAAGCTATTCAAGTACCATTACTAGAAAAGCAGATTTGTTGTTAGCCTAGGGCATGAGTGAAATGAATTTAGTGAATGGCAGTTAAGGGAGAACTATCTCACAAAACAGAGGCCTAATGATAGCAATAAATTTGATAAGAGAGGAAATAATTTAAAGTAAAATGAGATGGAGCTGAGAAATACCACCTCTCTTGCCTATTTACTATAGTTTGCTCACAAATTCACCACAGAATGCTTTTAAAACATATTTCCCACTAGTATATGATTTTTTTAAAAGTTTGTTTGAAAATGTGGATTAATTTCCCCTCTGATTATCAAAAGGAAAGGAAAAATAACTACATTTGAACAAAAACTCAGGAGGGTCTTGTGAAAGAACTATTGAAATAAATGCCTTCAAAACAGACCAACTATTTTATTTTGGTCATTTTTAAGGGAATTTTCCATCTTTTTTCTGAGTTAAAGTGACATGGGGTAGCATTTTCATTACAAAAATCTCTCTCTTTTTTTGGGGGGGGTGTCACACCCGATGCCGCTCAGGAGTTATTCCTGGCTCTGCATTCAGAAATTGCTTCTGGCAGGCTCGGGGGACCATATGGGATGCTGGCATTCAAACCACTGCCCTTCTGCTTGCAAGGCAAACACCTTGCCTCCATGCTATCTCTTCGGCCTCCCCAAATATCTCTTTTTTATTTTATTTTTTAATATTCCTTTTCTGAACCCTAAAATTTGCTTAAAATGGATGTGGAATATCATCCAGCTTGTAATATCTTGAATTCTAAGAAATGTCGATGTATAGTTCTTAATGTGTAAAGCACAATTGCAAAGATATACATATATATTTAGTTAGTTAATCAGTTTTAGACTATTCTCCAAAACTCAGGTGTTATTTCAGGTACTTAAGGACTACTTCTGGCTCTGGGCTCATGGGTGTTCTTGGAGCCATAGAGTGGTGTCAGTGATTAACCTGACTTTTTACTACAATTCATGTGCCTTTCTCAGTCCATTGACCTGTATCTCTCCTTCGAGGGGTAAGGTGCAAGGCCCTTATTTGTAATGAAGAATCCTTTAGTGTCCACTCTAAGGGCAAATTATTTCTTAGAAGAAATAGTTATTTCCTAAAATGCCAACCTCTGAAATTTAGTCAGAATGCAGTTTCCCCTAGCTAATGACTTGATGTTGATCTTGTCTGACAGAAAAAAGAAATGTGTCTAAGGAAATACTTTTAAATACTTTCAATAAAGACAATTACAGTGGAAGATTGTGTTATTGCATTTTACAAAATTGAATTGAACTTGTGTGAAGTAATGTGAACTAATGAATTCAGCACTGATTTAGGTAGGAAATTACTTCAAAGTTACTGTCAATATAGAAGAGCAGTTCTGTAGCCATTGATATTTCTTAGAACTATTCTACTGCACTTAGCATCCCACCTGTCTCTGGTAAGGTATCACTCCTGGCAGTCTTGGAAGAGCATATGGGGTGGCTGGGATTGAATCTGGATTAGTCATGTGCAAGGCAAGCAAGTGCCTTCCTTATTTTCTACTCTATCTCTCCCATTTCTCAACTATACCGGTAGCATCATTATTCTAAGGGGTACCTTTTTTAATTTTGGTTTTTGGGTAACGTCTGGCAGCGTTCAGGAGTTACTCCTGGCTCTACGCTCAGAAATCGCTCCTGGCAGGCTCGGGGAACCATATGGGATGCAGTCGAACCACCGTCTTTCTGTATGCAAGGCAAACGCCTTACCTCCATGTTATCTCTCCAGCCCCAGTCATTTTTTATGATTGATATCAAATAGTGATATCAACCTTCTTGGACCTTTTTTTTAATCTTTGCTATGTCTATGTATTCTACTATGACATTGTAACTGTTTTGTGAACAAGATACATGAGAATGTAATTAGTTCTATGGGATCTTACCTAAAGAAAATTTGCCATCCAGTTTTGGTGTTCCAAAGGAGATGATTTCAAGTGTTGTCCAACTGTAAATAGGAAATACCCACTGATTAACTCCTACTGTTATCCTAGGTTATGAAGTACTAAAATAATATAATGGCAAAATCTAAACTCAATGATAGATCAACCTGATCACTTTCAGTATAATTTATTTTCACTTGTTGTGAAATAGACATGTTTCTAAATCAGTGTAGCATATATGGAAATTTTATTTCTAGAGAGAGATTCTCATACAAAATAAAAATACTCCGTTACAAAAGTTCTCTTTACATCAAGTATTAAGTAATTGATTTAAAATATTATAAATCTGGCTTTCAGTATTTCTATATTTTTAAACACTTTATATCACTTTATTTAAACATGGTGGCTACAAGGTTGTTCATAATACAGTTTTCTTTCAAGTTACAAAGTTGTTTCTGATTGAGATTCAATCATGAAATGTACAATACCCTTCACCAGTGTACATTTCCCACTACCAATGTCCCTAGATTCCCTTCTATCTTCTTTCTCCCTGCTTTCTTCCATGCCTGTCTCTACCTTTTAGACACTGTGACAAATTTTAAAATTGATCGCTCTAAATCATTGAAAAATGTTGCCTGAATTTGGATAGGGATTTTTTTTGTTTTGGTTTGGTTTTTGGGCCACACCTGGTGATGCTTAGGGGTTACTCCTGGCTATGCACTCAGAAATCATTCCTGGCTTGGGGAACCATATGGGACTCCAGGCATTGAACCTAGGTCCGGCCCCGGTTAGTCACATGCTTTGGCCCAAAAGTTCTCCAAGGATCATCTGCTGAAACCTGGGACCTAGGAGCGAACCAGGGACCTTTATCTTCAGTCAAACGCTCTCCCAACTGAGCTATTTTGGCTCCACATTTAGGTAGGCTTTTAAGATAAGATAGAATTTTGGAGCCAGGATGATTGTACAGTAAGTACGGTGCTTAATTTGCTGTCCCTATCACCACATATAATCCCTGAGCGTCACCAGGTGTGACCCAAAAAACAAAACAAAAAAAAAACAAAAATCAAAAATCGTGTGCAAGTTTCTCTGACAAATACTGATACACTGAATAAAATATGTAGATTTAGGGGACTGCTTCATGAATTATATTTTAAGTCTGAATGTGAATGTGGCACCTTTGAATGTGGCGATGGTCATTTAATAATATATATATATTTTTTTTTTTTTTTGGTTTTTGGGTCACACCTGGCAGTGCTCAGGGGTTATTCCTGGCTCCAGGCTCAGAAATTGCTCCTGGCAGGCACAGGGGACCATATGGGGCGCCGGGATTCGAACCGATGACCTCCTGCATGAAAGGCAAACGCCTTACCTCCATGCTATCTCTCCGGCCCCTCATTTAATAATATTTAACTCTTCAATAATACTTTCAGTCTTACTCCCTAGGCTAGATTGGTCTGTCTCTTGAAAGTTATTTGTTTTTCATTAGCATTTCGGTACCAGGAAGCCAAATGACAATTTGATATGTGATTTTTACTTTATTTATTCAGTAGAAATAAAAAGTAATAAAATGAAATGAATTTTTGTCCAGTTTTATGAGAAATTATCTTTCAGGTCCATAGTTGTACTAAGAAAAAAATCAATAAGATCCCAAATCCCTCTTTGCTAAAGATTTTTGCTATATCTCAATATGCCATTTGTAAGAATCTAATAAAATCCAGATGGAATGTTTTTGTCAAAATGGAGCAATTATTTTAATAAATTGCAACAATTATTTAATGTATAACTACAAAAAATACTGCTAAGTTTAAGTCACAGATTTCAAGTGAATATCAATCTATTTAATTTTAAAATTTGTTCTCTTTAAATATATGGATTTTTACACATAAAGACACATGCTAGCCCAGGTTCTCTAGAGTATTTCAGATATCTCTAGGATTCTTCCAAAGGTTGTATTGTATTATGATCAATAAAGGGGCCATTTTTGTGGTGATAGTTCTTTGAATGATGACTGTGAGGAAGTGCATTTGTAAAGACTTTCAAGGTTCTACATAAATCATCTATTTCAATAATTATATCTTTAACCTACTTTTGTTTACATCTGGTCCTATGGAGCTCATTACCTCCAAATATGTTCATTTTTCAATATCTCTCTTTAATATTTATTATATTGATTTTAAATTCTACCTTTTGAGGATGTTTATCATTTTAAGCCCATATGAATATCATACTGTTAGGACATCTTAAAAAGTAAGTTAAATCTTCCTCCAGTCTACAGTATTTAGATATATAATAAGACTTCTCCCTCCAAACTCTAAAACCACACTATGTCCCCAGTTTTCTAGGCAATAGAGCCTCAGTTGCTTAAGTAATTCTCTAATAACACAGACTGAGAGACTTTCATTATATGGATTTATGACCTTGCACTATTTTAACATATTACTGAAAGTAGTTATATATGTATATATGTACATATATGTATAGATGTGTGGATATGTGTATGTTTTTGGATTTGGGGTTACAGACAACAGAGCTGTAGATTATTTCTTAGTACTCTGCTCTCAAGACTCACTCCTGGCTGAGCTTAAGGAACCATGTGGGGTTTCTGAGGTTAAACTCAAGTTGGTTGCATCAATATAAGCACCTTATTTTTTGCTGTAGTGTTTCTCCTGTCCCTGAAATAGTATTTTCTATTTTAAGTAGTTAATATTACATAAAATAGTATGTTTATTATATGATTACAGATTTACTTCCTATAATAAGTATAAAACATTGTTATTTGGGAGAGTCTTTGGAGTAATGGCTTACTGTCTGTCACCCAATCCTTTCTGGCAGGTGTTCTAAAGCTCACATCTGGTCTCAGTTACTCACTTTTTATCTCTGTACATAAAAGTCACAGGCTTTCTCTGTCTCATTACCTGTTTTTAAAATTATCCCACTTTTATATTTGTGTTTACAAATTAAACATTTCTAATACATAAAAGATACAGATTGTCAGGTAGGATAATCCTTACCTGTTTCTCCTCAGCAAAGAGGGCAGCGAAATTAAAAAAAAAGGTACAAAACTACAGATATGAATCTGCTCTATTTATTCATCATTCTGTTCATAGTTTGACATATAGTTGACCATTATGAGGCTTGAATGAAGTTGTTTTCCTTGAGAATTCCTTCTTAATTTGTCTCAGAATTTTTTTCTTAGCATTTTTCTACTATTTCCCTAGAATTAGTTGGCATACTTCATAAACATAAACATACTTGTTTGTTCAACAAAAATGCTCAATTTTTAGAGGAGGAAGATCCATGTTAAAGAAATTATCAAGTCTGTAATGTACAAATGCTGAAGATTTGTGAAATGAAGAAAATTGACTTGGGTGCCTCAGGCTTCTGGCCAAGACTTTCAAACTAATGAGAAAAGAAATGACTATATTTCATAACCAATCTCTGAAATTTTGGTTCTGTAGGCCTGGGGTAGAGCCTAACCATCTAATCATTAAACATGTTCATTTAGATGTCTATATATCTGGAGATTGGGAAAAATTCATATCATACTGTGGCTAGAGTACTTATGTGAGTCTAATTCTAATATTTTTAGAAGACATTTATTTACTTAGATTTGCATACAAACTGACTCAAGCTTATTAAGGAAAGCTAAAAAAAAAATCCCACAAATGTTTAATTCTGAGATATGATGCCAACCAGTTCTGATAAAGTCATTCAGAGATTTGACTTTTGATGCTTTCATTTGATCTGCTTGTGATCACTGCATAAATTGGTCCTGAATAATTCAACACAAGACCTGAGAATCAATATAGTCAAAACTCACCTCACAGAAAATGTGAGCCTCTTACCAGAAATTTCTTCAATTCTGTATTTTTGTGATCTCCTGATAAATCTTCTGTTAAAATAAGATAAAACATTTTAATAGTAAGTTTTCTAATCTAAATATGAAGGTAATTTTGTAACTTAGCAAGTAGTGCAGCTCTTTAAACATTGCTTTAATGAATTATAAATTCTACTGTTAATTTCTTACTTGAAAAGGAGCATAAGAGAAAGAATGTCCTATTTCTGTATAATAAATGATAATGGTAGCACTTTTGGGGGTTGGCTCACTGAGCTGTGTTCAGGGCTTACTCCTTAAGAATCAATGCTGGTAGGTTTGGAGAACCACCTGGAGTGCTAGGAAACAAGTCCAGGTCAGCCAGATACAAGACAAGCATTTATCTCTTTTTGCACTTTTAATCAAGAATTTTCAATAATGAATACATTCTTTGACATTTGTTGAAGGCCAATTGAAAAAGCCCAGTGTTCTGTGTGGGCAGCAGAACCAACCCAGGTCCTATTCTATCTAAGTATGTGATCAAATGACCTAATTAGCACTCAATATCCACTCTGTGCTAAAAGCTTTAAGATATATTGTCTCAATTACTCCTCATGATTTTAGAAGAGAGGAGAGAAAAATACAAATTTATGGGCAGGCAGGTATCCAAACAAGTATTCAAGGTCTTGCCTCCAAGATCCCACTGTTTTCCCTTTGTAATTCAGTATTTTACTGTTTATACATAAACCAATACCCTGTTATCTTTGTGGCCAGAAAAAAAGGAGCTCAAAGCATCCCATAAACTCACAGACTCATTCCCATTTCTGGCTCCCAAATGTGCTAACAGGCATATAGCTATTTTCAAGCCAAAGACATTGTGTTAGTGTTGGATAAAAAGCCTAAATACTCTTACCACAACCCCACATATCCCAATAAAATGTGTCCCCAGACATTACCAAATGTCCCAGCAGAAGTAAAAGTGTCTCTTTCTAGATGAGAACTTTTGTGAAAATAAGGAAAGAATAACCAATCTCTTTACACTGAAGTTAGAAGGAAAGAAAAAAAAGAAAGGAAGGAAGGAAGGAAGGAAGGAAGGAAGGAAGGAAGGAAGGAAGGAAGGAAGGAAGGAAGGAAGGAAGGAAGGAAGGAAGGAAGGAAGGAAGGAAGGAAGGAAGGAAGGAAGGAAGGAGAGAAGGAAGGAGAGAAGGAAGGAAGGAAGGAAGGAAGGAAGGAAGGAAGGAAGGAAGGAAGGAAGGAAGGAAGGAAGGAAGGAAGGAGAAAGGAGAAAGAAAGAAGAAAGAAAGAAAAGAAAGAAAGAAAGAAAGAAAGAAAGAAAGAAAGAAAGAAAGAAAGAAAGAAAGAAAGAAAGAAAGAAAAGAAAGAAAGAAAGAAGAAAGAAAGAAGAAAGAAAGAAAGAGAAAGAAAGAAAGAAAGAAAGAAAGAAAGAAAGAAAGAAAGAAAGAAAGAAAGAGAGAGAAAGAAAGAAAGAAAGAAAGAAAGAAAGAAAGGAAGGAAGGAAGGAAGGAAGGAAGGAAGGAAGAAAGGAAGGAAGGAGAAAGAGAGAAAGAAAGAAAGAAAGGAAGCAAGAAGAAAGCAAGGAACGAAGGAAGAAGAAAGAGAAAGAAAGAAGGAAGAAAGTAAAAGAAAGAAAGAAGGAAAGAAAGAAGGAAGGAAATAAGGAAGAAAGAAGAGAAAGAAAAAGAAATCTTTATGCTTTGCCTGTAATTTACATTTGATTTTCTGTGATTACAGGTATGCAGGATTTCATTACTCATTTTAAATTCAATCCTCAATACATTTTCATTTAACCTCTGTAATTTATAGTATTTATGAAAAAGCCAATTTCTCAGTAACTTATTAAGAGAAGAAAACAAGGTGAATTGGTGGAAATTTTAATGGAGTGAGTGATTTTTATAATATTATATACAAATGATGGGGAAAGAAGCTACACTGTTTTTCTAAGGTCATACAACAGCTAGGTAGAAGTATTATGATATCTATAAAGGCTGTAAGGTAATAAATTTACTTAAGAGTTAGGATATGATGGCTTGACTTTTTAAAATTTATTTATTTTTAATATATATTTTATTTAAACAACTTGATTACATACATGATTGTGTTTAGGTTTCAGCAATGTAAAAAACACCACCCATCACCATCACCATCATCCATCACCAACATTCCCATCTCCAATGTCCCAAATCTCCCTCCTCCCCACCCTACCCCCACCTGTACTCTAGACAGGCTTTCTATTTCCCTCATACATTCTCATTGTTAGGATAGTTCACAATGTAGTTATTTCTCTAACTAAACTCATCCCTGTTTGTGGTGAGCTTCATGAGGTGGGCTGTAACTTCCAGCCCTCCTCTCTTTTGTGTCTGAAAATTTGATTTTCCCTCTACTTGCTTTAGCTTAAGTTTGTATGTAGCTACTTATATCTTAAATTTTCTCATCTAAAAATAATCACAAAAAATGTCTCTTTTGATCTACCCCATCAGGCCTATATTTTGAGACTTAAATAAAGGACTGTAAAAACATTTGTCAAATTCAAACTGTGATATACACATAAGACCTGATTATTATGATATCTATTTATTACTGTCGTATTGGTAAAGTACTGGTATACAGTGATTTAGGGAAGTTCATTTTCTGCTATGTTGTTCTTTCTCTTTTTCACCTTAATGCTCAGTTGTTATATATATTACTAAGTAAATATCATTTCCTATTGAAATTTTCAACTCTAGCTACAAGTTCATTCTGATCACTTCTAATTATTTTTTGTATTATAATATATATGCAAACATTTTGGGGGTTGAATGAAAGGTCTCTCTGCTTTTGCCTTTGCCTGACCTTTTGTTACTGACATTTGTCAGGTATTAGTCACACTTCCCAAAATATGTTCAGTGGAATCCAAGAGCATCTCTGTGGAAAATAAAGTTAGCAACTTAAAAAATGTTATAATTTTATTATTTATCACTTTTTGAAAAGAGAACATGAAAATTAGCATTTATATTGTATTTATTTTGTATTTTCTGTATTTATATGTGTAATTTTCTTCTTTATCTCCCTTCCCAAGTACCCCTTATTTATACATCTTGAAACTAATTCACAGAACATGATGTGGACATAAGATAATCCTGTGTCATAGCTAAATGCTTCTCTTCCCATTCCTGAAACCTCAATATTGCCTAATTTGCAGGAGATTAAGGGTATTTTCCACAAATCATTAACATAGGGCTGTCCTTTCTACGTCCTTGTAAACCATAGTCTTGGACCAGATCTGACATGTTGATTGATTTTTAAATGATCTCTTGTACTACTTATAGGAACACATTTCATTCATTAAAATAAATTATTGGTATTGTCAAAGATATTAATTATATGTATAATTTTTATTAAAATTGTTTATAATGGCCAAAATAAGTAGTATTTTTTGGGTGCACATGAACTGATTTTTAACATCAAGTAGGTATTTCTTTAAATCTCTTGTAACTTCATAGAACTTCTACACCTTTGTTCTTAATTGTAGATTCAACTGACTACAGTAAAGATTTCTAGCATTGTTCAGTTATTATTGCTCATATTTAGTTACAGCAAATACTTATATACATATACTCATAGCTGACCATTTTACAACTGCTCTCCCTAATAGGAGATGAACTATTTTGAAATCTGTTATGTTGGTGAAGTTTTTGTTGTTGTTTTAATCCTTGTGGATATCATGTGATTTTTATCTAATTTGAAATAGGATAGAGCCACTTCATGTATGTCAAATGAAAGGATCACTGACTTTTCTAGGTGTGGGGCCCTCATTATTAGCACAACACGGTAAAACATTTTTGATGTGACTGAAGATTTTTCAGCATTTACTGCTTGTAGAAAGTGTCGTTATATTTTTGAAAATATAGAGATACCTAGGCCCTTCTGACCATTTAAGTAATGTTGGTTTCTAATGTAGGGTTGGAATTATCTCTTTGCTTAAGTGCTCCTTTTGTTGTCTTGACTCTTGAGACATTTTGATTCCCATCCTGGAGTCTTGTTGACCTGTTTATTCACATATTCAGCACCAGCTTTCTTAATATGCATTTATTATCTGGTTGGGATTTGTGGTCCAGCTTTTATTTGAAATGTTTATATTATTTTGATACAAGGTGCTTTCATTCTGTTCACCTCAGATAATTAGCAAATAACTTGATACACAACACCCTGATGCCTTGTACTTTTTAGGTCTCAGACCCTCCCTTAATGACTTGGTGATTATAAGCAGTCTCAAGTAATTTAACCATCAATAGTTACTGTGTAATTACCATTACCATAGGGTTATTTGTAACATGTAAAATGAAAGTCTTCCAGGAGTACAGGCACAGCATTTAAGACTGCAAAGTTTGAACTTCACTTGATTCTTTGAAATGAATAACCCTGGGGCTGGAAGGTAATACCTGGATTTCATCCACACCATCCCATATAGTGCAACCAACCAACCAACGAAACAAACAAACAAACAAAAAAAAAAAAGAAAAAAAAAAGAGGAAAAAAGAAAAAATACATGAATAACCAATGAATTGAAGACTTGTGATTATTTTCTTTGTGTTTGACCTAAAATTTCATTTAAAATGATCATTTTTACATATATTATAATTTTTAAAAATTAGGTATTTTGTTTGTGCAAAAATAGATACTTGCTGTTTTATAAGCAAATATTTGTTTTACAAGCAGATATTTAGTCTCTAATGAGGAAGAACCTTGTTAGCAGTGAGTAGGGTAGTGAGGAGAATAAGGCTGACGTGTCATACTAAGTCCACTTCTTCCTGTGGTGGCCTTGACCCTGATGCTTTCCCGTGGAATTTATGGAACTGGTATGTATCTTTTGTTCTCTTATAAAATAATGAAAGCAAAATAACCTCTTGCTCACTGTGAACTCCTAATTAATACAAAATAGATACCATAGCAATAGATAACAACACTGTCTTTATTCATTTCTAGAGAAGAATTTTGTAAACTAAACTATGTGAAGAGTTCAGTGTCTCTTTGGAGAGAAGATTTGAGAAAGCTTTCTGATAGCTGCATAATATAGTCCTTCTAGGACACACAGTCAAAGTCAATATTCAGCCACTTGTATGTTCTGGTTTATGCTTTACTTCACAGATATTTTTTTTTAGAAATTCAGTTAGGAAGGCTTATGAGTTTCTGTAATGAATTTTCTGGAAAGGTTACTACTTTTTTTTAGCTCTTTCTCTAAATATAAGCTCACACATACATACATACCATGAAGTTTGTCATTTTAATATGCAGTTCAGTGGCATTAATTACTTTTATTTCTAGAACTTTTCTACCTTCCAAATCCAAAGGGACATAGCTAATAAACAATCAATCCACATCCCTTCCTTATGGCCTAACACCTAGCCCCTAGATTAAAACAACAAGCAAACAAACAACCTCCTCCCCCTCACCACCCCCCCCCCTTCAGTCATATAATTGTCAAAGAGAGCTGGTGGTTTCCTGGATAGCTCTTTGCCTGCTGGCTCTCCAACAGACCAGGAATAGTCCTGACCCTCTGTCTGTCTGTGTGTTGGCATTCCTTGAGATGACTCACTCACAGCTCTTTATTTTCCTGTGTTGACCAGTTTAGTTGCCTTCTGTTCTAGGAAGCAAAACCTCACTGAAGCTATGTTTTAATATTTACCTTGCTTGTATCTAAATAAAACAACCATTTTTAGAACTAGATATTGAGGTAGAGGTCATAAAAGAAAATGCAAATATTTTGTGTGAATTCTTGGAGTAGTCTTCATTTCTTCTGTCTTAAAATGTCTGGACTTGGGGCCGGAGTGGTGGCACAAGTAGTAGGGCATTTGCCTTGCATGTGCTGACCTAGGACAGACCATGGTTTGATCCTCCGGCATCCCGTATGGTCCCCCAAGCCAGGAGCGATTTCTGAGTGCATAGCCAGGATTAAAAACCCCTGAGGGTCACCAGGTGTGACCCAAAGAACAACAACAAAAAAATTCTGGACTTGTTGGGTCTGAATCCGAGACCAATTGGTCAGAGATGCACAGGATGCAAAAGCAAGAAACATTATTGAAGCACAGATTCCAGCATGCTGGTGTCAACCATTTGAAGTGAGTTGGCAACCCCACCCTAATTTATATTCTTAATTTTATACCCAGTTTCAAGAATTTTCAAATGGACTAGGTGATCATTGCTTGCTACACATTATTTATTGCTTATAGGGCACTAGTGGATATATTGAGGGACAGCTATATCTAATAATACTTATGGTGGTTGCAAGCAGGATTTAAACAGGATGTTGGCCTGGGTGTTTGATTAGTTAGCTGTGTTAGTATGGCAAACTTGTGGTATATCAGAAACTTGCTGTGTTATTTACAGTAAGAGACCTATTGTTAAGAGTAAGGCTGTGTCATTTATAGTAAAACAGGCCTGAAACCTGTCATGGCTGTGGTATGGTCCTTTCAGACTGTGGTCACTTTTATTATCTTATGAATGTAACAACTATTTTCTTTTTAGAAAGGACAGTGTTTCTTCACTGGTAACTCCAATATCTAGAACAAAAAAATGTTCTGGATGGAGATTGGTTGAATGTTACCTTATAGAGCTTCCCTTTAACAATGAGCCACCATCTGACACTACTCCCTAACCCCATAGCAATCTCCATAGTTTTCCCACTCAGGTTCTTCCCGTTCTACCCAATGGCCAGTGTCATATTCCTCATGGTGTCACCCTGCTTTTTTCCTCCTGCCTTTTCTTTAGTTCATCCTGGCTCTTCCCTTGTACCTCAGTACTGTCACATAGCTTGATTTTTGTTTCTAGCTGCTCAAGCCACCCTGCATACCTGTAACCCTTGTCAAATAGCAATCTTTCTCTAGGACCTAAGGCCTCAGCATACCATCTTTTCTTCTGCATTGTTCTCACTCTTTTGTAAGGTGGGTTCTCCTCTAAATTAAAAATACCTTGAAGTCTAAAAAATTACCTTACTGTTTCTATGACATCAATCAAAAGCAATGGTCCAAAATAACAGAAAGATTATGTGTCTTTTCCATTCATTCTGACTAACTTTAGTTAGCATGATATCTTTAGTTCCATCCATGTTGCTGAAAATTTTATGATTTTGTTATTTATTAAAGCTGCATATATTTCATTGTGTATATATATATATACACCATAACTTCTTGAACCAATTATCTGTAGTTGAGTACACATATGGATTGTTTTCATATCTTGATTGTTGCACTAAGTGTTGTGATGAGTATAGATATGAATATCAAATTAAGGGTGTTTTTATGTTTAAGGGGTAGATGATAATTTCTGTATTTCTATAATTTCAGGGTAATTTCTGTATCTTTTTTAATGTTGATTGGTCAGTCACAACAAAAGGGACAGATGTCTTATATGTGGGATTTAAAAATACACCGTGAGGTAGTAACACAGATCCAAATGCAACATAATGGGGTCTACTCAATTGAATTGGGGGCATTTAGAAGGAGTGAGGTTGGAATCCTTGAAAGAGAAAGATGGATGTATTCATAATAGGTTTTGTGCTGTAACTGTATCTCTGAGAAAGCTATTAATATATGGCAAACCAATAAAATAAAGAGCATATTGACTAAATAAAAACAATTTAAAAATGGTCCCCCGAACCTGCCAGGAGCGATTTCTGAGTGTAGAGCCAGGAGTAACCCCTGAGCGCTGCCGGGTGTGACCCAAAAACCAAAAAAAAAAAAATTATACAGCATACTAGCTCTATGTCTTGCTGCACTGAAATTCCTATCACTGTGGAATATTTTTGCCTAATCTCAACTATTTGAACATTAGTAAAGGAGATTGACACTAAGTATAATATTTAGTGGCCAACAATCATTAAATACAGTTAAGTTAAATAAAGAGTATCCACCTACTATTTGATATAACAGAAAAAATAATAATATAGAAAAATGGGGCTTAATAGATTGTTCAAATCAGCATGTGATTTGCAAGCAGGAAGCCTGTACTCATTCAATCTCTAGTACCATAAAATTTCCCTTACACTGCCAGGACAAATGCCAAGAGACCTAGGAGTAGCTTTGATTACTACTAGGTGTGGCTCAAAAAGTAAAAAAAAATTTTTTTTCTTCCATTTTAAACACTGCTTTATTAGCATTAATCTAAAATTGCCATGTGGCTAAATACAAGAGACCTCACCTCATTTGAACTTGTCAGGAACCGAATCCCCTCTCAAGTCAGAGATGGTTTTCCTAAGGAATTTACTCTTTGTGCAGTTTCTTTGGGACTATAGAATTAAATATAAGTATCAATAACTATAACTTTTCTTAAAACATTCTTGATATTATTTCACCTTTATACAAACCCCACAAGTTGGAGAGAGAAGAATGGTAATCTATTTTAAAGATGGAAACTCTGTGATCTATATAAATGAGGTCAAGTCAATGAGCCCTTGGTCAAGTAACCTAGATTCTCTTAGCTTCACTCATAAATTTTCCTGGAAGAAATCTGTGGTTATAAAAATATCTGTAGGGGCCGGAGAGATAGCACAGCGCTGTTTGCCTTGCAAGCAACCAAATCAGGACCTAAGTTGGTTGGTTCGAATCTTGGCATCCCATATAGTCCCCCATGCCTGCCAGGAGCTATTTCTGAACAGATAGCCAGGAGTAACCCCTGAGCAACGCCGGGTGTGGCCCAAAAACCAAAAAAAAAAAAAAAATTTTGTAAAAATTTGGCAAGGAATGATTTTTCCCTATCCTAGCATTGCATGAATCTATTTTATATTGGTGCCTGATAAGTCTAAATTTATAATATATATATATATATCAATTATGTCATAATTTGTTTCAAACTACAGTTCCTTTTAGTTATTTTTACTAGAATGGATTGTATGGTCATTAATCACTGATTGCTTAGTGTATGGGGGACACTTTTTTTTAAAATAAATTTCCTGCTATTATAGAAAGAGAAGGGAGGTTCTTTTTACCTACAAAAGTACAGGATGCTTTGGGCTAGTTAGGCTTTATGATATGAAATACTGCTGTTACAATCATTTGAAGGAATTGGGTGCTATTTTTACATAATTTGTTTCTGGTGGGAGAGTTGAAGAAATAGTATATTTCTAGACTTCTTCAAAAATCAGTTCCTATAGCCAGGTGCAGAATTGTTTTTTCCCTGAAAGTCTTTGCAATCAGACTGGAGCTTGATAAATGTTTGTTGAATTGAATTGATTTATTCTCTCAGCTGCATTTGTGTACTTTTGAGAGCAAATGGATGAATCTTACTGCTCTGGAGACCATGCAAATATTTGCCAGGTGCATAATCTGTACTTTTTCTATTCCAAGCAGAATGAAGACCAGCTATTCAGTAACCTGGCGTGGCTCTGGGGCAAATTGCTTACACTTTGCCTTTTTTTTATTTCCTCTTTTAGGTTTAGGGAAGTTTAGGCTTGTGTATTTGGGATTGGGTGTGTTGGGAGGTATGAATTGAAACAGGATAAAAAGAAAGTTTTTCTGGACAATGTAATTGAGAGTAATCAGGATATAATTTATTGCATATTTTATCATAACTTAAAGTTAGGAGTATCAGTGTCTATAAAGACTGTTTCTTCTGTTCCCAAGATAGAACCACAGTATTTTTTAGTAGGGGACAGATTTGTGTGCAGGATACCAATGACTCAAAAACTCTTGCAATGAATCTAAAGATTATTATCAGCTACTTCTCTGGCATTTATTTATTGATATATATTTTATATTTATTTTTATATATCATGACAGTAAAAGTTAGGGAAATCACAGGACAATGTGCCCATTTCATAGAGAAAGAGGCAGAGTTCTTTTATATTTTTAAAAAGGATTTAATGTTTATTTTTAAAAAAGGATTTAATGTTTATTTTTAAAAAGGATATAATGCCAATGTTGATTTTCTCCAGTTAACCTTTTGGTGATTGCAGATCAGGAATATCCTGTTATCTAAATGTTTAGTACATTTTGTTTTTATCATTTTGTGCCCACTTATGGGCTTAGGGACACTTAGGAAATTTAAGAGCTTTTCATTCTCTCAGAAATTTGTCAGGGAAGAAATTTATCAGGGAAGCCAAACATCAAAAACATTCCTCTATCCGATAAGAAATGTTCCTCTAGAATCATGGAAGAGAGATGAGGTGGGTGGCCCAGTCCTTAATATAGATCATCCCAGTTTTAATGTTTTGAGGAGAATGGGATGCTGTTGGGGAGGAAGACATGAAACCCAGATGATTAATATTGATTATGACTACCTTCTTCCTTGGATCTCCAGTTTATCTATTACTCCAGACAAGACTTGTTTGGACAAAACTCATGCCCACAGTTAATCATCTGAGTAAATATGTTGTACATTTAAGGTGTGTCCAGAAAATCAGTGTCAGCTGGGTGGGTTATGGCAATACAAAATAGGAAAGGAAAGGAGAAAGCCAGTCAACCAGGCCAAGGAAGAAGGTGGTCAGAGTTAATAAAACTGAAAAAAAAAAAAAAGATTTTAAACTATTTCTCCTAAAAGTATAGGAAACATATGCATACTTAGTTAGGTTGATGAGTCATGTGTGCCCTTTGAAATTTGACCTATATACATACTGTGCAGCTGGATTATAATTATCATTCAAATCCATGCTTTGTAAAGACCAAAAAGTGAGATAGGTACTGGCATACATTTCCAATCACACCCACTTACATCATCCCTCAGAATTCTGTTGTTTGAATTCTGTTGTACATTATCAGTTCTGAGGAACTGCTTTCTTCTTCTGTGTGTTGGTATCTAGGGAGCATCTTTGCATTTCAAAGACTGAGTGTTATATTGTAATTCTAATCAAATCTGGAGATTAGTTGGGATTATGCTGACTGAGTATCCCAGCATGTAGAGACTTTAGCATCACAATCCTTACTGAGGATTTTGCTTCTCAGGAAGGGTGTGTTCTAGCCCAGACCTTTAGTCTTGTATCCACCAACCTTGACTGAGAACTGCTCTTTTAGGAACTGCTCTCTTTGGTCACTGAGGACCAAGTTATGGCAAGAGGCATAATTTTCATTTTTCCTCTAGAAAGACAACTCTGGGAGCTGATTTCCCTGGGTGCTGTGGGGTTGTAGACACATGAAGACAATGAAATTTTCTCTGTAGTTAATTCCAAAATAAGTATGGATGTATTGTTGTTGTTGTTGTTGGTGGTGGTGGTGGTGATGGTGGTGGTGGTGGTGGTGGTGGTGGTGGTGGTGGTGGTGGTGGTGTGTGTGTGTGTGTGTGTGTGTGTGTGTGTGTGTGTGTGTGTAGGTGAGGAATCCAAGTACATCATAGTAAATTAGTGTTTTGAGTTAGAGTAGAATCAATTAAATGCTAGTACTCAGTATTAGTGAAAGAGAAACTAGTAGCTACATATACAAGGGTATTTGTATCTACTTGGTGTTTTTATTGAGTTTTGAGTTTTAATAAAATTAGATTTATTTCCAAGAGTAGGGAGCAATCAAAACCATGTATTTCCTGGTGGTGCATTGTCATACTAAGATAAATAAGTGTGTCCTGGAAATCTGATTTTATTAGACCTGTGACACTATACTAGCGTGGTGTTGGTGGTGCTGGTGCTGGTACTGGTGGTTGGGTGTGGGTTTAGAAGAGGGAAGATTATTTTTAAATTATTTATACTAAAATTATAATATAAGAAATAACACATATTAAACTTGTTAAGAACTGGACATCCCATTGTAATACCCCAAACTTAAAAACTAGCTTACAAGCAAAACACAGTCCCTGTGACCTTGTCCTACAGTGTTATGGGACTCTATATAAGATAATGTTAGTCTCTTTCAATACACAACCATTAGAGACAGAGATGAGTCCAGAACACTTTGTTGAACAGCAATCTCTATGTATGCTCTCTATCTTTTTTTTTTTTTTTTTTTTTTTTGGGCTTCTTGGGCCACACCGTTTGATGCTCAGGGGTTACTCCTGGCTAAGCGCTCAGAAATTGGCCCTGGCTTGGTTGGAACCATATGGGATGCTGGGGGATTGAACCGCGGTCCTTCCTTGGCTAGCACTTGCAAGGCAGGCACCTTACCTCTAGTGCCACCTCACAAGCCCCTATGTTCTCTATCTTTTTTTTTTTTTTTTTTTGGTTTTTGGGCCACACCCGTTTGACGCTCAGGGGTTACTCCTGGCTATGTGCTCAGAAATCGCCCCTGGCTTGGGGGGACCATATGGGACACCGGGGGATCGAACCGCGGTCCTTCCTTGGCTAGCGCTTGCAAGGCAGACACCTTACCTCCAGCGCCACCTACCCGGCCCCAAGTTCTCTATCTTTTAATCCCCATCCTTTACCTTACTTTACCCCATCCCATACCCCTAACCCCTCAATTCTTGTAGTCAGGAGTTTTGTAGATTCATGTTTGAGTGGAATGCTGTGTTCATGTTTCTCTTTTAAGTTCAAGTGCTGATCTTGTTCTGCTAATAATAGAAAAATGGTACTATGTAAACACATATAATGTATATACATAGAGCACCTTATGCCCATTCTATAAAAGGTCTCATTCACAGGTTATAAAATAATTAGTTATTATTCCTGTTCTAAAGAAGAAAGGTCTGAACCTGAATCTTGTCCTGGATCACTCTAACAATAAGTGCAACATCTGGAGTTGAGCCACATACTACATTTTGACATTGAAGACTAACAGATATAATTCACCCAAAGGGTGAAAAATAGTCTAATGGGCCCCACTGTTCAGTTCAAGAGTTGGTGGACCAGTGTTTATTTAAAAATTTTCAGACTTAACTTAAAAAGTTACCTTCTCTTATTATTTAGATGCCTTTTAAAATGGAAATTATGGCGATTAGCATTGGTTTCGTAAATAAGGCATTAAAAAATAAGATCATCTTATCGAATAATTTTTTTAAAGAAAGAGTTACCCTGCTGCTTTTGTAAGTCCTATTCCTATTTTTATGCCAGCATGTTGAAGTATGTGCTCTTTAAAATATCCTACTTAAGAGGAGAGAGGTGACTTAAAGGTAAGAATCATGCCAAATTATGTTGCTATTCATCAGTTCTTTGGTTAATGTCTGTTAAGTAACCTTGACACCACTTATGCTTTTCTGAGAACATTAAAATCTTATTAGCTTTCAGAGAGGAAGCCTGAGTTGAACTTGACCTTTTAAAGAGCCTTAGAAGAAAAATTTTAAGCAATTGGGACTATAAACAAAGTTTAAAGAGTTTGTTGAAAAACCTGTCCTTAAGTGCCCCCAGGTATCTTAAAACAGCTGTTAACTTATTCCTATGAATAGGCAAATAATATTGAAACCCTTCCTCTGAGTAATGTATACTGCATATACTTGGCTTATTAAAATATTCAGTGAAATAGTTCCTTATTTACATGGTGGTATCAATCTATGCATTCAAAGAGTCTGAATTAGAGAAGTGCGAGTATTAAATGCATTTGTGTCAAGGGTTCACCATTTTCTTGAGAATTTAGAATCTGTAGCTGCTATTCTTTGGAGAAATGGACAGAAGAGAAATGTGACTCAGATTGAGCCCTGGCTTCTCATGACCCCAAATATTGCAGAGTGTGGCCCTGATATTCCTTGGTACCAAAAAGTCAGGACAGTGTATTTGTTCATGTGGTTCAGTTGGCAAAGAATTGTGGGGAGTGGTGCCTAGAGTCCACTGAGCACTGCTTGGGAGATATCACCATCAACTAAAAAAAGTGAATAGGCAATTTGAGAGTTACCCAGAATTTTAAATAACAAATGAAGATAATGGAAATATTTGTAGATTACTTTGACTTTGAACCCCCCCCCAATTTAAACACATGCTTTTTATTTTTCTCTCAATTAGCCCTTTGCTTTATCAGACACAATGAACAGTATAGTCACCAGCCAGGAATTGTTAGACACTCAAAATCTCAGATTTTCCCAGGCCTACTGAATCAGACTTTTAGCAAGATTTCCCAGGTGATTCATATGCATATTTAATTTAGTAAGCCATGAAATGAGGCCACTTCATAATTGGTTCTGAGAGCTAGTGATTGGTTGATTACGTGGAACCTCTTTCTCAATAAAGAGAAGTCATACATCCAGATTCAGGATGGGCTGAGGCCTGAAAAGGAACTAATTTTTTTCACTATAATATAGGATGTATATAGAATTTCTTTGGTTGTTCCTTATTAAAAGTGACAGAATTTGTGTTTTTGTTTGTTTGGGGGTTTGGTTTTTGAGCCACACTTGGCAGCACTCAAGGGTTACTCGTGGCTCTGCACTCAGAAATCGCTTCTGGCCAGCTCAGGAGACTATATGGCATATATTCTATATCTTATTTATTTATTATTCTTTAAATGTTTGCAAATATTTATCTTTGGGCAGCTCTTCTTCTAATGACTTCTTCCAATATATATTAGTTCATTGTTGTCTAAAACAGCATAAGGCTTTCTCTCTTTGGGAGTAGATAATAAGTCCCTTTGACCTGAGTTGAAGACTATAAGATATATAAGAAAAAATGTACTCCTAAACTTTTTTTTAAGATTCTAGATGCCATTATCTTCTTTAGTTTTAACAAAACTCTATTTATACAGTGGGGAGGATGAGGCTGCCAAAGGGAACTAATTTCAAATACTAGTGGGGAAAATCAAACCCATTAGTCCACCTCAGACATATAAATAAACAGAAATGGAATGAATTATTTGAATGGTAGGCATTGCCAGGCCAAAAAGTCAGTGTGACTTCCTGTATTTCAGTTTTGACAGGATCCCAACAGTCAGATTTGGGGGGAATGTGTCAAATTTATATTAAGCCTGCCTAATCAATTTAATTGTCTGAGATTTTCTCTTGGGAATCAGGAGTGGTATTCTTCCAGATCAGGCAGTGATTACTTTATACCCTAGGGCTGTCTGACCTTTGCAAAATGATCCCAGCTGATAGAGCTAGACTTGCTGATCTCATTTTTTATGTGACTGTCTTATTCTTGTGGGAATCTTTATCAATTATTTGCTGCGATTGCTGTACAATACAAGCATTATGTAGGATCATTTTCTATTCCAGTGAAAGGAAGTGCTTTGTTTCTACTAACCAATATTTCTTACTATTTTAATATATGAAACTAAAATTTCTGAAAAATATTAGTGTGTACTTTAAAATTTAATTAAACTTTCTCATAAATTTAAATTAAAAATTAAACTTTCTCATAAAATTTAATTTCCTTTCTCATACATATTAAAGCATTTTCCTTCTCTGAAGGAGTACTAAACTATCTCCAAAATAAAAAAATTGAACATATGTTAATATTTTCCAAACTTATCAATTGTTCTTCTGTCTCATAAATTACTGTTTTTGATATATATATATTATTAATTATAATTCCCATTAATTTTTTTATTTTCTCATTTTCACTTATTTAAACTTAAAACCTAAGGCTTGTGTCTAGTGGAAGAGATTGTAAATTAACAGATTCAATTTTTTACATACCTTACATACTAATTTGACCTTTATAAGTAGACTAAATAGTGATTTTGAATATTATTTTACATTTTTTGTTTTTTGGTATTTTTTGATGCCACACCCGGCAATGCTCAGGTGTTACTCCTGGCTCTATTATCAGGAATCACTCTGGCTGTGCTTGGAGGACCATATGGGATACTAAGGATCAAATGGGGGTTGTCCACATATAAGATAAATTTCCTCTACATTGTGATATCACTCTGACCTTTTATTTTACTTATTTTTATTTATTTTCATTTTTATAATATATTTATTTAAGCACCATGTTAGAAACATGTCTGCATTGTTTCAGTCATAAAAATGTTCATCCCCCTTCACCAGTGCAGCCTTTCCACCACCAATCTCCTCATCTCCCCCCACCCCACCTCCCTGATTGTCTTCCACACAGGCATTCTATCTCTCTCACTCACTACCATTGTCATTAGAGTTGTTGGTATAGTTATTTCTCTAACTGCTGTGTAGATGTATCATAGTTTTTTTTTTAGCCAATCATATGTCACAGGGCACCTGGATTGTTTCCAGATTTTGACTATTGTAAATAGAACTGCAATGAACATAGCAGTGTAGAGGGTATTTTGTTCTGTGTTTCTGTGTTCCTAGGATATATCTCTAATAGTGGTATTGCTGGTTTAGATTGGAGCTTTATTTCCAGTCTTTTGAGGAATACCCATATTGTTTTTCAGAGAGGCTAAACTAGATGGCATTCTCATCAGCAATGAATGATAGTTCCTTTCTCCCCACATACAAACCAACACTGGTTTGTATTTATGATATGTGCCAATCTCTGTGGCTTGAGAGAATAACTCATTGTTGTTTTGACTTGCATGTCCCTGATACTTATTGATGTGGAGCATTTCTTTCCATGTGTTATTTGGCCATCTGTATTTCTTCTTTGAGAAAACGCCTGTTCATTTTTTTCCCCATTTTTTGATGTGGTTAGATTTTTTTTTCTTGTTGAATCCTGACAGTACCTTGTATAACTTATATATTACACCCTGATTGGATGGATATTGGGTAACTAGTTTCTCATTCTCCTTGGGTAGCCTTTGTATACTACACATTGTTTCCTTGGAGGTTCAGAAGCATCTCAGTTTAATGTAGTCCAATTTGTTTATCTCTGCTTTCACTTTCACTCAAGCCTATTCCTTTATTCCAATACCATGCTGTTTTAATGGCCATTGCTATGTAATACAATTCAAAGTTTGGGAACATTGTGCCTCCCATATTTTTGTTCCTAAGGGTTGCTTTAGTAATTTGTGAGTGTTTATTATTCAATATAAATTTTAGGAGTGTTTGATCCATTTCTTTGAAGAATATCATGGAAATCCTTAGAGGGATTAAGTTAAATCTGCACAATGCTTTTGGAGTATTGTCTTTCTAATAATGTTGATCCTTCCAATCAATGAACAGGGTATATGTCTCCATTTCCTTGTGTTCTCTTATTTCTTGATGCAGTTTTTTGTCTTCTTTGTATAGGTCCTTCACCTCTTAAGTTGAGTATTTGAGTTTCTCTGGTAATATTGTAAATGGAATTGCTATTTTTATTTTATTTTATTTGGGGGAAGACATCACACCTGGCAACATCAGGCATACCCCTAGCTCTGCACTAAGAAATCACCCCATGTTGGATCAAGGGACCATCTAGGATGCCTGGAATCCAAACCACCATCCATTCTGTGTTGGCTGCATGCAAGGCAAATGCTCTCTGACTATGTTATCTCTCCAGGTCTAGAAGTCTATTTTTAATGACTATTTCTTCATCATTATTTTTGTATAAGAAGGCCACTGACAACAGTGTACAGTCTATTTTTAATGACTATTTCTTCATCATTATTTTTGTATAAGAAGGCCACTGACAACAGTGTACAGTTTTAATTAAATTCTTCTAAGTAGATCCATGACATTCTTCAAAGAAGTGGATCCAACAGTTCTGAAATTCATTTGGAATAATAAATGCCCACGATTGCTAAAGCAACTTTAAATTGTATTACAAAACAAAACAAAAACATGGTATTGGAATAAAGACAGACCCTCAGATCAGTGGAGTAGTCTTGAGTATTCAGAAAATTAACTCCAGATATACAATCACTTACTATTTTATTAAGGGGCAGGGAACACAAAATGGAGCATGGAAAGTCTCTAACAAATGGTGTTGGGACAACTAATGACCCACATGCAAAAAACCAAACTCAGACCTCTAACACCATGCACAAAGGTCAATCAAAATGGATTAAAGACCTTGATTTTAAGCCTGGAACTATAAGATATATAGAAATAATCATAAGCAAATCATTTCATGATATTGAGATTAAAGGCATCTTTATGGAGAAAATACCACTGTTCCAACAAGTGGAAGCAGAGATAAACAAATGAGACTATATTAAATTGAGAGCTTCTGCATCTTAAAGAAAACAGTGACTAGGGTACAAATTCCATCCACTTAATGGGAGAAACTATTCACTCAAAACCTATCTGATAAGGGGCTAATATCTAAGATATACAAGGTATACACAACTTAACAGACTCCCCTTTCTGCCTCTATCCTTGGTTGCAAGGGTCACTTAGCTGGTGAAGCTTTCTGTGTACCACCAAACAGACTCTTTCCCTGCCTCAGTCCTGATGGCTTGGGTTGCTTAGCTGGCAATGTCTTCTGGGCATTGCCAAACAGACTCCTCTTCTGCCTCAGTTCTTGGTGGAGGGTTTTCCTACCCTGAACTTTCCAGGCACTGCCAAACAAATTTTCTTTTTAAATTTCATTTTATAATTTATTTTATTAAAAAAATTAAAAACACAATTTACTAAACATTTTCTCCAATTTAGGAGTTCATTACATTGGAGTTCAAGACGAGTTGCCTAAGAATTTGCTAAGGAGGCATGCCATTATATGGGTTTAAAACAGCAGTTGGGAAAATAATATTTAACCTGTTTCTTTTTTAGCAGAAAATAAATGTTTTTGTTTTTGTTTTTTGCTTTTTGGGTCACACCCAGTGATGCTCAGGGTCACCAGGTTACTCCTGGCTATGCACTCAGATATTGCTTCTGGCTTGGGAAACCATATGGGACAGCTGGGGATCAAACCCCGTCCTAGACTAGCGTGGGCAAGGCAGATTCTTGAGCCACCACTCAGGCCCCCAAATAAGTTTTTAATGTGAATAGTACTTTCCTTTTGAATAAAGGAGAAAAGACTTCCTCATCACCAGAAAACTTTAAAGGCATGTTTTATTTGTATAAATTCTGCCAAATTTCTCTTCGATATAAATGTATAAATTTAGAAGTCTCTTGGTTCTGGCAATTCCTCATATGTGTATTATCCTTTTTGTCATGAAGAGTATATAGTTAAGGCCATTCCAAAAATTCTCTATTTTCACAGGTCCTTGATGAACATGTGTAAATTTGATCTTTTTGTGCTGTTAATTTTTCTCATACCAATTTAATTTTTACATCTGCACAAAAAAACCTGGGAGTGGTAATGTTTCCCCTCTAGACAATTGTTTTCTTTTGATGTTAAAATTTTTATTGGACATTGTGAACCATAATTGTTATCAATTTTCTGTCTGATGGGTGAGTTGGTATCTAACTACCATTCCCATTGAAACTTCTGTGGACTAATCAAGATGATACAAGGGAAACCTCAAAAGAGAAAATGTTTTTGAAATATGTTTTATCTGAAAATTACAAGGGGTGGGCCAGAGAAATATTCAATGAATTGAGAAAATATTTTGCATATAGGAGATCTGCATTTGATCCAATGCACTTAGTGGCCCCTGAGCACCATCAGGAGTGATCACAGACCACTGAACCAGGTGTAGCTACTGAACACTGGCTAGGTAATCTCCCCCAACCCCCCGCCCAGAATAAAAGAAGGTGGCAATCTGCAAGTTAAAGAGAGCCCCAGAAGAAATCCAATTTGCAGACATGTTGATCTAGGACACAGTGTAGATCTCAGAATTGAGGGTACTAAAGATCTGTTTCAAAGAACTTTAAGTGGATTTTGCTTTTTTAACAATAGAATAGTCATAATGGCTTTAATTTAAAACTGAACTTAATTCTTACAGAAAGTTTGACATGCACCATTTATAGTTTCCTCCTCCTACTTGGCACAGAGTTAAATAAATCTAAAAAGCATTGGATGTTTAATTTGGAAACATAGACCTGGGACATTTCAGGTTTAGAGTTTTGTTGTTTTAGTTCTTTAAAGTTATGGTTAAGGGAATAAATTGAGTTTATGATGGAGTTATTTCTGGCCAATAACAAATATACACAGATATTTATCCTAATGCTGTGTTGACTATGCATGTACATTGAGTCTGAAAATTGCTCAGAAGAATCCGTTGCAGCAGAATAATGTTGCAAGTTCATTTATAAGCACCCCTTTGCCCTGGGCCCAGTGAGTGATTTAGAATTACTTAGCTATTTCTAGCAAAGGGAAAGAATAGTCACTCAAGATGACACTAAGATTCTTCTTTTCACTTGCCCCTTTAAGGAAGTCACTTCCAGAAGTTTCTTTGTTACTAAGAGGAGGACAGGTTTTTCTCTTTGGCCTCTCATTACTGTCTTCTCCAGTACAGCCTATTATAAAAAGCTTTTTGTTTGTGGGATTAGTTCTCTGATTTCTAACTTCCCCTCTCAAACCTAAATGCCACATTTGCAGTTCTCCCAAATTGCTGCCCTCTTTGCTCAGATGACTTCTTGGTATTGTATGCTAAATGTGAGGATCTTTATTTAGGTGCTTTGCTCTCTAATCCTAATGAGTCACCAGTTTACTGATTTCTTTGTAGGTGTGACCAGCTAAGATCTTAGAGTTGAATCAGACACTCATTTATCCCACTTAAAATGTAATATTAAAATTTTTCTAAGGCTCTTTTCAGTAGCGGGTCAGTTCTATTTTTCTATGAACTTGGAAAGCAAGAATGTACATACCACTTAGAGCCAGTCTGACTGTGAAAGACAAAGAGAGATGCTGTGCTTTGTATGTTTTGTATTTGGTTCCTTGATATTCCCCCCTTACTGCCCTGAAAATGAATAAATGTAAAGCATTTGTAGGACTCAAGAAAATCAAGTAGAAGATACACAAAATATGTTTAAAAACATTTCTTTTAGATGCCAGGGATTATACACAGAGAACTTTATACATGAAGACCATGTTTTCTACTACCAACTACATCTCTAATCCCAATTTTTTAAATTGAAGTAAGCTTAGTTTTATAATATCTGATATGCACAATTACAGATCATGTACTATATATGCTCATCAATAAAGGTCTGATTTCAGGGACTTGGGAATAGCTCTATGTTAGAGTTGGTTATTTTGCAGGATGAGGCTGGGCATTTGATCCCAGTAAAACCAAACATCTTCCAGGGTCATCCCTGTGGCATTGCCATTTGGTACCTGTGGTGTCACAACCAAGTCTGTGAACTCTGGTGCACCACAGCCAAATATGTGATATTATATGTTAGCAAAAAACCCATTTATAATTATACTTTTAAGCCCATTATTTGTTTTACTCTTTGTATATGGTCTTTGTTTTTCTCTGACTTATTTCATGGAATAAAACATGCTATGTCCAGTTGCTCTTCAACACTGCCAGGGCTTTATCTTCCTCATAGCAGAGCAGTATTCTATTAAACATATACACATATATACACACATACATATATAGATAATATATATGACAACATTTTCTTTAATTTTTCTTTTCTTTTCTCTTATTTCTCTTTTTGGTGTGGTCATTCCATTTAAGTTTAAACTTGATTTTATTATAGCTTGGGTTATATATTTACAATAGTGTTTTTAATAGTATTAACATTTATCATCTTGGTTTACACAGCTATCTCACCTCACAAATTCCAAGCACCATGACTCTTCACTCATGTCAGAATGTCCATTACTCACTTTGCCCCGCAGTGTGTGCCTGGTATTTCCCCTGCAGTCTTGGTATCCTCACGGTGTAACCAGAGCATTCATCTGAAAATGTGTTCTTGGATGATGTTCTATAGTTTCGTTGGGCTTCTCTTACATTCAAAGTTTCTTGTTTTGTTTCAATTGATCAACACTATATTTAGCACTCTGTGACTATATAACATGTGATTATGGACACCTTCTTTGAACTCAAATTTGATACTATTCATACTCATCCTGTAGAATCCAGAATCTTTTAATATAGTTGCTGCAGTGTGCTCATCTTAGGCCCTTTGCACCTAGCCCATTACTTCCTAGAAGGCTCTCCTCTGATGGTTTTCAGTTTTTCACAAAAATCTTAACTGCATCCCTGAGAAAATCCCAAGCTCTCATAACCTCCAACATATACATATTTTCAGGGAAAATAATACATATCACTATAACTGAGACTTTTCTCATCTGACTATGATCTTCATGAGAATAGAGATTTATTTACTTGACTCCTGCTGGTATTCTTAGTAACTAGAACAAGACCTAATTAAACATTGGATTTTTAACAAGTAAAGAAACAAGTAGGTTTTTATATAGTGATACTTTTTAAAGATGTACATAAATTAAAGCTAGTACTTAAGCATTGAAGTTATCAGAAAATTTAATTATGGGCCATACCATATACTTTGGAGTGACTATCATAGTTTTTGCTGTGGTAATAGGGAAGCTATACAGTGATGAGGGTCCAACCCAGGGCTCTGTGCATGTCAAGCAGGTACTCTAACCCTCTGGGGGTGTCTCTCTTTCCCATTGCACATGGCCAAAGAATTTTGCTCAAAGTTGGTCAAGTCTCCATTTTTTACTCAGTTTTGCATTAATTGCTAAGCTTTTCATGTTAATGTTATCCAAGTGAAGTCTTTTCTAAGTAAAGTGCCACTTTGCATGCTGTTTCCTCTGCCTGAAGCCAGGCAGGGCTATTGCTGGATCCTCTGCTTTCTGCAGATTTGTATTAAATGTCCTTTTATTAGGAAGGCCTAACCTGACCACATCCTAGAAATAACACCCCAATATACAAACTTCCAGTCCTTGGACTTCCAGTCCATTCCTTCAGTGTGTACCACTTTTCTTTTTCTTAGCATTCATCATTGTTTGCCATTTATCATTCATTCATTCACTCATTCATTAGAGCCGCATGCGGCTCCCGGCCAAAATGAATGCAGGTCTTTGCCTCTTCTCTTTCTTTTGTATACTGTGGCTCTTTGCCAAGTTTGGATTTTGTTCTGCTGCTTCTGAGGAGGGACCTCTGAGGAGAGATCTCTGAGCGCGTAGTCCCGTCTCCCATCCCTCGGAAACAACTGCATGGGCCAGCGAGCGGGGGGAACCCGTGTGTCACATGTTGGGTCACATCTCGCCTTTAGTTCTTAGTGTGGAGGACGCAGCACACCCTCACCATCACTGCAGGACCCTCACTCAAAATGGCAAAATGCAATATGTGTTTAATAGATTATTGTTAAAATTATATGCTTTTGTGTGTTGGTCTGTTTTGGCAGGTCACTGCGTGGTGTGGCTCTCTGACTCTCACAGTTTAAAATTTTGGCTTTGTGTCGATCTTCTTCGCCACCCTTCATTAGAGTCTCTTTTTACTAGATCATTACTTGAATATTTTCTTTGAGGAGTGGTGAATTTTTAAAATGTAGATTAATGTTAGAGGCATAAAAAACACTAAAAACTGTTTTTGAATTAATTATCATGGTGAAGATAAAGTTATCCTATTGTTTTTAAGAAATGAGTGAAGGATTAAAAAATTAAGTTCAATTTCATTTTTTGGCCCTTCTGCATACATTGATTCCTCATCTATGATTTTGGAAAAGCTTTTTGAAGTGCCTGTGAGTGAAAATCTGTTTCTGCCGACCCAAATTCTCACAGATTTTGCTTGTGACAGCATAATTGGAAATCATAACTCATCAATATTTCTGCTTCAGTAATTTCTTGGTGAATCTAAGATTTAGATATATCAAATACTTTTGTTAGGTGGCAAAAGTAAAAGAACCAATGGTATTTTCATCTAAAAATAGCAGTATGCTATCATTAAGCAGCAGTCTACTGCCTGTTCTTGTATTCAGTCCTTCACTAGGCAAGTTGCAATACAACAAAGGAAGAGACTGGTGGTCACAAGCCAGGACATTGCAGGATTCATTAATTACTTGGAAAACGGTGCTTGGTTTGTGGCCAGAATCCCAAACAAAGAAAGGAAATAGCTTCTGTTCTCCAATTGACAAAATGATGTGTGAGGTAAGAATGAAAATCATTTGGGCAAGTAAAACGGGGGAGAAATAAAATGCAAGCAGTAGTTTTGTTCAAGATCAAGTATACAATTAAGACATATTCCCAATCCAAGGGGGTTGATTCATATTAGTTGAGACCAACACTATCTGCTCCCAGCCATGAGATGAATTTATTATTTCTAATAAAGGAATTGGGAACACCTCATTAGGAAAAGTGTTGATGGTGTCAAAGACTGGGCCAACATACATGATATGTGTACAAATGAATTATTAATCTCAGCAACTCAATAGCCTTGGCTTTTTTGATATCTATATTATAGATATACACAATTAAATACCATCTCTCCAGAAAATAAATTTTAACTTTAGCAATGAAAAGGATACCAAACCATCTTCACAAATTTGTTGTAATTATATGGCAATAGTCCATACAGTCCATTGAGGAAAATTAGAATATTTTGATATCAGTTAAATGAGACAAAATTGATGTTATTTAATGGGTTGAATTCCCCCCCCCCCTTTTTTTTTTTTTTTTTTTTTTTGGGACATACTCAGCAGCACTCAGGGGTTACTCCTGGCTCTATGCTCAGAAATGCTCCTGACAGGCTCAGGGGACCATATGGGATGCCAGAATTCGAACCACTGACCTTCTGCATGCAAGGCAAACACCTTGCCTCCATGCTATCTCTCCAGCACCTGAATTCCCTTTTTTTTTTGTTTTTTGTTTTTTTGGGCCACACCTGGCAGTCCTCAGGGGTTACTCCTGGCTGTCTGCTCAGAAATAGTTCCTGGCAGGCACGGGGGACCATATGGGACACCGGGATTTGAACCAACCACCTTTGGTCCTGTATCGGCTGCTTGCAAGGCAAACACCACTATGCTATCTCTCCGGGCCCTGAATTCCCATTTTTGATCTGCTTATATTTGAGTAAAATATTCACAAAACTTAGCTTAGACACTTAGAAATCTTGCTTTGTAAAATATCTAAGCCAGAATGGAAGTAAGTCATTTGAGTAAGTAAAATGAAAAAGAAATCAAATGGCTGGGACCAAAGAGGTACTACTGGGGATAAAGCAATTGCGTTATATGTGGCTATCCCTAGTTCCATCATTGCACATTGAACACTGCATCTGAACAGAAAGCCAGGCATAGCCCCTGAGTACTGCGGGGCATACTTTACCTATTCATCCTCTTGGAAATGAAATAAAAATGTACTTTTACTTAAAAGTGAAGTATGTGGTTTTTGTATATTCAGGTATATTCATGAACCCAAGGGGAATGATTCAGACCAGTTGAGTATCTAATCTTATTGGTCACATAATCTCACTTAGATTATTGAAATAGGCCATCAGTACATTTTTCTGAATATTATTTACACAGGCTTAAGAACTAAATTGGTCAGTTAATGTAGTTGCTATAAAAACTGCTGCTTTAGGATAAAAAAGAAAATCAAAACTCACACACAAACTTTTTAGCCACTGCTGCTGCTGCAGTAGCTACCACCATCACTATCACGGTAAGCGTGTTCATCTCCTACCCCTCAACATACGACATAAAGCATATTATATATGGGTCTTCCTTATTGAAAAAAAATATACATATATTGGAGGGGGGTTGCAGATAACCAAGTTATAACACGTATTAGATCAGGTCAAGCCATGTCCTTGGAGACAAATTATCTCATCTGTCCATTGAGGGTCATATTTTTAACTTTCCTCACATGTGATTATAAATTTAAAATTAAAGTTGTGCTGTTTCATGCAGAGAAAAAATGCAGATAATGCACTATCAGGCACTGGGGGAATTGTTTATCAGGTTTGTTTTGTCTTTTTTTGTGGGGGAGGAAGGTGTAAAGAAGAGAAATACAAGTGTTCTTAGGTAAAAGGAAGTTCTCAAGCTTGTTAATCAATGGCTGTGAAAATAGATGTCAGCATGAGAATCTGGGAACTTGTTTGATATTACTGTTCTCTGGTCTTATCTTAGATCTAATGAATCAGAAACTCTGGGAGTGGAACCCAGCAGTCTATATTTTAACTAACTCCTCAGGAGTTTCTAGTGTGCTTTCAAGTTTGAGAGTCACTGACACAGATTTCCTGAGTTTTATTCTGTGTTTTTGCCATAGAATGGTAGAGTGGTATCAGAAAGGTGACAAACTTGGTATATCTTTGGTTTGTTTAGATTGCTTCATGTTGCTTTAAAGCAAAACAATAAAATTATTACTCTAAACCAAGATTATTGCTTTTCTTTTTAGTAAATATGCAGGAATCTAGAACTTATACTAGCAGGAAGAAATATTGCTTAGGAAATGGGATTTTGTAGCTTGCTGTTTAGTTTTTGCACACCTCTGGGAGTAGGTCTTTCAACTTCAAGGGATCCTTTTAAACTCAACTGAGATGATTAATTCAGCTCTGCAAGGTGAACTGATTAAATTATTACCTCAATTTTGGCAGACAGAAGTTTGCTAAATCCAACTATTCTCAGGGCTTATTCCTGGTTTTGTGTTCAGACATCATTCCTAGTGTTGCTCCAGAAAACAGGTATGTGGGATTAAATCTGGGTGGGTTGCATACAAGAAAAATGCTTTACCTGTTGTAATATTTTTTTTGTTTTTCTCTGGACTTAGTTCTATCATAGGATTTCTACTTCTTAGTATTAACTACTAGAAGGATGAAAAATTAGCTTGGTCTGTGTTCTCATTTATGCCTTTAAATACATAGTATGTACTTAGTGAATACTTATGAAGCAATTTCATTATTTCACAGGTTCCCCTTACCTCACATAATCTTAGGATTTCTACTGTGTCTACACACCAACTGTACTATTATTTTGTGCTACTTTTAAATTTAGGTTGCATTTACATGCAATAAAATATAGATTTTTTAATATTAATAATTTTTATTTTGACCAAAATGGATTATAAATCATTCACAGTAGTATTTCAGGTTCATAGTGATTTTGAATCAGGGGCATTCCCAACACCAGTGTTGTCCTCCCTCCACCCCTGTTCCCAGCCTGTATCCCATATCGCTCCTCCTTTGCCCCCCAGGCTGCTAGTACAAGTGGTCCCTTCTGTGTCTAGCCTGTTGTAGATAGGGTATTTTATAACAAATAATTATATATTTTAAATAAATAATAATAAATGATTGCTTTATTTAAAAACACTATGGTTACTAGGTTGTTCACAATACAGTTGTGTTTTTTTTTACAGTTGTAAAGTTGTTCATGATTGAGTTTCAGTCATGCACCAGTGTGCATGAAAAGTAGATTTCTTAAATGTGCCTTGAATGATACTAGACCTAGAGGCATATGATATTAATTTTTATATTGATAGTTTTTATCTGATTTGCAACCATATTAATAACTATGGACTTGTATCATCTAAAATGTCCACTCACCTAACCCTTCTTGAGAAATTCTTTAAATTAAAAAATCAGCTTCTATATTGTAAAATTGTAAAATTTACATTGTAAAATTTAAAGCTCTAGTGGAAGGGGATTCTTTCAGTTTTTTTGATGGTGGATTTTTGATGAAGGAATATCTATCTGAACTCTTGAAGTTACCTAGAAATAGTATAAAGTGTTGGCAAATATCTGAGTCCTTTGCTCAAAAATGTTGACACTGTTTCCTTTAGCACTCACATCAGCTTTTTCCACTTCTTTCCTTACCACCATCTTAGAATAATTGCTTTATCTTAGAAAACTTGTTTATTTATGTTTTACAGAGATTTTTTTTAAGTCTTAATTATTTAGATGAAGGAGAGCCTTTTTGACAAAGGAAGGAATCATTTCCAAAGGATTGATGAGTATTTTTTACCATGGTAAACAGAAAATGACTGCTTTGAAACCAAATTGTTACACTCTGAAACTGATTTCTTCCATAGGAATCTGTGATAAGCAATTAATATGTAGGTTCTATGTGAGGCCCTCTAGGAATATTGTTAACTAGCTGGTACCCTTTAGATAGAAATGAGTAAATCTCATAAATAATTGCACATTTCAAAAATTTGAGCTAAGTATTTATCCTTGAGCTTTACTCTGCTTTAACCTATGGATCCATTTAGTAGCTTGAAACAAAGTGGGAGTAAATTAAAATTCAAATTACATTTATCTTGTTTTATTTAATTAGGCTTACTGTTAGAAAGTCAGGTCCTAGTAGGTGAGAAGCTTAAGCCTAGTGTTTTAAAATTAGTTATGTATGCTTTAGAATATTTGCAACATGAAATTTACTCTTTTTTCTATAGCAATATATGCTTATTATGGTTAGTTATACATATATAGAAATAGTTAATAAAACACTTGATCATTGTTATCATTAACGCTGACTGATTTTTAAATATGTATTTTCCCATACAATATGTAATATCATACAGTATATAAAATATTACAGCTTTCTAAAGTTTGGCCCTGTACTCTATATTTTGATTGCAATATTCAGCCCCATTGTGATTATCTGCTATATTTTATTTAACAATTTTATCATTAATTAAAAGTTTCTGTTTTTGCATCTTTGAGTATAACAGTTCTGTGGATTTTACATGACTTATGTATCTAATTATATTTTAAAAGCTTTTCTAGATTCTAGGAGGCAAAGGCCAATTAATACTGCCAAACAAGGCAGGATGGGAGGGGCTGGAAATGGGCACATAAGCTGCTATTTGCCAACAAGCACACCTTGCAGGTGCTGCCAGAAGACCTTGTCTTGTAGCCAAAATATACACACAATCTAAAGATCACAGCCACAGACTAAATTGGGGCAGGAATTGAGGGAGCTAGAGGCATCTGCTGAGAAAATTGAAGAGTGGGGGGCCTCTGAGGTGGCGCTAGAGGTAAGAAGTCTGCCTTGCAAGCACTATCCAAGGAAGGACAGCGGTTCGATCCCCCAGTGTCCCATATGGTCCCCCCAAGCCAGGGGCAACTTCTGAGCGCTTAGCCAGGAGTAACCCCTGTGCATCAAATGGGTCTGGCCGAAAAAAAAAAAAAATTGAAGAATGGACTACTGGGCATAAGTATCAGAATGTCACAGAAAACTGTGGCCAATAATTCATCTGAAATTCTGAAACAATATACATGGTCACTATGTACCATATGCCAGGAATTGTGCCTGGAGCTTAGGGGTCCTCCATGAATATACCAAATTCATCTCTATATGAGACTAACATTTACATTCTGGTGAGGCAAGTCTTTCTTGGGTGGGGATTGACCAAAGCAAGGTGGAGTTCTGGTTCTAGAGGAACCAGAATATTGAGTGTTCTTGGAGTATCTCAGGGATCAGGAAAGGGCAGAGTTGGTTATCAGAATGAACAAGGCCACATGCAAATTCATAGAGAAAGTGACTCATTCATTATAAAGTCTCTAAGGAGGGGCCTACAGTGTACTTTCTGTTCTAAGGTTTTATGAGGCAAACAATGATCCAAACCGCTGCCTAAACCTTCAACGTTTTGGTCCTACACTTGGTTACAGGAGCTGTGAATTAACTTAGAACAATAAAATAGTTAACTCCAGGAACCAGTGCTATTGTACAATAGGTAGGACCCACATCTTTCATGCCACTGACCTGGGTTTGACCCCTGGCACCCTAAATGATCCCCAAATCCCACCAGGTGTGATCCATGAGCACAGAGTCAAGAGTAATCCCATATCACCACTAGGCATGGTCCCCAAACCAAAAAATAAAAATTCAATTCAATTCATAACTCTGGACTGTGGTTTTTTTTTTTTTGTTTGTTTGTTTTTGGGCCACACTGGGCATTGCTCAGGGGTTACTCCTGGCTGTCTGCTCAGAGATAGCTCCTGGCAGGCACAGGGGGACCATATGGGACACCAGGATTTGAACCAACCACCTTTGGTCCTGGATCGGCTGCTTGCAAGGCAAACGCCACTGTGCTATCTCTCCAGGCCCTGGACTGTATTTTAGGTTCTGGTTTCTTTCCTTGCTTGTATCCTAGCAGGTTTTTAATAAATATTTATTTGCAGAATACATGAATTTAGAAGAAAATAAGGATGAGTCTTCAGTGAGAGAGAAAAAAGTTAGCCATAAAGATATGCCATAGTCATTATTAGTTTGGACTCTGGTGTCAAACAATCCTAGACTCAAATCTTAGCTTTTCTGTTCTCATGGTCTTTGAGGTCATGGATAGATTACTTAGAACTTTTGAATTTCTATTTCCCCACCTGCAAATTTGATACTAATAGTATCTAAAGCACTTGGGTTCTTAAAAAGAGTCGAGAACATTTGTGGGGTACATAGTGAATTATTCATAATTTAATAGATAGTAGATGATTTAAAAAGTAGTTTTTTAGGGACCAGAGTGGTGGCGCAAGTGGTAAGGTGTCTGCCTTGCGAGTGCTAGCCCAAAATAAACCGCTGTTCTATCCCTGCTGTCCCATATGGTTCCCCAAACCAGTAGCAATTTCTGAGCACATAGCCAGGAGTAACCCCTGAGCGTTACCAGGTGTGGCCCAAAAATGAAAAAAAAAAAATCAAAAGTAGTTTTTTCAGTAAAGAGTTTTATAGAGTCTGGTGGTGCTCAGGATGCTATGTGGTGTTTGGTATTAAACTCAGTTTTAATTATACACATAAAAGGCACCACTGAGCCACATCCCTGAGCCAACTGAGCTCCTTTTTTTCCCCTAGAGATACAATTATTTTATGTAAGAATTATATAGGGCACTGTGTATAGAAATAAGTATATGGTATAACCTGGCTCAGCCTTCCATTTGTTCCAAGGCCTTTGCATTAAAGATTCTCCACTAATTGTCAAGCTACTAAAGAAGGTCACCAATGGACTGACTTTTGGAAAGAGAACATTTGTGTGTGTGTGTGTGTGTGTGTGTGTGTGTGTGTGTGTGGTGTATGGGGGAGGGCACACATCACTTTTCTCTATCTGTAAGAAATAGAAGGTTACCTCAAATAATGGTAATCTGTGTGGGCACTCGAAAGATAGATTCTGTCATCAAAGATGTGAGAGTTTATGATGGTACAAAAATGGTTTATAGACATACACTCAGAATTTTATCAATTTAATGTATGCTATCTTACTTCATACTTTGCTTCTTCCTAAAATATTTACTGGCATGTCTGAGTCTCAGAAACAAAATGGTTCTGTCAGACTCAGTGAGTACACAGCAGCACTTAGTCAGACTTCGTCAGTCTGCTCCTCCCAATACCACATTACCCTTCCTTTTTGGCACACTCTGTGGTACTTAATTTGTAAGAGAAAAGAAAAAGAATGGTAGGTTTAATGTAGACTGTTTTATAAAGCTTGTTGACACTGCTCCTGAGTGTTGTATTTCTGAGATCTTGTATGGAAAGGTCATCTTGAAATTTCTAGTAAGGTCATGAATCACTTTGTGGCCTAAAAAAAAAAAAAAACAACCCAGTCTACACAGGCCCTTCCAGAAACCATGTGCTTCTCTGTTTTTCTTCTCCATGATGTGTCTTCCATTCTTCAATCCATGAGAACTCTCCATCTTTATCTCACTCACTCATCTCCTTAGGAAAGAGCCCTATGATTTTTCCAGGCACCTGATACATGTGGACATGGAGAGAAGTAGGATGGCTAAAAGGAAATATGAAACAGCAAACAGGCTGTTGGGGGCAATTCTTCCCAAAATAAATAAATGAATAAATAAAGCCAAATCTGACATTATCTTCCACACACAGTAAAATAATTAAGCAAAGAATCTTACCGTTTTCTCCATGTTGCTGTTTCTATACACAGTGAGTCTGAGGGAATTAAACAAATTTCTTACATGCAAGCTTCTCACTTGCAAGGCATTGCATTGAGCCTTTAAACAATCTCCCTATTTCTTATAAGCGTGTTTGTTGTTGAGAATAATCACTTTCTATTCATGATTATTATTATTTTTTAATCATAGCCACCATTCCACTCTAATTCCAGTTGGGTTTAAGTAAAATGTACATGGTTATAGCTGAGTCAGAAGGTGGTTGACTGGCAAAAGGATTACCTGGAGGCACTGGTGCTTTTCACACCTCTTTTTGGCTCAGTAGCCTTGACTCACAGCAGATCCTTTGTCCTGAGGCTCTTCCCAAGAAGAGCCTGGTGTGCTCATGGCAGCATTCAGGCCATTTTGGAAATTTATCATACATAGTTATGTTTAGAGCTGAGGTTGACTGACACATGCTTTTCAAGAATAAGTTAATTTTCTAGAAAGCAGTTTGGCTGTGTCTAAAAAGGCACACCTGAGAAATGATTTGAAATATGAACAGCTATGTTGTTTGTAAAACTAATTCCAATATTAAAAAGAATGTTCCACAATATGATCTGTAGCATATGAAAAGCAGCTCTTTAAATGTTAATGAAGAATTTTTAATGATGTGAATAATACCATAGTTGTCCAAAGAAAACAGGTCATAAAATTGACATGATTTAGATAGTTTTAGGTATTGGCAACTTTAGAGGTATTTTTTAAATTATTTTCATATTTTCTATATTTTCCAACATATTCTGCAGTAAAAATAATGTAAAAAAACCCGATTGTAGAATATCTTTACTTTCCAAGGAAATGTAGCAATTGTTCATTGTTCATTTCTAACATATCACATCTAGTTTCCCTTATTTTTTTAAAATATAAATTTATTAAAATATTTCACACAGATTTTTGTAGCTTATCACAAAATAATTCTTTTTTTTTTTTTTTTTTTTTTTTTTGTGGTTTTTGGGTCACACCCAGCAGTGCGCAGGGGTTATTCCTGGCTCCAGGCTCAGAAATTGCTCCTGGCAGGCACGGGGGACCATATGGGGCGCCGGGATTCAAACTGATGACTTCCTGCATGAAAGGCAAATGCCTTACCTCCATGCTATCTCTCCGGCCCCCACAAAATAATTCTTAACTATGATTAAAGTTATTTATATTTTTTATTTAATGATTTTTTTATTTTAATCAAAGTGGATTACAAATCTTTCACAGTAATATTTTAGGTACATAGTGATAATGAATTAGGGGCATTCCCACCCCATCCATATTGTCCTTCCTTCATCCCTGTTCCTACCATGCATCCCATATCCCCCTCTTTAAATATATATATATTGGCTTTTGGGTCACACCCGGCAGCCCTCAGGAGTTTACTACTAGCTCTACCCTCAGAAATTGCTGTTGGCAGGCTCCGGGGACCTTATGGGTGGCCAGGATTCAAATTACCCACCTTCTGCATGCAAGGCAAACACCTTATCTCCATGCTATCTCTCTGGCCCCAGGGAGGAATATTTTTAATCAAAAATTGTTTTTACAGAAAAAGTATGCTCTCCAAAAAAGCAGAGTACCTTGAGCTACCATCTTTCTATTTACCTGTAAAGCTGCAGTTAAATGAGATCCAAGCATTTCCCATACACTGGAAAAACATTAGAACATTCATAACTTTATTATTTGTCCTAAACAGATTTAAATAAGTTGATATTTTTTTATTATTGGCTTACTTTTGGATTCGATTCTCAAACAAAAAGTTAATCAATTTGATTACCTTTATTATATACATACTTCATTTTTTTTAGCTAAATATATTTTTCCTTGTTAAACCTTCTTAGCCATTTAAAAGTTGAATTTATATGAGTCTGTAATGGATATGAGCTTAAGATGTAGTCATCTGAAATTGAATTTACCAAGTGGATGCTATTTTAATACTTTGTTTTGACTGATTAACTAAACAAACTGATAGCTAAAAATAATAAGCCCTGTCATCTTCCTAAGTGAAGCCACCACAGAGTATTATGAATTGGTATTAATAAATATATTAAGAATTGGCATTTAGGTTTCTTTTGCAACAAGGTTCCTGAGTGGAAGGTTTTTTTGGAGAGAGCTGGGGGTTGAGGAAAAAGGGCATCACATCTTCAAATACAAGTTGTCAGGTACTGTCCTTATTCCTTGTTTACTCAGAGAGGAAGTGCTGGCTCAGAGAATATTTGAGGCCTAGTTAGCAACCCCTAGTAGTTTTTCCACTATTGATTAGAATTTGTGCTACTGTTTCAGGGGATCACATAATTTTATTTCCATGTCACAGCCTCAAAGACTTTTCTAGACGATTTGGAGAATTTAGTCCTAAAGTGACCTCTTTGTAACTGGTATTTTCTGTTCACTTATGGATGGACTGTTGATGCCAATTTTTCTATACTTTGAAATGAGGCCGAGTAAATCACCTGTCTCATTTACTCGCTCATAATTTATTATTCTTTGGGTAGGTACCTTATGGGTTTTTTAGTTTATTTTTAGTTTGGCTATACCAAGTGTTGGTGGGTTGCTCCTAGTTCAAAGGTCAGAGGAAGGTCACTCTCACTGGTGCTTGGAAGACCATGGTGTACCATAGATTAAACACATGCGAAGCATTTGCTCTAGTACAGTGACTTATCATTCTGGCTCCCAAGAAGGTGTTGTTTCTTACATCTCCCTCCACCTTGTTTGTCATATCCTTTAACCAGAGAGATATACAGCAGATAAGTCAATCTGAGTTTGATCCCCAGCACTCTAAATGATCCCACAAGCCACCAGAATGATCCCTTAGAGCTTATTCAGAAGTAAGCCCTTAACATAGCTAGATTTGGCTCCTAAATCAAAACCAAAACAACAAAAAAGTATCAGAGTTATGAAATGGCCTCATCCCTCCTCTGGTTTATAAAGTAGAATCCCTGGAACTTTCTAAAGACCATCCCAAACATCAAAACCCCCACCCCTTGGGCCTGGAGAAATAGCACAGCGGCGTTTGCCTTGCAAGCAGCCGATCCAGGACCAAAGGTGGTTGGTTCGAATCCCGGTGTCCCATATGGTCCCCCGTGCCTGCCAGGAGCTATTTCTGAGCAGACAGCCAGGAGTAACCCCTGAGCACTGCCGGGTGTGGCCCAAAAAACAAAAACAAAACAAAACAAAAAAAAAAAACCCACCCTTTGTTGTAATTACATTGCTATATTGAGTTAACATTCTTAATTAAGGGAAATCTATATAGTCTATCGCTACAAAGTCAGCTAGAAAGGGAAATGAAAAGAAAATTAAGAGACAATTTGGTTGGCTATCATTAATCCTTATTTAACCTTGTGGGAAAGTAAAACTTTTTTTCTTCTATCTTTGCTTGTAGGTACATTAAATTGATGAAAAAGTACTGTGCTGCTGGAAGGCTGGGGGTAGGGGGTGTAAACAATGGCACTTTACCAGATATTCTCCAAAGGAGCTGAAAATAGTTTTTCTTTTAGCTGTTTTGCCATGTAAGATTCAATGACACTTAAGTGATTTGGGGTCAGTATCTAATAAGCACATCTGTGTCTCAAATGGAAAATCAGCACAGCTAGACCGCCATAAGCATAAGCCTAGGTATATCTAGTGGTGTCTCCAGTGTATCTACTTCATAGGAAGGGTGAACATTCAGAATTTTATTTTGCACACTTCAAGTGCTAAGTTCTGAATCACCTATTTAGGGCATGCAGAACTGCATAATAGAATGGAATTAAAAACTGCTTTTCTTCATGTTCCTCCTTCTCTCCCCCATCTGCAACAACCTTTGACACTGCAAAGATTTTGAAAGCCACACTGTAAGATTAGTGCCAAGGGTCTTTCAAAGCATGCTTGCAATAGAAAATCTGTTTTCTTATTCCTTAATCCTGAAAGCCATAAAGAAAAGAAGAGAAAAATGTTCTTAATGAACTCTGCAACATCAGCTTCTTGAAACTTGGGTTGTTCATGTGAATCAAAAATAGCTGAAAGTAGGTCATATTGTAAAAAATGAGGTAGGCTTCACCTCACATTTTATTGACTTTACTAGCCTTTATTTTTATTCACAGTGGCTGATCTTTAGCTAATGACTGACCCAAATAAAGAGACATTGATTTTCTTATTTTCTTTATTTTCACTGTCTACTTTAGAATATCAGTAGTAGGGGGTCCTCAGATAGTAGAGGGTGGTTTTTTTTATTCACAAAACAAGCTTTAAAATTGGGAATTGTTGTGCTTATTTTATAGATAAGACTGATATAGTTAATTAAGGTAAAATGCTCAAATACACGCATGCTTGTTAGTAAGAGACCTGAGATTTGGGAAAAAAATTTCTATCTAGGAACCCCAATGTATTCTATTGCATTCTCTTTATTTAAATTTTAAAAATTGCTTGATGAATAGAAAATAGACTGATGTTAAAATAACTCTTAAATTTCAATCTAAATTCTCTTAAAGACCATATAAATATTATAACATTAAATGATTTTAAGAAATGCCAACAACATTTATTTGATTGGAGCACTTAGAATGGTCAGACATTACTTAACTTTTAATGAGTCAAAGTGATAAGATCTACATTTTTTTGCTGTTTAATAATTCCCAGAGAAATGTGGGTGCTTGCTCAAGGTTGCAAGGCAGTAAACAAGATTCAGTCCTGGCAGAACCAGAATTCAATCCTCAGACCAGAGTTTTCACAGTTCAAGTGATTCATTGTACTTCAATCAGTTTAAGCAAATGGAAATGACCTGAGGTAATACATATAAATGAAAATGATATATTAGTCTTTCTTATTGAGGTCTTATAATATTTTTAATACAAAAAAGCTTATTTTGTTCAACTATTACAGTTTTTCATGGGCAGCTGGTTATAAAATATTTGGTTGTATTTCTTAACCTTTTCTTAAATACATTTTAAAAATTGGGGCACAATCGAGTTGGGTACAAATCTAGCAGTACTTACGTGTTATACCTGTTTCTCTGTTCAGGTATACTGAACAGCTGCTTTTCATGGGCCATATGCAATTCTGGAGATCAAACTGGGGTTGGCTTTATGCCAATCCCTATACTATCTCTCTGACCCCTTGAACACATTTTCATGAGATTTAGTGCTACCTACTGTGCTACTGAGGCATCTTGAATAGATTTAAAAGAGTATTCAATGGGTATACTTTTCCTTCTGAAAGGCTATTTGAGGACTGAGTTCAGTCTTTTACAAGGTGGAAAGTAGTTTTTTCTGAGCTGTAGATTTTGGCCTTGAGTGGAGGTTATAGAGATGCTGGGGACACTGGGGAATGGTAATCTGCAGTTTAGTTTTTAAATTAAGCCAGCCCTGCACTGAGCAGCAGCAGGAGGAGATAATTTGTTTTGATTGGATTTGGGTTTTTGTGTGGGCCTAACTGGCAGTGATCAGAGTTTCTGCTTGCTTCTGCACTTAGGTGTGGCTTCTGATGGTCCTCATACATGATAGACAGTGCTGGTGATTGACCTAATGTTGCCCATAATCTAGGCAAGCTTTTTAACCCCTCTCATATCTCTTCACTTTCCAAGGAAGAGGCACTCAGAACCTTTCCCTCTACACAAAGAATGCTTTCATTTACAGAATTACCTAGGGTCTGGGTACAGTATTCAGTGACTGTGGACTTGCCGCCACTGTAGTTGGTGACATCCCTGAGAGGAGATGTAGGCCTGAAATTTCAGACACAGCCCATCAGTAATCTCTAGTCTTTCTATAAAAAAGGTATTCATAAATGTGCTTACTAAGATTTTATAAATTTGTGAACAGAAAACACTATTCAAATTAATTTTTCAGAACTTGAGAAATTAAATATTTTTAGGGCAACTCTCTTTGCATCTCAGGGTATCTTTACTTCTGAGGTAGATTTTGCCCAGAATAAAGCAAAATAAAGTATCAAATGGAATTATATAATTTTACTTACAAAATACCTTCTTTTTTGTATAACTAAGTTATAAGGACACAACCCATATTCTTTTTTCTGAAGGTCACTCCAAAAAACTCAAATTATTTAAGCTCATTCATGTTTGAGAGGATATGATTTATTCTTTGATTATTCAAGATATGTATTCACCGTTCACTTATATGTCAGGTTTTATGTTTTGGTTTTAGTTTTTGGGGTCACGCGGGCAGCACTCAGGGTTATTCCTGGCTCTATGCTCATAAATCGCTCCTGGCAGGCTCAGGGAACCATATGGGATGCCGGGATTCAAACCATCATCCTTCTGCATGCAAGGCAAACTCCCTACCTCCATGCTATCTCTCTGCCCCCGTATGTCTGGTTTTTTAACCCCAGAGCTGCAGGGACCTCATGTGAATGAGAAAACAATTGACATGTTAACAAGTAATAACAGATCAAATGACAAAAGAATTGTCTATGAAAATAAATAGAGCATAAGGATTATGTTTGTATGCGTGGGGTGAGTTGACTTCCAGAATAATGTGAGGAAATACATATGAACATTTAAGTCCTTCTCAATGAGAAGGTATTTCAGGTCTTCAATTTCATGCCAATGATTATATCATTTCAAAAAAAAAGGTTTACATTAATTTATATATGATTTATATATAATTATAATAAAAGGTTTACATTAATTTAACCATTATGCTTGAATATTTGATTCTTGTTGATAAAAAATTTGAAATCCTTAAATAATTGGAAAAGGATTAATAGAATCAATGAAAATATTCTATGCACCTGGAAAAGTTTTGCCCAGTCTCCAGATAGGGATAAACTGAGCCCAGGATAGGAATTTTTTAGGGTAGTCTCAGAAGGCAAATTTATGTATTGTCTAAGAGGACTTCTGTCCTCTAATTCAGTAGGCCTGATGTGGAGGACACAGGAGTGCTTTTTTTCAACACAAAGGATTTTTAATGAACCAAGTTTGAAAACCATTCAAGTCTGAATGAAGATGACATAGGATTTATGTAATATTAAAACTAGAGTGGGGCATTATTGTGGGTAAGCTCAATAATAAGGAGATTCTCCTGCTTTTTATGACATTGTGAAGCTATACAAGAGAAGGCAGGGTTATGTGGTAGAAGTTAATAACCCTCACCTTCAGCTACTTAATACACTAAAGTATAATTCTTGTTCTTTTAATGCTCAGCATGAACTGCCATCCTCCAAACAGTAACTGTTATCTGAGAGATTCCATAGACCCTTGTTGAGTCAGCTGAAAGGGGTGTCCACTTATGTGGGTTGGAACTAACCAGAGTTTCTGTTTATTTTCTATTAGGCAGGAGTCATTTGACCCTTTCTAGGTGCATGGGGCAAAGACACATCATGCATGTGTTTGGGAAGTAGACAAAATAGTTGTCGGCTAGGCTCTGTAATGGGTATTTATCGTTCAAGTCTTGGTGCCATTTCCTACAACAGTGTTTCTCTACCCCCTGTGCTGGATATTTCAGTTCATACTTAAGATTATGGTCTTCTGTGCTCTGAACCCCACTGTGGTATGGCACAAGGCAGAACCAAACTTTTAAAATTCAATTGCACCAAAACTAGGATTGTATAACAGGTCTCACCCTACTTCTGGTTCTCATCCCAGTAATCCTTTTTGACTAAATTTGGTTCTTCCCAGAGATTACAAGTCTTCTTTCTTTTGTTTACCATAGATTCTTAAAAAAACTCATCATTTTTACAATGCTTATTGTATTATTAGCAGGAGGAATATTAAAGGGCAGAGCAGACATCCTGTGGGAAGGGATGATTCTAAGAATGATGTTTGTGAGTTGGAAATTTTCTAGACACTCTAACCATCAAAAAAGGTAAGATGTAAATTCTAGGAAGGAGATAGTTAGTTGCACATGCATTTTGCCTATTTGGCATGGCAATCATAAGTATTCAAGGTAAACTAAGGAGTAAGCAATATCAATAATTGCACAGAGAGATTTCCCAAGTAATGGGTTTCTAGACAGGAAGTATTCAAATCATCTGAGAAATTTCAAAAAAGAAAAGGAGCCAGAGTGATAGAACAGCATGTAGAGAATTTGCCTTATATACTGCCACCCAAGTTTGATTATCAGCAACCCACAAAGTACACCAAGCACTGCCAGGAATTATTCTTGTGTGAAAAGCATTGCCATGTATGTGTGCCAAGTGTGCCACCCCCACAAAAGGGCACCCTCTAAAAATAAAACTATGAAGCAAACAAACAAAAACAAATCCTCTGAGAAATTAATAAGAAATGGGATTCTTAGATACTTCCCCAGACCTACAAAACCAGAATTTCTGGAGCTGCAGAGTAACTATTCATTTTGACAGCCATTTGGATAGCAATCCATGTGTGAAATGCACTGATATAGATGTTTACCTACTTATTATAGTTTTATTTAAATCTAGGTAATTAGGAAATTGGAATAGAGGATCTTTCCTCCCATGGCAAGAAGAGATGGATAAAAGTCTCTCTAGATAGTTGTGAAGGAATCTGCTAGTCTTTTACCTTTAATACCTTAGACCTGCTGCTGACATTTGATGACATTTGATGACCTCAGCAAGAATCAAAATTTAGAAATATGACTTTTCTTTAATTTTTATTTTGATCATAATGGCTTACATATTTTTCACAGTAGTATTTTAGGTACATATCAACATTGAATCAGGGGAATACCCATCACCAAATTTGTCCTCCCCCCATCCCAGTTCCCCTTCTGTAACCCATATACCCCACCATCACCCCCTGAACTGCTAGTGTAGGTGGTCCCCTCTTTGTCCAGCTCACTATTAGTGATCATATATCTGTTTGGACCTGGTATCCTCCCCTGTCTCCCCCTCTATTTAAGAAGCGGAGCTAGATAAATCAAGTTATGTGGCTTTTTTGTTTGAAGGAAAGAAAAGCAATAGATTGGAGTACAAAATAAGAGAAAAAAAAGTCAAATATGCTGAAAATAGGCGGAGTCCTTCCAAAGGATTTCAACCTCAGTTTGAGAGAGGATGTGATAAAGGCAATTGAAACACCACCACAATACAGAAAGAAATATCAAATTAAGTATCCAGTGAGCACCACAGCAATAAAGATGAGCACCACACAACAAACTCAGTTCTGAAATCAGCTCATGCCGGAGTGCAAAAAGAAAGAGAAAGATAAGATAAAATAAAATAAAATAATATTGGAGACATCAACTTCAATCTCAACACTAATATAAATACTCTCAACACTAATATAAATACGTCAAAAAATCGATCAATCGATAAATATGTGGAAAAATTATTGTTTTGTGCTTTTTTTTCCTTTTCTTTTTCCCCCCTGCATAGGCACAGTAACTATTGGGGATATTATAGAGGAAATTCCCTTGGCCTAGGAGATACAGGGTTTCTCCACCCCTGAAGTATACTGTCATGGGATTAACTATAGACTCCTTGCATGATCATTTGCTCTCGCCTCGGTGCTTTCGTGGTGTATGGAAGACTTCTGTTTTCGTCATGGATGGTAAATCAGACCTCTGTATCTAGAGATCTTGGTGACTGTACAGCTCAAGTAACGGAGCTTATGATAAAGTCTTTCTTTGTAGTTCTAGCAGTTCTGTTTCTTCAGTGTCGTTTTAATCCATCTTCTGTAGTTGGTGGTCTTGGTCATTATGTTGCTCCTAGGATGGAGCCTGGGATAAAGTCTTTTGTTATGTTTCCAGAAGACCCGTTCAGATGGGGTTGTCTCAGTCAGACTTCTGGAATTGGAGCTTTTGTTTGTTCAATAGATCCTAGAGCTTTTTGTTGATGTTGTTGTTGTTGGTCCCTGGATGTGTACTGTTCCGTCCTGGTTGTAACATCCAGTCATCTGTATACAGCAATCTTGGCTTTTGCACAGATCAAAAGGGTGACATGTTTTCTGATTTTGTTTTATCATTGACTGATGGGGAAGGACAACTTGCTCTTAGATCAAGTTGTTCCCATAGAAATATGACAGTCAACATGCCTAAGATTCCAGGCTACATTTTATGTATGCTATATAATAAAGCAGACGAAATAGGCTAGCAAATACTTAAAAGCCCTTTAAAGCAAAAGAGTTTCAAAATATCTTTGAACTTTCCTATGTTTACTGATAACTTTTGGTCATTTTTCTTTACTCTTTAGATACAATCAGATATCAAATATTCTATGCTCATAATATTCTCTGCTCAGAATATCGAGATACTCTGTTCACAATATGGCCTGATGACTTTTTCAGAGGCCTCAATATAAACCTTAAACTACTTTATTGGGAACATCTTTTTTTTATCACAGTGTTTTTTTTAATTTAAACACCATGTTTACAAGGTTGTTCATAAAATGTTTTCTTTTTCATAGATAAAGTTGCTCATGATTGAGTTACAGACATAGAGTGTATATATAACAACTTTCACCAGTGCACATTTCCCTCTTCAACTCCCTGATGACCTATTCTCTGGCACCCACCCTCCTCCACCTGCCTCTGGGACAGGCATTTCTCTCTCTCTCTCTCTCTCTCTCTCTCTCTCTCTCTCTCTCTCTCTCTCTCTCTCTCTCTCTCTCTCTCCTCTCCCTTTCTCTTTCACTCTCTTCCCCCACCTCCTCTTTTCTTTAATGACACTGTGGTTTTTACTACTGTAAATGTTGCAAAAGAAGGGGTGCATATTAGACCTTCTCTACTCTAACTGTACTCTCTACTCTTTGTGACAAGCTATTTACCATGGAATGGTTCTCCTAATTTCCATCTCTATTGTCTTTAGATATCATCTATTGGGGACATTTTATCTCTCTTCCTCTTCTAGAGCATCACATACTTCCTTAGATGATCAACACTAGCTGATTAAAATCAGCAGGCCCCTGGGTGATCATTAAGGACCTCAGTCTTTATGGTGTCTGTAAGATGGTGGGGTCAGTGTGCAAATGTGTAAAGTCTCAGGTCTTACTTTCAGGGACAGGTGCCAGATTTCAGCAAGATTTGCTGCCTTTTTCATATGAGCAGCAGACCCACATTTAAGATACAAATGTCTGCTCTTGGCTCTTCTACAAAAATCAATTAATGAATCAGAATCCAAAATAAACTTCTTCTAAAGTGGTCTTTTGGCATGTCAGAAAACAGTCAAGTGCTTCCTTAAATCTTTAAAATGTTGCTGATCTTGGTTGTTTGCATTGGCCACCAGTAAACTTACCGTAGAAAATACAGGCAACTCAATTACATTGCAGAAAAACAACAATGAATATTTTAAAATATTCCCCATAATGCTAAGTCTGTGATATTTGAATAAGTTAAATATAGAAGAAGCATGAACATTTAAATTCCAGATGATGTATTTTTTGGAGAACGTGCGTGGGATGATTCCTAAGTAGTGTTCAGGGACTCTGAGGGCTAGTCCTGGCTAACCTATATGGTTGGTGCAAAGCCAGGACCCTGATATACAGTGGTACCAGGCTTTCATTGCTGGAGACCAGCTAAGGCCATTCTTATATTGCTCTGGGGCCATCAACGCCACATCCAATGGTACTTGGGATTTCATGAGGTACCAACACCCTAACCAGGATCCTGACTGAGCAAGCAAATTATGTGGCTGTGATCCCTGTGTTATCTCCTCAGCCCAATTATTTTTTGTTGTTTATATTTTGGGAGGCCACACAAGGTTGTGCTCAGGGCTCATGCCTTGCTCTGCACTCAGGGATCACTCCTAGCTGTGCTTGGGGGAATCATACATAGTGATGGTGAGCATGCCAGAGATATTGGTATGAAAGGCAAATACTTTAACCTCTGGGTTATCTCCCTGGCTCCTGAATTATCTAATATCATATCCTACATATACCCTAAATATATTCTATTTTACTTATCACTAGAATCTACTTATACTCAAAAGCTAGTTTGTGTTCACTCTTGAAGCATATGCACCCAAACTGGAACCATACAGAGATTAGCAATACCCCTGTAAAAAGAGAATGTGTAAATTTGTGAAGAGTATCATATTTTAAAAAATAAATAAATAAAAAGAAAACATTCAAAATTTATATTTATATACATTTTATATTTAAGTGATTTTTCTTTATTTGTCTGACTTGAAGAAAATGAATTATTAAAGGCTATGAAGTTGTTCAACATTTATTATATTTAGACACAGCCACTAGACAGCAGAGGCATTTATTTGATTTTGGACTCGGTTTATTAAACCATTGTTATTTAGTTATTATCACTCAGGTTTGGGGCAAACTTCTCTCTTTTTACCTTTCTGTGCTCTTCTTTCTGATCTCTTAGCTGTTTGCAGAGAGAAAGGCTGACCCATTGAAATAGTACTAGCTAAGGTCTTTCCTTATAGATTAATTTTAGGGGCGAATTATTTTATTTTGGAGATAGAAGAGATCTGGATATTTCTGGTAAAACCCCAGGTGTTTCTGAAAACTTAGCAACTTCAGTTTCTGAAAATTTTTTTTTTTGGAGGGGGCACACCCAGTGACGCTCAGGATTACTCCTGGCTATGCACTCAGAAGTTGCTCCTGGCTTGGGGGACCATGTGGGATGCCGGGGATCGAACCGCAGTCTGTCCTAGGCTAGCGCTTGCAAGGCAGACACCTTACCTCTAGCGCCACCATGCTGGCCCTGCAACTTCAGTTTCTTTATATTATTTTAATCTTTGACCAATCATGAAACCTCTATAACTAGTCTTTTACAAATTAGGTGATACTAATACAAGAGAGAGTACTAGAATGATAGAAGAATGGGATAGATACTTAACTAAGTTAGATATCCAATTGGCTATTGAGTTAAATTTTCTTTTTCTGAAAAAGGGGTATTATAAGTCAGAGATAAGCCTGGAAACTTTGTCTTCTTCCTTTAGGTAAAAGTAACTCATCTACAAATTATCAATTACCGGTCAATGCTCCTCAAAGTTTTTAAACAGGGGGCTAGTTTACTGTCCCTCAGAATGTTGGAGGGCCGGACTATAGTAAAAACAAAAACTCTGAACAAATTCCTAGGCACACTGCATATAGCTTATTTTGAAGTGAAGAAACAAAATGGGAACAAATGCAATATGTGGCCCGCAGGTCATAGTTTGAGAACCACTGATAATAATGATTCGCCTGACCTCTACATGCTGAGATTCTAATGAGAAAACCAGTGTGGATAATAACCCATACAACTGACAACTGGAGGCTGGAGTGATAGTATAGTGGGGAGGGATGAATTTTCTTTGCACGTGGCCTACCTCGGTTCGATCCCCAGCATCCTATATCCGACATAGTTCCTCAAAGTGCCAGGAGTGATTTCTTAGTGTGGAGCCACAGTAATCTCTGAGAAATGCAGGATTGTGACCAAAAACCAAAAAATAAAAACTAAAACTAAAACAAATAAGCCAAGCAACTGGCAACTTAACAGGCCTGGTTTGGCTTTATATGTGAAAATAACAGAAACCCAGTAGCAGTGGTATATAGTCAGTTTGTTCTTTCTGTCCTAGATTCCAGCTCCTACTTCTCTCTCTAGAGGCATTTTATGCTTGCTTAGTTCTCTATGAAGTCAACAGAAACATAGGACACCAAGGAAACCTGTAAGAGTAAGAGACTCTGACCCACTTTGAAAATTCCTATAGCTCAGTTACTCAAAAGAATTTAAACTTTAAAGACACAGAACCTTGAAGCTAGCACTGTTTTTCATCCAACTCTACCTAGAGAGGGATTGCAGAATCATCTTGGAATGAGCTTCTTCCTTTTTCTCTCCTTCCTTTCTCACTTTGCATTTGTGGATTGTAGATCTAAACAATACACGGTATTGATTAATTTTATTAGGGCATGGAGCTTTTCTTCTCTGGATGGAGTTTCTCTGGGGTTGACAAATTGTCACTGCCAATGCCATTAGGCTTTCTGTTGTAAAATGAAGCAGGGTAAAAGGGGAAGTGCATTTGTTTTTTTTTGTGTTTTTTTTTTAATTAGTGTCTTTATTTAAGTATCATGGCTACAAACATGTTTGTGGTTGGGTATTAGACATAAAAAGTACTCCCCCTTCACCAGTGAAACATTCTTGCCACCAATGACCCCCTCTCTTCTCCCACCTCCTGCCTGTATTCAAGACAGGCATTCTATTTCTCTTACTACCATTGTCATTGTTGTTAGTGTAGTTATTTCTCTAACTGCATTCACCAATCTTTGTGGTACGCTTCATAACGTGATCTGGTCCTTCAGACCTCATCACTATTGTCTCTGGATATAATTACCATACTCTCTTTTATTTTTCTTAAATCCCACAGATGAGTGAGATTATTCTGTGTCTATCTCTCTCCCTCTGACCCATTTCCCTCAGCATAATGGATTCCATGTCCATCAATGTATAGGAAAATTTCATGGCTTCATTTTTCCTGACAGTTGCATAGTATTCCATTGTGTATATGTACTAAAGTTTCTTTAGTCACTCATCTCTTGTCAGTAATCTGAGTTGTTTCCAGATTCTGGCTATTATAAATAGAGCTGCAGTGAACATAGGGTAGCAGAGGACATTTTTGTATTATATTTTTGTATTCCTTGGGTATATCCTCAGGAGTGGTATTGCTGGATCATATGGGAGCTTAATTTCTGATTTTTTTTTGAGGAATCTCCATATTGTTTTCCAGAAAGGCTAGACTAGATGGCATTCTCACCAGCAGTGAATGAAAGTTTCTTTCTCTCCACAACCCACCAGCATTGATTGTTCTTTCTTTGTTTTGTTTGTTTTTGTTTTTGGGTCACACCCTGTGACACTCAGGGGTTAACCCCTGGTGATCTGTTCAGAAACAGCTCCTGGCTTGGGGGACCATATGAGACACTGGGGGAATCGAACTGAGGTTCGTTCTAGGTCAGCCACCGCTTTGGTCCCACTAATTTTTCTTATTATTGTGATGTGTACCAGTCTCTGTGGTGTGAGATGTGAGACTTGTGACAACATGGAACTTATGTTAAGTGAAAATAAGTCAGAAAGAGAAAGACAAATAATGGATTATCTTACTCATAGATGGGCTATGCAGTAACAAAGTCCAGGTATAGGCCATGCCACAATAGAATGGCCACAAAATTCTATAAAAATACAAATTACAAAAAACCAAGTCTGTGGACTCTGAATTGGAAAAGTTTGCAGAATTGGAGGGAGAGGCATATCGGAAAGGGGAGGACCGCAATGTGGCAAACAGATAGTTCTGCTCTGGGAGTAGTAACTGTAGCATGGTACATATTTTTGAATCCATGTAAGTCAATGTTACCACAGTAAATGTTAGAAAACAAGTTTCTCCTCCAAATATTTAAAAATGCAAAACCCATTGGCAATAAACACATTTTCATGGGTCAAATATGGTCCACTGACCAACTTAGTGACCTGTACCACTATAATGTCTACTTATATCAAAGTCAAACATTTGTCAGACAAAAGGTGCATTTTCACTTCATTTGCCTTATGCTTCCTTAGGTAACAAAGCATTGGAATGAAGGACAAAAGAGTCATTTTCGTGCCTTGTTCTTATATTATTTTGTGCTGAAGTATATTCATTCCAGTTTCTTACATTTATATGTGAGTGTATTCACAAAGTTTTTAGGTTATAATTTTCAGATGAGTATTTTTGGTTTTATTGGGCTCTTGGAATAATGAAAGGAAAATATAGATAATATAAGAAGTCAATTCTTTAATACACTTTTTATAAAACTGATGTAGATGTTTGTAAAAAGTTCAGGGGCCAGAGAGATTGTAAAGCCAGGAAGGTCCTTGCCATGTATGCACATGACAAAAAATGTTCAACCCCAGGCACCTAATATGGTCCTCCTCGTCCCTTCCAGGATTGATTCCTAAGCACAGAGTCTGCAGTAATCAAAAGCATCACCAACCTGAGTCCAATACACACCTTCCTTCTACCCATTGTAATGATAGTTGGGACTGGGATAGATAGAGTGGGGTATTTGATTTTTACTTGAATTATTTACTTTAAAACAATAATACTTAAAATTAAAAAAACACTAATTCTTCTTGAATTATTATTTGTGTACTCAAGATTAATTATGTATTTTATTTAAAATATATTCATGAAAATGTCAATAATGCCTGATTATGTAAATCCGCAAATAAATTATCTGTGATTTTTAATAACATGGTAACCTTTTCATTTGTAAGTAACATTGTAACCTTAATCCTTTATAAAATACAAATTATAAAAAAATCTATAGGAAACTTAAATGTCATCTAGAGGAGAATTGTATTTTATAGGAAGCAAAATTATTTTCTCAAGAGATACTAGATGGAATATAAAATTATATAAAACACAATAAAATAAAATAAAAATATAGCTATATTATGGATGCAATATACCTAACATTTCAGAACCCATTTTTTACTAAAACACAAAAACCTTTTAGGCAGGTTGTGGCTTTGTCCTCAATACAAATGTGTTTTAATAAGGTTCCACTAGCTTTTCAAAATCTTTGGTTAAGTAGGAACTGACAGTTATGCTAATAAGCTGGGAACATGAAACAGCTAAAAATGAATTATAATGGTCTCCAGTTTATGTTTATTTTTAAAATGATGGCTCTGAAGAATATTTGGTTGTATTTGCCAGTTATTTTATATCTTACTGCTTCTATCATTCTCTCCTCACCTGGTGTGTTAATTTGGTCATCTGAAATCTTTTCATCTGCCTGTAACATGATAGGCTATTTTTCTGGGATCCATCTGTCTCCTATAAGAGGTGAAACTGCTTTCCAGAAACAGGCTTGAGTTGGCATTACTAATCTTTATAAGCAGAGAAATTCCTTGAATAATTTAATAGCCAAATGGTAGAAGGGGTACTTGGTATGAAAATGAAATTATCTGTCAGCTTTACAAGTCACAATAGGATCTGCTTTTTATACATACAATTTAAATATATTCACCCTAGGTGTTTGTTCTTTTTTATACATGTTTTTCCATTTTCCACCACTTAAAACAATGAGGAAATTTTCTAGATAGAAAATTGGTGTTCCATGTTTTTCTGTTTTAAAAAAATAAAATCTCTACCAGCCAGCCAAAAGAAGGTTCTTTTTTGTTCTCTAAAATAACAGATGCTGCCTTTGACCTTGGTTTTTAAGGGCAAATCTATTCTTGTTTATGTGTCTTGAATTTCTTAGATTTGCCAGTTCAAGGGCAGCAGTTGGGAATGAGTGCTTTTGAAATAACATGAATGAATTAAAAAAAATTTTTTTTAGTCTAGCAGCTGTTGCTAAAGTAACTGTTCTCCCTCCTTCCAGTTCACTGATACCTAAGCCTTTAAAAATTGTTATCATTATTTTGTTTTATTTTCTACTTTTAATTGGAAGGAGTGGAGTTACAGATGTCATAGCCTCTGGGGATCTGGCCTTCCATCTGACACCCCACTTCCTTGTGAAGTCTCATAGGGTTGGAGAAAAACACATTTCATTAACAGGCTTGCATTATTCCTTTATGTTGGAGGAAGGGAACACAGCCAGCTCTGTGCTCAGTTCCAAAAGGAGTAGGAATATTAAAATCAAATATAATTTTTCCCTCTGACATAACCTACAATGATGTTTCCTTGCTTTATCTTTTGGAAAGTTATTGGATGATAGTGACAAAAAGATTTCTAAGAATTGTCAGAACCAAGCAAAATGACTTGACATAAAGTGTATTCTCATGGAAATATTATTTTGTTACAAGACAACTAGTAAATTTGTTATGCCTTAATTGGAACTAACAGATGTGTCTTGAATATCTATGTTTCTTTTGTTATGAATCAACTATTGGAGAAGCAAATTATGATGAGATGATGATGAGATAATGATGAGAAAAGATCATCTCTCTTGATGAGAAAATGTACATTTTTTTGCAACAAAGAATTAAATAGTGACTTTATTCTTTTAAATAGTACTAGATGTCCTTTCCCATTTTTATAGCTTAATGTTTTTAATAGCAAACTTACAGGAAAAATACAGAAGACAGACAATATTAAAAATGTACTTGCATGTGGGACAACTCAGAAAAATATAGTAAAAATGAATGGAATCTATTGTATGATAAAAATGATACAAAGCACCATTTAGTTGCCATCAATATGAAATTTACTTGTTTAAAAAAATAGAAATGCTGGCATTGTCTGGAAATATTTAACAGTTTTATTTATAATTGTTATAAAGTTGAACTGCTGAAAACTTATTCACTGGAACATTTTGACTTCTCAGTAATGCTTTATGCCCCCTCATTTATATTAAAAATTCACACACAAATTAAAATGGAAAACAGCCAAATCTGATTCTTTTCCCTATTTTTCTATTTATAATTATATATTTAAGTATCTTTGACCCCAATAAGGGGAAAATCTAATGGTCAGAACTAACAATAGCAGGAAGAAGAAGGAAAAAATAAATTTTTTTAAAGAATGAAATGTTTCCCATCATAGTGGATTTTTAAGCATGTTCTCCACATATGCAGCATACTATCTGGATGTCTTTTGTCATAATTGTTAACACATTTGGAATGGATAGCACACAGGTTGGTATCTTCAAAAAGGTCAACCAGATCAGCCTCATTTGCTCCTGCAAAGCACCAATAGCTGTGCTCTGGAAGTGCAGATCTCTTTTGAAGTCTTGAGCAATTTCTCTCACTAGATGCTATAAGAGAAGTTTGTGAATCTGAAGTTCAGTGGACTTCTGATAACACCTAATTTCACAGAGTACCAGGCCTGTAGCGATGAGTTTTCTTCACCCCTTGGGTAGAGGGCTCACTTTTGTGAGTGGCTTTTGTACGCGGTTGCTTCGTTGGCACTTTACCACTAGTCGACTTGCAGGCAGTCTGCTTTGACTATCCCAGCCTGCACTTTTTCCCTTTAAGAGGCACTGGTCAAATCTCTTTCTACATAACTTACTTAATTTGAGGAAATAGACAAAATCAGGGTCTTTGTTTCCCTTCATAGATAATTTTATTGAGTATTTACTTTTTTTCTTCTGAATTTAACCTATATAAGTTAGCACAAAGTCAGGATAGCAGTTTACATATTTTTATTAGTTAATTTACAACCAAAAACCAGAACATAGGATGCTCAACTTGAAATTTCATATTAAGCTAAAACCATCAAATTGTTAGTATGTAGTTATAGCGTTGAATGTCTTCTCCACATGCTTTCATAGTTGTATTATTCCTAATCTCTGCATCCCTTCTAAATTAAATAAGGGCTTATATTATACATTTTTTAATTTAAGAAATGGACAGTCGTGGGCCAAAGCAATAATACAGAGAGGAAGGTACTTGGCTTGTATGCTACCAACGTCAGTTTGATCTCCAGCATCCCACTATATTCTCCTGAACACTGTCAAGAGTGATCTCTGAGCATAGAGCCAGGAATAAGCCCTAACTACAGTCAGGGGTGCCCCCACAATGTAACAATGTGATTAAGACACTCTTTTATTTCAGGTAATGATTTTAGAAAAGGTAATTGGAGTATCTCAGTGTAGTTGGTATATACAGTAAGATCATTTCCACCTTTTGGAATTTTAATAAGGCTAAGTGCATTTTAGACATTTCTTAATTTTTTTCTTTTGATCAAAGGATAAAAGTTTTAGGCCCTATGAGGAACTATATTATTTTAAAAAAAAAATAACAATTGAAGATTTATTCTTCTCTTTCTTTGAATATTAACATAGTGAGGTATTTTAGAAGAATAAATCTGGAAGATTGATAGCATCTTCTACTGAGAATAAATAATGTATAAAATAGGAATTAACTTCTAAAAGTTTATTTAGGATTTCTCTAAAACTTTCTGTACTTTAAACAGAACTTAGAATTACTAACAACTAAAATTCTCTATAATTCTAACTAAAATTTTAGAAAAGTTCTACTTGGATTTGACATTTATTTTTTGTTTGTTTGATTTGGGGGCAATACCTGGCAGTGCTCAGTGCCTATGTCTGCATTCAGGAATCACTCCTAATGAGATTCAGACTATTTGGGGTGCTGAGAGTTGAACCTGGGTTGCCCATGTGTAAGGCAAGTGCTCTACCCTCTATATTATCTCTCTGATCCCAGCATAACATTTGGAATACATGTGCTTTTGCATGTTTAGATGACGTTTATATTTTGACTGAGCATTAAGTGAAATAATAAAAAATTATACAGATTGTCATATAAGAATGCAGCACAATAGCTTTCAGTTTCCAAAGACCTTTGGAACTGTTTCACAAGGACACATACAGGCCAACTCATCAAGTATAACATTTTTATCTGGTGTATAGAAAAGATTTCTATAGATAGTTCTAATTCAAATATAGATCTTTTATAATCTATTTAAATTATGAATTCTTTCAGCCCACTGAGTTTTTCTGAATTCCCAGAATAAACAAACACTTTATTTATTATCTCATTTTACTTATTTATGCTACTGGCACAATTTAAACATGTGTGGTGTGTGTGTTCAGGGTCAAAGAAATGTGCTCTAGGTGGCAATGATGAAAGGAAGTTCCATGTCCTATGACACTTCAGAATACATTTCTTGGGCATTTAACTGTGCTAAGTATAGTATTATACTATGGATAACACCTTGACTACCAGCATGAAACAGGGTAAGCACCACTGATCCTTTGGTATCACCTAGTCTAAACAGAAAAAAAAAAGTGCAAATTAGAAGTTCTTTAGTGATTTTCTAGGATTTGTAAGAAAACATGAGTTTTTTCTCTTTTTCATGCCATCTTCATCCTGCTCACTCCCAGGCCTCTCAAATACCCAGTATCACACCTTCCCCTTTGATTAAACAGAGTTTGCTGGCTGGATAGATATCCTTTGAGCTGTTTCTCTTCATTAACATGGCCATATTAAGAACTATTTTGTAAGTGAACCTCTGAGTTCACCTTCTAAGAATGTTTTCATTGTTATCAAAGGCCTTTGGAGACATCAAGATCATAATAAATATCTCTCAAACTGGCAGTTTCAGCCACTGAACAGGCCTCCTTGGATTACTAAGGCATCTCCTTTAGGCCCTACTATAGTAGTGCCTGGGTGCTCTGCAGGTGTCAGTGGTAAGTGGTATTTCAGGGAGAGAGCAACAGATAAGATCTATTAGGCCTTACCCAGAATTTGGGTTCTTTTTTTATAAGTTCAAGGCTTTTTTATTTTTGGTAGAAAAATCCATCTTATTGGGGCTGGAGAGATAAGTATGGAGGTAGCACGTTTGCCTAGCATGCAGAAGGATGATGGTTTGAATCCCGGCATCCCATATGGTCCCCTGTGTCTGCCAGGAGCAATTTCTGAACATAGCGCCAGAAGTAATCCCTGAGCGCTGCTGGGTGTGACCCAAAACAAACAAACAAACAAACAAAAAAAATCCATCTAATTCTCAACCTAAAATTTCAGTTTACTATCCTGAAAAGAGGAGTAAGACCTGTGATATCATCTTATTTAAGTACTTTCAAATATGATCTTTTAATTATACTAAAATATATGTGATCAATTATATAAACTTACATAGTTAGTAAAATAAAGTTAATAATTATGTAATATTTCCATGTATGCATATGTCTTTGATTTTTGGCAGCTAAGTAGATGTTTGTTCAATTTAAAATTCTTGTCGTACTGCAACTGAGCAGAACTTTTGGAACCATACTGAAAGAATCTATTCTAGGCTCTGTTCTAGGATCTGAGCAAAAACCAAGACCACTAATTATGGAAGACTGATTACAACGACAGGGATGGAACAGAACTTCTAGAACTGTTAAAAAATATTTAAAAAAAAAGCTTTCTCCTAGCCTTCGTCCTATGACCTTCCCAAACAACAAGATCTCTAGCTACAGACGCATGATGTCATCATCCACAACGGACCAGAAAGTTCTCTGGCGCCATAAAAAGAACTTGGGGTGTGAAAATGAGCGGAAGAAGAAGAAGGAGGAGGAGGAGGAGGAAGAAGAAGAAGAAGAAGAAGAAGAAGAAGAAGAAGAAGAAGAAGAAGAAGGAGAAGGAGAAGGAGAAGGAGAAGGAGAAGGAGAAGGAGAAGGAGAAGGAGAAGGAGAAGGAGAAGGAGAAGGAGAAGGAGAAGGAGAAGGAGAAGGAGAAGGAGAAGGAGAAGGAGAAGGAGAAGGAGAAGGAGAAGGAGAAGGAGAAGGAGAAGGAGAAGGAGAAGGAGAAGGAGAAGGAGAAGGAGAAGGAGAAGGAGAAGGAAAAGAAGAAGGAGAAGAAGAAGACCTTTTTAAGTAGTAGCTGGTTTTGGTTTGTTATTTTGTTTGTTTCTGGACTGTTTCTGTTTTTTATTTTTGTTTTGTTTTGCTTTTTTGGGGGTGTTGTTCTTTTTTCTTTTTGTACTTTTGTTATTACTGTCCTATTGTTTTTTGTTTTGTTTATTTTGCTTTTCCTTTTTTTTCCTGCTTTCTCCTTCTAAAGGGAAATTTATAACATCTAAACGGGTTTCTCCTAGTTCCTTTTTTCCTTTTTCTTTTTCTCCTTTTGCTTTTGTTTTTGTTTTTGTTTTCTTCTCCCTTATCTTTTCCTATATCTCCAACAGAACTCATTACTGGAATCATCTTGTTCAGCCTCACAATTTGAGGGGGGGGAGGAAATGGATGGTACCAAGATCAGACAGTCGAATGAACATTTAATGGAAATAAAAAATGATCAGACTTGAACACCAAACCCATAGTCAGTGACAACAGAATTGATACCCAATTTACAACAAGCTGTATAAGTAGGGAACAGTTTTACACTAGCATTATGAGGGTAAATGAGGGAGATATGGGATGCATGCTGGGAACAGGGGTGGAGGGAAGACAACACTAGTCAGTAGTGGGAATGCCTCTCATTCATTGTCACTATGTGTTTTAAATATTTATATGAAATAATTGTAATTCACTTTAACCACCATAAAAATTAAAAATAAAATTCTTGTTGTCTAAGAACTATTTCTCAGACAGAATGAGAAAGAGTGAACAAATGCATGAATCACTTTTGTGTATATTTTCTGAACCACTTTGAAGTATGAACTTTGAAGCACAAAGTTCAGTAACATCTTATATGTTCTCTGAAGTACCCAGAGACCTCTGAGAGGTGCCTTTTGCCCCTTTTAATCTCACCTATTTTCTTTAGCTACTCTTGGACCCAGATTATTTAGTCTATTAGTAATTCCTCCCAAAGGCCATTCTTTTTCTGTTTGTTTTCTTTTTGTTTCTTTTTGGGGTCCTGCACCCAGTAGCATTTAGGTATTACTTCTGGCTGAGCACTCAAGAATCACTTCTGGTGAGTGGGTACTAATGTCCATACTGTCCATAGGCCTTTACTCATACTGCTTGGTCAATAGGGGATACATTTTTCTCCTCTTACATTTATAAAATTGAGCTCATCTCACAAAATAAAGTTCAAATGTCTCGTGTTTTTGTTTTTTTTTTTTACCTTTCCCAGCTCTACTTATCAGAATCATTACTTCTTTTCTTACTTGTTTTGGGTTATTGTGTGTTCCATTCTTACCTATATGGACTTCTCTTTGTCATGTTTGTAGCTACTTCATTCAATGTTCTCTTTAGACATTCATTCAGTAATTATTTTTTGGCTCTCTTTAATCTATGCAAGGAAATATGAGTGCAATGGGAAACAATAAAGTATAGTACCTATTTCTGGAATCTTAAAGTCTTCAGGAAGTAAGGATACAATGAAAGCCACTAAGCTAAAACTGAAGCTTTAATGAGGAAGTGTGTGTGTGTGTGTGTGTGTGTGTTGTTCTTTTGATTTTATCACACCAGAGCAAACTCTTGCTTGGTAGACAGTGCACTATTGTAGATCAGATGTGACCATGTAGTGAAGTGTATATTGTCTGTTGTGAATTGACTTGGCAAATCTCAAAATATTTGGCACTCCAAACGATGTGTGTGAATCCTAATCCTTAGTACCAGTTTATATATGTCCATTTGGATCAAGCTCTCTGCAGGCATATCCAAATTAAGATAACTTTATACTCAATTAGAATAGGCCTCAAGGTATATGACTAGTGTCTAGTAAAAAATGAAAATAAGAGCAATGATAGAGGAGTTAGAACACTTGCACACAGCCCCAGCAGCACATATAGTACATGAGGACTAGAAGGAGTGATTCCTGAATGCATAGCTGGAGTAAGCCCTGAGCATGGCCAATTCAAGTTCAAATTAAAAAAATAATAATAAACAAATGAAAAGAAAAGAAGAAAGCACAGGAAAGAATGCCCTGTGAAGGCAAAAGCAGTGACTGAGGTGATGACTTTACAAGGAATCCCAAATAATGGCTTTAACAATTAGAAGCTTCAAACAAGGTATGAAACAGATTCATCCCTAGAAATCCCAGAAGGAACCAACTCTTTTTTGTTTGCTTGATTAATTGATTTTGGTTTGGGAGTCACATATCACAGTGCTCAGTGGTGCCTGGTGGTGCTCATGGACCATTCTGTGCCAAAATGGAGCCTATTTCTGCAGGCCAACTGTGGAATCAAACTGTTAAATTATCTCTCTGGCGCAAAGGAACCAACATCTATGACAACTGGATTTGGGATCTTTAACCTCCAGAAATCAGTATAAACAAATTGCTGTTGTTTTGGGCCACCTAGTGTGTGGTAATTTGTTACAGCAGCCCTGGGAAACCTGTTTAATTCCCCAAGGAAGTGACAACACCACAGTGCAGTAAAATTTGTATTACTGAGTGAATTTAGTTGAATGATTGAATGAATAGAATTTGTGCTTGCTTTCTTTAGTGCTAAAAAACAGGGTGAATTCAGGATAATTTTTCTGTTCCAACTCTCTTGAGAAGAAAAAAAAATGGGAATTCACAATTAACAACATTGTCATTAGTTGAGGAGGCTGAACTGAATTACTTAATTGCCCATGGGGCTCTGTCTTTAGAAATAAAACTGTGCTTATGCCAGTGTGGTTAGTGAAGGGGTATTACAAAGCTGGAATCACTAAACATTGAAATCATAGCAACTCTTCCCCCTTTTTCTATTTCCTGTCCTTAATTCTTTTTTATTTTTTAATTTTCCCTGTCCTTAATTCTTCCCAATTTGTGTTTGTCCATGTATTTTAGAGTGCTGTTTTAAAACAAATTACAATCACATTTTTGTTTTTGTTTTTATTTTTGTTTTTAAGAGCCACACCCAATGGCACTCAGGGGTTACTCCTGGCTCTGCACCCAGAAGTCTTTCCTGGCAGGCTCAGGGAATTATATGGGATGTTGGGGATCAAACTGAGGTCAGTCCTAGGTCTGCCCTGTGCAAGGCAAATGCCCTACTGCTGTGCTATCACTGGGCCCTGCAAAACATTTTTGCAGTTTTTGTTAATGATTTATTAGATTCTCTGTTCTATTCTCAAAACATTTACAGTTGTTTCAATTTTATAGCATTAATTAAAAATTAATGATTGTATACTGGTTTTGTTTATATTTGTTGTTGTTTGCAAAGAGGAAACAAAGGAGCAGATCATTTGTGACAATTGAAAGCTAAGGTAATCAGATAATATGCTATGGTAATCAGGTAATCTAATACCTTATCCTTTCTTCTGTTAGAGGCCACATTTTTTTAAATTTTTTATTTTTAATTATGAGAACAAAGATGCAAAGAAAGAGGACAAGGTAAAGTTACAGTGGAAGGACAATCACCCATTAACAGAATTCTCAGAAATCCCCTTGTTGATATCTGAACTTTGAACTTTCAGCCAAAGAACATTAAGAAAAATAAAACAGAACCCATGTACAATTACTTTGTCCCACAAGTCCCCAGATTGTAATACATAATATTTCTTAGCAGCACACAATCTAAAGCCATAAAACATATGTAACTCCTTAAACATTGAAAGCAAAGTACTTTTTTACATTTCCATGCACATGTATATTAATTTAAGTTAACCTCAGAAGTTTAAGTGGGTTGGTTTTTTTAAGGATTAGAGTCAAAGGAGCACAGTAAAAACGGTGTTATAGTGGCAATTATCGTTTGCATAGGCCCACCAAAATATGAGGGACATGAAAAGGAAAATCTTTAGAGGCCACATTTTATGTCTCCAAATCCTTTGTCACTTGGTCAATTATGATGCTACCTCTATAAATTTTTCATAAATTTATGTCTTAACAAATTTCAGTGTATTTTATTGTATGAAGTTTATTTTGCGTTGACTTTCCAAAGTAGATTATAAGTCCTTGAAGCAAACAGGTAGCCAGAGTCACACAATTGGTGTGCAGGATTCATCTCTAGAAAAATTGATGAGATTAATGAGTAAATAAGTAAATACAATTCTATAGAGTTGAGTTAGAGCAGAAAGTCTCATTTTTTTATTAGAGTTCTACTCATTTTAAAAGACTTAAGACCTAAGACCATATCCCAGAAAGTCTTCCAGACATTCCTAAACAAAGTATAGACACAGGAATGGGAAGGCAGTACCAATGTGGAGAACTTCTAGGTCAATCTTTAGGACCTTATAGATCTACAAGGATCTCTTAAACTTGTTCTCAAAGGATAATTGATCAAAATATTTTTACTCACTTTTTAATATTGCTGCTCAGATATGCCAGCCTATTTAGGGTCATATCTTAATGAGTCAGGCTATATTGGCCATTAGTTAATATAATATAAAGGAATAAGGATAAAGTAGTTTTCTTTTTTTTTTCCTTAAGTGTTTTTGATTTAGACACTGTGATATTATACTCTCTGCTACACAATTGATGTGACCAAAAGAGGTTCTCTTAAATCCAGAAATCTTGTCTGATGCCAAGGTCTACATGTTGCCTTAGAGTTAAGATTAGGTTTAATGAGAACTTCAGCTTCAAAAAGCATAATGGTCCTTGCTTCTGAGATGGAGACTCATTTACTTTATGTTTTTCTATATATCTTATATTTATAAGCATCTCTGACAGGGCATGGTGCATTGAACAGCCAAATCACATCAGTTAGGATATTAATCTGCTTCTCCTTCTTTCATGCTCTCTGCCACCCTCTTACCTCAACACTTCGAAGCAGACACTTCCTGAAAGATGACCTTCCCTTAGTACATTGGTCATGGTCGAGACCAAGTCTTTGAGCAGTTTGTTTAGTTCAATTGTTTAAAGTAAATACAATTTTTTGGACAATTTAATTGGCATTCTTTAGATTAGGGTACAAAAAATTATGGGTCTTGGGTTATAAATATGAAATTTTACGGGGCCAGCGAGGTGGCGCTAGAGGTAAGGTGTCTGCCTTGCAAGCGCTAGCCGTGGTTCAATCCCCCGGCGTCCCATATGATCCCCCCAAGCCAGGGGCAATTTCTGAGCGCTTAGCCAGGAGTAACCCCTGAGCATCAAACGGGTGTGGCCCGAAAAAACAAAAAAAAAATATATGAAATTTTACATATGTGTTTTTCTCATTGAGTAAATCTTGGTACCTTTCTTTCCTCAAGTCACAAGACTGAAGGAAACATGACAATGTATTTATTATTACACAATACATTACTGTCACCCCCAAACTTCCCTTTCCCTTTGTTGTTTCAGTGATGGGGGTTTGATTGTAGAGCTTCCTGGGAGTCACACACCTTTTTTAGAGGGAGCCCTATGTGCAGCCCAAATCTTCAACCACTTTTAGAAGAAATCAGCCAGATGATTTTTTTTTAATACCGCACTTCCCCTGCTTATGCTGGAGCACTCTGTTGAAGAAGGGGGGAATGATATGGACAAAAAGAGAATTGGCAGGGTGAGATTAGGAATATGGCCCTAAAGAAAGAGAATCATGGGTACAAATGTCACAAGGGTGGCATAGGTGGTGCCTGACTAGACATTATCTCAGCATTTTCTTCCCCATTTCAGTGGGTGACCTACTTGAAACATGACAAATGCTCATTCATACTTCTTCATTTAAAAAGTATTAAAGAGGGATTTCAGCCTTTCTCTGAAATCCTTCTGAAGGAGGCCTCTTTCATAATCTGGGAGGTTTTTTTATCTTCTTTTTCTTTCCTTAAACAAAGTTTTTTCTAAATTTGGCCAGTTAAAAAAAACAAATAACTAAAGTGAATATGTTGAAGTTGAAGAAACTTAAATTCTCCTTCAGCTTTAATTTTTTGTGATTTCAGCTTTATCATCATTATTTTTGAAAGCTAAATGTTGAGAAAGATATTCACAATAATAAAAATTTATATAGATAATATAAAGCTTTTCTTAATTAGACAACCTAAAGTCCACAGAAGAAATATGCCTGTAGAATTTATAAACTAACATGCTGTGAAAATCCCTTGAAAACTGATTATTTTGGGGGGAAGCTAAATGTTGGGAATGAATGTCTCAAATAATGAAACTATATATACAAATAATATAAAGATAAATTTTTCAAATTAGAAAACCTAGAGTCCTCAGGGAATACCTGATGTGGAATTCATAAACTAATCTGTAGTGAAAATCTCTTGAGTATGTTCTAAGCATTTAAATTTTTTGCTACTTTCATTTTCAAAACACTGTCTTTGCTAGAGCAAAGCAATCCAACCTGACGTGTTCTCTTTTATTGAATAAGGCATGGTAGGAGCATGCAGTATTCATGTGGAGAAGCTGAGCACACACGTACACATCTTGAAGGTCACAAGTACATTGCATGGCACTATGTGGTCTAAAATCCTCATCCTTATTCACTAATAATTGCCACAAATACCCAAGAAAGTGCCTTCATCCACATTAGGTCCATATCAGGTGTGCTGGGGTTTAAGCACAAACTAGAATCTGGGACTATGTATCTAGTAAAAGCTAAAGAAGTGTTAAGTGTTAAGAACACACAAATGATTTTAATGAATTAGTGAATGAGATTTTGCCATTCCTGTTGGGAAAAAAAAGAGGCAATATACTAAGTTTTAACAAAATAGAGAGAAAACAGTTATATTTACTAGTGATTTTTTAAAAATGGAAAGTTATTGATGACATAAACAAGACCTCAGTTACAAGATTGCTGGCACAAAAAGTAGAAATAATTTCAGTAACTCAATCTTCTGGTCCAATGAAGATACACCAAGAACAGGAGCACCGTAAGGATACACCTTCACATGAGATGTATTAGCAGTTAAAGCCTATTTTCTTGGATCTTGGATTAGCTAACACTTCTTGTAGCTTGTTGTAGTTTGGGTCTCTTAATTCTATTATCATTAACTTTGGGGTGTGTATTTAGGCCTGATCATTTCTATTTTCACTGAATGTTCATAAGACCGTTTTGTCCTGGTACCATCCATATTTTTCTTCTCAATTCATAGGAAGCCATAGAAATGTGAGGCAGAACAAGATAACCATGTTCTATGTTCTGGTTTTTTTTTTTTTTTTTTTTTTTTTTTTTTTTTTTTAAGGAAAGTGGAAGAGATCCCCTCTCTGGAAGCTATAAATGTAAATTTAAAAGAAGAAAAAAAAAAGAAAAGGAAAGGAAAAAGGAGGGCAAGTTTTTTGTTTTTGATTTTTGTTTTGCATAGGCACAGTAAGTGTTGGGGAGAAATTAGAAAGGAAATTACCTTGGCCTAAAAGATACAAGGTATCTTTACCCTTGAAGCATGCTGTCATGAGACTGACTACAGGCTCTGGACATGTTAATTGCCAAACCCCAACGTCTTTTATATGGTGCCAAGAAATGTTTTGCTCAGTCATGTTTCTCAAAGTCAGTCCTCTGTAATTCTAGATCTTGTTTTTTTGTACAAATCCTAGAACAAAGTCTAGGCTAGAGTCTTTCTTTATGGTCCCAGGAAAAGTTTTGCTCGGTGGTGATTGTTGTAGTCAGTCTTCTGTAATTAGTGATCTTGGATTTTGCACAGATCTTAGGATGAAATGTCTTCTGATTTTATCTGCTGTAAATCTTAAGGATACTTATTTGTATGCAATTGCCATTTTTTATCTTGCATTTTTCAGTATTTTATCCCAATCTGTGATTTTCATTATTGTGATAAGTGCTGCTTTGGGATGCTTTTCTTTGGATCTCTTTTACTGTTACTCTTCTGGAATCTAGAATTTGGTTGCATACACTCTTTTATTGGTTTTAATTTTAGTTTGTTCTATTGAAACCATTGTGATTTACAAAGTCCTTTATAGTTGGGTTTCAGGTATATAATGTACCAGGGCAGTCCTATCACCAAGCTAGACAACTCTCTATCATGTCCCCAGATTGTATTCCAGCCACTACTATTTACCCTCAGCCTTCCAGATATGACAGGCCCATCTAAAGTTTAGATTACTAGATGTTGGGTCTTGTAACTCCATTGTTGTTGACTTTGGCTCAGATATATAGTTTTGTCCTTTTCCCCCCTTTATTAATCTCCACCAAAGCAATTAGACCTCTTGGTCCCTTGCTCCCATCCTTTCATATTTGTGTTTCACTCCACTCAGTTTCTTTTATTCTCCTCACTATACTCTTGGACCAAGTGTGTTTGAGAAAATTTTCATTTAGACCATTGCATTCATTCATGCATTTATTCTATGTACTACATATAAGTGATATTCTGTATTTATCCATCTTCTTTTGGCTTATTTCATTTAAAATAATGTATTCCAGTCCATCTTTGTTGCTGCAAATTGCATGATTGCCTCATTCCTTAGAGGAATGCAGTATTTCATTGCATATAAATACCACATCTTCATGATCCACTCATCTGTTGTTGAACATTTAGGTTGATTCCAAATCTTACTATTTTACTGAGTGTCGGAATGAATAGTGGTATGCATACATCCTTTTGGATGAAGGCTGCTTTTCTGTCCTGGGAATAGATACCCAAAAGAGAGATTGCTGTGTGGGAGCACACTTTAGAGTTTACTGAGAATCTTTAATCTTCTTTTCCATAGGGGTTGAACCAGGCAGCATTCCCACCAGCAGTGGATGAGAGTACTTTTTATTTTTTTTTAATAACATCCTGCCAATAGAGATTGTTCCCATAATTTTTAATATGTGCCATCCTCACTGGTGTAAGATAATATCTCATTTTTGTCTTGATTTGGATTTCCCTAATGATAAGTGATAATGAGCAATTTTTTCATATGTCTGTTGACAACTTGGTGGTCTTCCTCAGAGAAGTGTCTGTTCATTTTTCTCCCATTTTATGATGGTGTTTTTAGGTTTTGTGGAGTTAATATTTGTGAGTTTGTCTGTATATCGTAGATATCAAACCTTTATCTGATGTGTTGAGCACAAGATTTTTCTCCCATATTTAGCCCATATTTCTTTTGTCATACAAAACCTTTTTATTTTGATTTAGTTCCATTTATTCAGATTTGATACTATAGCTTTCATTATTGATATCCTATCATCAAATACTTCTCTGAGGTCTAAATCTTGGAGTGTTCTACTATGCTTTCCTCAAACTTATGAATTTGGGGTTAATCTCAATTACTTTAATCCACTTTGAATTTACTTTTGTGCGAGGTTTGAGATATGGATCAATCTTTAATTTCTTATACATAGATATCCAATTGTTCCAACAGAATTTTTTGAAAAAACTGTCTTTATTTCATTTCAAGTTCTTGGCACCTGGTGAAAAATTAATTGATGTATACTTGGGAGCTTGTCACTGGATATTCTATTCTGACACATTGGTCTGAAACTCTGTCTTTGTTCCAATACCATGTTGTTTTGATCACTATGTCTTTGTAGTAGAGTTTCATGTTAGGTAATTAGATGGCTCCTGTTTTTTTTGCTAATCAATATGGATTTGGCCATTCCAGCTTTTTAAAGGTTCCACACAAACTTTATAATTGAATATTCTAAGTCCATGAAGAACGTTTTCTGAATTTGAATAGGGATTATAAGGATTGCATTTAATCTATATAGTATTTTAGGTAAGAAGGCAGAATGCCTGTCTGAGAGACCGGCAGGGTGTTGGGGCAGGGGAGGAAAATTGGGGGACATTGATAATAGGAAGATTGTACTGGTAAAGGGTGGTGTACATTCTAGGACTGAAACCCCATTATGAAAAATTTTGTAAACTCAATGACTAAATAAACAATAAAAATAAAATAAAAAATAATAAAACAAGAAAAAATAAACCCTTAACTTAACCCTAAACCTAACCCTAACATAAACACTAGAACTACCTAACTAGACCTACCCTAATCCTAAACCTAACAATAACATTTACACTAGCCCTAATCTATATTTAACCTTATATAAAAAAGAAAAAGAAAAAAGGAAAAGAGAATGGGGAATGAAAATTATTTTTACAAATTCCATCTCTTTAGGTGCATCTTAAAGTGACACCCAATATATTATCGAGCCAAAAACTCTTAAGTTAATTTCTTAAAGGAAAAGCATTCATTTGCAGGAGGATAATTATTAAACATTATTAAATGGGGAAGAGGAACAGGTCCTACCTTCTTTCTCTCTTGAGAATTATAAGTCATATGGTGACATACTTCTGTTCATGTGCTTTTCTTGTTCTTGAGTATTTCATATTTAAATCGACAGACTAGTGTTCATTTGCTGATTTAGTCATTGCACGTCTCCTGTTATAGAGGAAATTAAAAATAAATAAATAAATAAATAAGAAAAACTTCTTAATCTCATGACCTAAGATGAAGCCCTGTCAGAGAATCTACAATCATTCTTGGGAAGTAGCACAGATAAGTTTCCCTCACACGAAAGCCCATGTTGAAGATTCCCAAGGCTGACATCACCAATATTTGCCTCATCAATCTTTATTCTTGTCAGAGATTCCCATCACCATGAGCACACAGCACAGACTCTGTTTAGAGAGTTTGTTATTTCTAGAAAAACTGAGCCTGGATTTGTTGAGAATTCCAGCTCTAGTGTCTGAACACTGAAAACAAATGTTCTCTCCTGGTTATTTTCTTTCCAGCTTCAGCTTCCTGGAGCTTGATAGATTTATATTAAGCCTCATCTTTTCACTGTTTTATGAAAAATCCACTTAAGTGAAGTATTTAACATGCATCTATCTATCTATCATCTATCATCTACTATCTATCTATAGACATCATCTATCTCCCTACTTACCTATCTCTCTCTGTCTATCTATCTATCTATCTATCTATCTATCTATCTATCTATCTATCTATCTATCTCTCTCTCTATCTATCTATCTATCTATCTATCTATCTATCTATCTATCTATCTATCTATCTATCTATCTATCTATCTATCATCTATCTAACGTAACCCACCTACCTATCTATTTTGGTCTTTGGGTCACACCGGCAGCTGTCAGGGGCTACTCCTGGCTCTGTGCTTCAGAACTCACTCTTGGCAGGCTCAGAGGACCATATGGGATGCTGGGAATCAAACCCAGGTCCATTCTGTGCAAAGCAAACACTGCCACCACTGTGCTATCTTTGCAGACCTCATCTATGTATATATTTTGTTGCTGATGTTTAAAATAAGCCAAAATGTTAAACAGTTCACCATTGATCACTAAAATGGAAAGATGAAAATCTTTTATGCCTGTTTGCCTTAACTTCAGTAACAGGTCATTTTGCACACCCTACAGAGCACAGCTGGTGTCTATAACCTGCCTTCTTATTTTGTATAATACTGCTTTTTATTTTACATTATCTGATCTTTGGCACAACAAGAGCTGTTGGAAGAGTTCCAGATGAATGTCCAAATGAAATATTTTTATTAATGGGTAAAATATACTTCATATCTTTATATGCCTATCTTGAAGACAGGCAAGAGGTTGGAGAGGAGACAAATGTTGGGCACTGGTGGCAGGAAAGTTGCACTGGTGACAAGGAATGTACTTTTTATGACTGAAACCCAACTACAAGCATGTTTGTAATCATGATGCTTAAATGAAAAAATTTAAAAGATAAAATAAAATATAAAAAGTATTAATTTAATCTAATATTTTAAAATGTATTTAGGAAACTAATGATAAATAAATGGACAAAGTATATTTATAATTTATACTGATATCTATCAGATACTTTGATATCTAAAATACATGTTTTCAAAGTGTAAAACAAAAGGACCTATATGAAACTGTTATAATTATTAGTTTAGAAAATTCTACTTGCTCTCATTAGGTCAAATTGAGTCTAGCACGTGGGTGCAATTGAATAGAAATATATGATTAGGCTCAAAGAATATGGAGAAAGAAAGGTTCTCTTCACCTTAAAATTTTTTCCAGGAATAACTGTCTATTTTATTAACACAGTGGTTGAATTATGAAAGGTAAGAGACATTTTGATTGTTCTCAATTTTAGTAGAAATGTTACTTTTGAATTGTTTGATAGCCAAAAACTTAATTTTGTTTTTCTTTAAAAATTGCATGTTGGTTGGTGTTTATACCATCATTTTTTTTATTGAGACCAATGTGAATTACAAGTTTTTCACAGTTATATTTCAGGTTATTAGTGAGTGACAGTAAATTAGAGCTGTTCCCACCACCACCACTGTTGACCTCCCTTCATCATAGTTCACAGCATGCATCCTATACCTCCACCCTTGGCTCCCCACACTGCTAATGTAACAGGTTTCTTTTGTGTATAGCTTGTTATAGTTTGGGTCTTTTGATTCTACTGTCATTGACATTAGTTTGGGTACTTAGAGCTGAACATTTTTTTATTTCCACTTTATGGTCCTGAGACCATTTGCCCCTTTTGTCCCATCATTTTTGCAAAAATAAAGGAATTTTGTTATATTGGTACTAGGTGAAAATGGAGAATCACTTAGTAATAGGAATCTGATCCTGCATTATGTGAACAGAACTATAAAGGATAATTGATAATGATAAAGAAACCAAATGTCTTGAATGAGAGAATAGATAGTTTTAATAGAAATGATAGAAGTTATATTTGAAGAAACAAAAACTTCAACCTCATTGCCATTATTTAACTTGAAAGAAATGATTAATCCTTATGTTGTTCTCTTATTTGTTGGTATGACAAAAATGTGAAATGTCACATACTGCTTGATTTTTTTTTTTTTTTGGTTTTTGGGCCACACCCTGTGACGCTCAGGGGTTACTCCTGGCTATGCGCTCAGAAGTTGCTCCTGGCTTCTTGGGGGACCATATGGGACGCCGGGGGATCGAACCGCGGTCCGTCCTAAGCTAGCGCAGGCAAGGCAGGCACCTTACCTCCAGCGCCACCGCCCGGCCCCACTGCTTGATTTTTAAGTGATATATTGACTTTCTTCTGTGAGTTTCAAGGCATATTATTCAGTACCCTTCAGATTTTGTCACTGCATTGTCATGTCTCTGAACATCTGGAATCCATGCCTGTATTGTTGAAGCCTTCTAGTTTCTTCAAACCTGATGCTAAATCTCTTAAGAGGCTGAGAAAACTAAAAAGATGGGAAATCATTCAATTTACTTGGTTCTTCAAATGAGAAAACTAAATCTTTCTTGAAGTCCCATATTATTCTTTTAACTTTAAAAAATGAGAAACACAAAACCTTCTCAAACTGAGCAACAACAGTTAGTTAAAGTTCATATTTTATTGTCAAACCCAAAGATACCTAATGATACAGCATGCTGACTAGTAAGACCATTACTACATTGACTTTCTGCATTGCACAAATTCAGCTTCACAGAGAAAAATCCAAGCGGGTTTAATCATTATTTATATAGATGGTGAAAACAAGCTCAACATGACATTAGCTCTCTGTTTTCCTACCCACTCCCCAACTAAGCTAGATTTGGGGGTACTTTTGGAAGTGCATTACTTTGCCTGGTAGATCTGTCTTTAGACGGATTCATATACATAGATGTTTGCAACTATATCCTAACAGGAAGGACCCTAAGGTATATAATCTTGAACTTAACTGAAATCACTGAGGAAAGTGACCAAAATGATCTCAGATGTCTCCCTAAGTACTGGGAGAAGATAAAAAAAAACTACTGTATGACAGCTCTTGATATTGCTACTTTCTCCCACTCTATTCCATGTTTTCTGAGCAATTTCAGAGCCCCACATCAAAACTGTAGTGACACCGGGTAAGCTTGGCCTATGCATCCCATGAGTCTACACAGAAGGCTGCTGAAGTACTGCTGTGGTATTTTCCCCCTATGCATTGTCCTTCTAATATCTATGTAGAAGGAAGCTGAAGAATTATGGCATCAGTTTCGCAAAACTGATTATGTATTCTGGAAGGGGTATTTTCAACATTATTTTGCTCAGAATAGCACAGATGTTTTGTAAGAACAAATACCCCATCTTCCAGTGACTAAAAACACGGATTTGTTTCTTATTCTTTGTACTTATCTAAGAGTGTTAGTTCCCACATTGTCATTCAGCATCCCAGGTTGATGGTAACAATTTTATACAGATATAATATCTGTAATTCCTGAACTACTTGGTCACTATGGTATGAGAAGACTTATCCAGAAGAGCAGTACAACTCTTAAAACCTTTATCCTAAAAGTAATGCAAGTCACTTCTGCCCACAGCTTATTGGTCAGAAATATCATATGATGCAACAGTGGTAAGGGGACTGAGAAAAGTGGGAAATATGTGAAATAATTGAATGGGCAAATTGCCTTTGTCATAAGCATATGTTTACCAGAAGTCAACTACAAATTACACTTAGTGCTTTAATGGGGAGGTATTGAATAACAAATTCCATGTGCTTTTTATTTCATAAAGGACACTTGTAATAGTTATCCTTAGAGGGAGAGTCAAAAGTTTAGAAGGGATTTGCCCAAGGCAAAGACAGTGAATGGTGATGTTTATATTTGGTTCATGTGAATTTCTTGGATGGAAACTAATATATACTTTTGTCTGTATTGGTTTTGGTCAAAGCTGAGATTATTTTGCATTGGTTTGTATGAATGGAAGTCATATGGTAGACGAGCTTCCCTTCCAAATCACCTAAATTTCTGTGTTACTCTGGAACCAATTCACAATCACTTTTTGACCTATGTAGAGTAAGGAGCTAAATCCCTCTACAGTTGGAGAGAAGGAAAGAATATCAGTATTACAAGTGCAGACCATTTTACTCTCCATGTAAGTCTAAGTAGAGATTTAATTGCTGCTTTTTAGAAGTGTAAAATAAAGGAATGCAATAATTAGAATTGTCATTCTATGCTTTCTCAGATGCTGATATCAACTGGTTTAAATAAATATGTTTTAAGCATTCGTGATAATTAAAATCTTAACAAAAAGTTCAATCTGACCAGTTTCTCACTTAAAATAATTTAGGGGAGCATATCTGGATTGCTAGCTGATAAAAATAGAAAAAATTTAAATTATACGTGGGGTTATTAGTTGGGATACAATTAAAATTTGATAATGTGGGGAAAGTGTTTTAAGCAACTTGACCCTTTTTGTTCTATATAAATTCTATCGCATGCAGCCTTGGCAGGGATGCCAGCAAGCCAGTTATATTAATATGACTTGGGGGAACCAGAGGTATAAGGGTCCTACAAAGATAGTATAGTGGGCAGATTAACTATGCTGTATGCAGCCTACCTGGATTCAATCCTTGTCACCCCATATGGTCTTCCAAGCCTACCAGGAGAGATCCTTGAACAAAGAGCCAGGGTTAAACTCTGAGCATCCCTGGGTGTGGCCCAAAAAACAGAAAGGAAAAAAAAGAACTCCAACAGAAAGCTGACACCCCACCCCTTCTTGCTTTAATTATACACTGAGGTGAGGGTGAAAATGAAAAGTACATATTCAGCTCAGCTTATTACCTCATTCGGATCAGCCCTCTGCAGGCATGGCATCTGTGTTTTGATTTCTTCAAAAGCTGAAGAGTCAAAAGTTGTGTTGGTGCCTGAAATGGAAGGCAATCTATTCTTTCTCTTCGTGTCTTCTCCTCCTCCCGCCTCCAATTTCTTCTCTTTTTGGAAAGGGGAGGTCTTGAGGAGCTGAAATTTTAGAGCTAGCATTGAGAATGATTCTAAATTATAGCTGTGGCCGGAAACCTAGGATCTTCACTGGCCTGTGAGAGGGAAGGACTACAGAGAAATGCATTTGAAAAAAATGGATCCCCTACTAGGTTTAAATAAGCTGGTGTGGTAGAATCAAAGAAAAAACAACAGGGAAGTTCTTGTGTTGTCAGTAACTTTTGGAGAACATTCACAAAACAAAAAGTAAGCCTGGAAGATTTTGTGTTGTAAGTGATTTTGTGGTGTCCCATGCAAGGTAAGTGCACCAAACCACATTTCTGAACATACTTAAAAGAAAGTGTTCAGCAAAATAAGGAGAAAATTCCTTATAAGCATAGTATTATTTTCTGTACCTAAAATAGTGGAAATGCCTGATGAAACAACCTGGAAGATTGCTTATGTGACTAGATAAATATAATGTTCTTTAAGAATGATCAGCATTTCAAACAAGCATGAAAGTAGATAGAATAAATTAACTTATACTGTGTCATCCTAATGATTTATCATATTTTACCTTATTTTTTAGCTTTCTTTATTCTTTATTGAGTGATAAAGCTCTCCAAAAATTAGCCGTGTGCACCAGCCCTGAGCATTACCTTATTTTTTTTATGCTTTGTTGCCATCCTTTGTTTTTTGGTGGGAGAATTTGTAAACAAATCCTAAAGTTCTGTGAATGACTTATTCTAGATCTTTTAACTACTACACAGTGAATGAGAAGCTTAAATGAAATACTCTGCGCTCTGACTCCAGAACCTGTCTTCTCTGTAGAAGTAGATAAGGCCGATAAGAGGACCCCTTAGATGAAGTTAGCATTAAAGTCATGGTGGCTAATAATTAAGCCAATATTTTTGAGAATCTCCATGCTATCTAATGCTCCACATATATTTTTAAAGAGATATAGAGGAAGATGGATGGAGTATTTGTATGCAAGTCTTTTTCTCAGGTATGGCTTTTCTCCTGAAATGTATTTCTAGAAGTTCATATTTGACCCACACTCACAAGAGTTCATAAATTTGCAATTGTTAGGGTCAAAAATCCCTCATATCTGAAGAAGGCTTGACTTCATGGGTGACTTCATCTGTGTTCTGACAAAGTATGGACCTGACTCTATAATTATGGCATTTTTGAAATGAGCAGAGTTTTGACATTTTCTGCTCATGATTGTTTAAAAATATACTGTTTTAAAGGACTACATAGAACACAATTTACATGATTGCTAATTTTCTATGATGCCAAATCAATCATTTGAATTCAATTCGGTTATAATTACTGAACTGATGTGGAAACTTAGACCCCTTTTGATATTTAGAAAGCATAGAGGACCTAAGAAGGGCTTTTAAAGTTAAATTTAAAAACTAATTTAAAAATGTCATCCTTTTAAATTTTGTGTTAGGGTGTCACCAAATAAGAACCAGCTAGATGCCCAAGAAGTGTGATTGGATGTTTTTTGGAGGTTGGTGGATACCACGGATGGGCTTCCTGTCTTGGTCCCTGATCATCCATGCAGAAACTGCAGTAGTTGAGTTTTGGTAGGACTATCTGGAAACAGCATTGTAGGCTCCTAGAAGTCACCTCATAAAATGTCCTTAATTTCCCTAGAGGAAAGGTAGTAGAGCTTTCAATTAGCATTTACACTGGTTACATTATCAGGTTAGCTAATTGGACTCCTTAAAAGCCAGGTCCTTTTGAAGAGGCTTGGATGCTGAATTAGTACAGTGTGATAAAAAACAAAACAAAACAAAACAACAACAACAACAACTACTTGATAGAATGGACAGGGAAGGGGAAGAAGCCTTGAGAAGCTGAGAGATAGAATATGCATCCCTGGCTCCTATGTGGGAAGAGTTTTACTGAAATCAGTAGTATAATCCAAAGACCGTCTACTGTCAACATATATTTCTTGAGCAAGACATATGAACAAGAAGATGTGATGATAATATCCAGAGTCATCTTTAGAAAACGAAGTGATTTATCTGAAACAAGACTACTCTTTGCACCCTTTTGCATCAAAGAAGCACAACCTACTGTAGCATCATCTCCTACACTTTATCATTATAAACACCCAAATTCTTTTTTCCACTGTAAGACCCATGTACTATCTTATCTCAGAGCTAAAGACTGAATGCAAACTAGTGAAGGTTAGTGGAAGGAAGTAGATCTTTTCTAAGTCTGGCCAATAAAAACCTTCTCTCTCTCTCTCTCTCTCTCTCTCTCTCTCTCTCTCTCTCTCTCTCTCTATCTATCTATCTATCTATCTCTCTCCTCTCCTCTCCTCAGTCTTCTTTCCTCTCTCTCCCTCTTTCTTGCCTATCTTCTCCTCTCTTCCCCTCCCCCCCAATCTTCTTGCCAGACATATATACTATGACTTTGAAATTTATCATGTTGAAGTGGTCAAGACTTTTTCATCCTGGCTCTCAAAATAACACACAGAAAGCTACACAAACATGAAATATCCATGCATAAGAAATAAACTATGTTGTTTTCAACTAGTGATATGAGGTGGGGAGGAGGTATAACTTTGTTACTATGTTAACAACCAGAATTGTCAATTTTGCTATAAATAATTATCATTTGTATGTACTCAGTATAGTTATTATATTAAAATCAATTTATTCTCTGGAAATTTTTATTAAAAAATTAAATAATAACTAGGCTTGTTCTAACTCTTCGTTATTATTCTGAGTGCTGTGATGAATAGTGGGTGTACAGCATCCTTTGGAATGAATGTTTTTATGTCCTGGTGATAGACACCAAAAAGAGGAATCTGTGGGTCATATGAGACCATTATTCTGAATTTACTGAGAATCCTTCAAATTGCTTTTTATAAGGACTGAACCAGAGAGCATTCCCACCAATAGTGGATGAGAGTTCCTTTCACCACATCCCCGCCAACACAGATTGTTCCCAGTATTTTTGATATGTGGCATCTCTTTCTTGTCTTTATTTGGATTTCCCTAATAAGTGATACTGAACACTTTTCCATGTACCTGAGGTGGAGTCACAATGTAGGGTGAGAGATCCAAACTTTAACAACCAAATTATAAAAGGTTCCAGTAGGGATGGCAAGCTGGAAGGGGAAGGTGTAAAATGGACTCTGGTAACATTGGTGGAGAGAGTTAACATTGGTGGTGGGATTGGTGCTGAAATAATGTATGCCTAAGACTCAATTATAGATAATTTTTTTAAGAGTCCAAACTGCTTTTTAATAATAATTTTTTTATTTAAGCACCGTGGTAACAGAAATTTTCATAATTGGGTTTCAGTCATGGAATGTACTTCACCCTTCACCAGTGCAACTATTTTTTGCCACCAATGCCCCCTATTTCCCTCCCACTCTTACTACTCCCTGCCTGTCTCTGGGACACATATTTTGCTTCTCTTTCATACACTTTCTCTTTCCTTTCTGACATTGTGGTTTACACTATTGTCAAAAATGGGCATGCATATTATTTTATCCCCTTTCAGCACTCAGTTCTTGTCCAGAGTGATCAATTTTAACTATCATTGTCATAGTGGTTGTCAGTGCAGTTAGTGCTCTAACTTTGCTCACTGTTCTCTATGGATAACTTGGAAAATCACAATGCTTTAAATAAAATTTTTATTAATATATTTATTTAAACACCTTGATTACAAATATGATTGTACTTGGGTTTCAGTCATGTAAAGAACACTCCCCTTCACCAGTGCAACATTCCCATCACCAATGTCCCGAATTTTCCTCCTCCCCACCCCACCCCCACCTGTACTCTAGACAGGCTTTCTACTTCCCTCATTCATTCATTTTGTTATGATAGTTCTCAATGTAGTTATTTCTCTAATTGCACTTATCACTTTGTGATGAGCTTCATATTGTGAGCTGGACCTTCCAGCCCTCTCTTTTGTCTCTGAGAATTATTGCAAAATTGTCTTTTATTTTTCTTAAAATCCATAGTAGAATAAGACTATTCTTCATCATTAGTACTGCCAATAGAAAACAAAGATTGGGGCCCGGAGAGATAGCCCAGCGGCGTTTGCTTTGCAAGCAGCCGATCCAGGACCAAAGGTGGTTGGTTTGAATCCCAGTGTCCCTATGGTCCCCTGTGCCTGCCAGGAGCTATTTCTGAGCAGATAGCCAGGAGTAACCCCTGAGCACTGCCGGGTGTGGCCCCTCCCCCCCAAAAAAGAAAGACTGAAAATATATTAATGATATTTTTTTTTGGATTTTGGGCCACACCCGATGACGCTCAGGGGTTACTCCTGGCTATGAGCTCAGAAGTCGCTCCTGGCTTGGGGGACCATATGGGATGCCGGGGGATCGAACCATGGTCCGTCCTAGGCTAGTGCAGGCAAGGCAGGCACCTTACCTCTAGCACCACCGTCCGGCCCCTATTTATTATCTTTATTTTGAGTTAAATATTATTAAGTAGAAAATATTCTTCATATGAGACCTGCTGTTACTATGTGGAAAGGGGGAAATTAGTCACTATTAGGATGATGTTAATGGTGTATTTAGCTCAATACTAAGACTTATTCCTTGACAGAATCAGAGGAAATCAAACTAAATTGAAATATCTTTCATTTTGTGTGATTCAGTGCTATTTAATGTGTCTTAGCTTCCTAAAATTATCTGGCTTATCTGTGGCATAGATACTTCACTTGAGATGAAGAGACACTATTAAGTAGAGAACAGATGAAGAATAAAGACAAGTTGAAATGCACAAAATGCTCAATACTGATTGCGTATGATGGGTAGAAACAACATGGCTCTTATAGGGCTCTTCTTTAGGCTCTTATAGATTAAAATGACACTGAAGACTTAGCAGCCTATAATGCTTAAGACTGTGTATGTATATATGCATATATATTCTCCTATATATACATATATATGGGAAAGAAGAGAGATAAATTTATGTTTCCCACTTTTAGTAGGATGGAGTAAGCTTTGAATGCACTAATTTTTCACATATAGCAACTGTAAAACTATATAATCAGGATAAAATATTTAAAAAGTAATTAACTGAAGTGTTTTGAGAATGCAGAAAGCAAGCTGACTAAACCTAATATTAAATAAGTAGTAAAAGAGAATTTTATGGAGTTGTCTAAATTTTTTTTAGTTTTGGCCAGTAAATAGGTAACAGTTGGAACTTCACACAAGGCAACTGAAGCCTAATGAAAATTGTTATTTCTCTTGCTTGTGTTGTAAAAGAACAGAAGCTGGAATGGCCATAGTAAAAGGGAAGTATTAGAAGTGATATAATTGGGCCCGGAGAGATAGCACAGCGGCGTTTGCCTTGCAAGCAGCCGATCCAGGACCAAAGGTGGTTGGTTCGAATCCTGGTGTCCCATATGGTCCCCCGTGCCTACCAGGAGCTCTTTCTGAGCAGACAGCCAGGAGTAACCCCTGAGCAATACCGGGTGTGGCCCAAAAACCAAAAAAAAAAAAAAAAAAAAAAAAAGAAGTGATATAATCAGGCAAGAGCCCTAGATTATAAACTCCATCGAAATCTCTGATAGACTCCTAAATCATGGATACACTACCATATTTTCCGGCGTATAAGACGACCCCCTAATGTTGCAGTTAAAACATAGGTTTAGGCCTATATTCGCTGTATCAGACAGAACGTTCCTGTGCTGCAACTGTATGTACCACAGTGAGCTAATCACAACAAGCAAAGGTTCAAAGGTTATACTGTAATAGACTTCCTCTCTGACTCTGGCCAATCTGAGCAGGCTTTTGATAGTGTGGATTCGGGTCTAGAACATTTCTAATTTGCATGCGTCAAAAGCCTGCTTGGATTGGCTGAGTTAGAGAGATGGTCCGAGCAGTCTTGCAGTGATTGGTGCAGGATCGAGTTGGAAAATTCGTTTTGTGGCAATATTCAGACAATTTTCGTTTAGCGACATATTGAAACATTTTTCGGGATATACTCGGCGTATAAGACAACCCCCGATTTTCGGTTGCCTTTTTTATTTCAAAAGTCGTCTTAAATGCCAGAAAATACAGTAATTCAAAGCAGCAAAGTTAAAAATAATAAGATTAAACCAAGATTTGATCTGTTTTTTACCACAGGAAAGATAAAATTTGTAGTTTAATTTAATTGCTATTAAAATAAACAATACTTTGGAATGAACAGAATCTAAAAGCTTCTTTATTTTCTTATAATATTCAATATGCAGTCCAAAATTTGTGTACTTGAGGGAATATATTTGATGAAATTTGAAAATGTAACCAATTCTCAAATTAACAATTTCAGAGTACAACACTGATTTAGTCCAGATAATTCGAGAAGGACTTATCACTGATTTTAAAAACAATTAGTATAATCATGACAAAAATATTCTTTTAACAATGAAAATTAAGAAATTTCAATAGTAAAATATAAAAAAGAACAAAATAGAAAATTTAGAATTAAAAGAATTTAGTTGAAGTTAATAGAATCTGCTATTTGAGGTTAAGTACAGTATGAATTATGTAATGAAAAATGATCCAATAAACAATAAAAAGTTACTATAAATTATCCATGATGATAAAGAAAGTATGGGAAAGAAAAATATAACTAAGAATTATGGGATGAAATGAAATCTAACATATGTTTAATAGTCTAGAAAAAAAGGAGATAGAGAACAAACAGTATGAGTTGAAATAACAGTAAAAATTTTTTCAGAGTTCATGAAAAACATAAATGTATAGATTAAAAGTTCAGTAAAATCTACTTAAGATAAATACTGAGATAAGTACACTAAAGCACATAAATTGCTTTAGTACAAATTGCTGACATTAAAGATAAATAGAAATATTAAAAGCTCTCAGGGGAAAATGGAACATAATATATAAGATAACTGATTCAGATGATAGCTTTCCATCCAAAGCTATAACAGCCACAAGAGAGAGGAATGTATATTTTAAGTTCTAGAAGGAAATAAAAAACCTGTTGAACCAGATATCTATATCCAGTAAAATTGTCTTTTGAGAATAGAAGCAAAGATGTTTTTAAGTAAAAAAGAAACATAAAAGACTACATTTCCAGCAGATGTTTAGAATTACTAAAGGAAGTTCTCTAAGGGGCCAGAGTTGTGGTGCAGGCGGTAGGGTTTTTGCCTTGCAAGTAAGTGCTAACCTAGGATGGACCACAGTTCAATCCCCGGTGTCCCATATGGTCCCCCAAGCCAGGGACAATTTCTGAGCGCATAGCCAGGAGTAACCCCTGAGCATCACCGGGTGTTGCCCACAAATAAATAAATAAATAAATAAATAAATAAATAAATAATAATAAATGAAAGAAAGAAAAAAAATTTTTTTCTAACCTGTGAGGAAATAAAGTGTAGGACTTCAGTGTTTCAGAAAGTCATATAAAGCATCAGAAACAATAAATGTCTATAAATAAAAAAGGATGATTTCTCTCAATGTATTTTTTTTTTTTTTTTTTTTTTTTTGGTTTTTGGGCCACACCCGGTAACGCTCAGGGGTTACTCCTGGCTATGCGCTCAGAAGTCGCTCCTGGCTTGGGGGACCATATGGGACGCCGGGGGATCGAACCGCGGTCCGTCTCCTAGGCTAGCGCAGGTAAGGCAGGCACCTTACCTCCAGCGCCACCGCCCGGCCCTCTCTCAATGTATTTAACTATGACTTATTTACAGCATTTGTGCTATGGTTTATATTCTCTTGTGAGACTTATAACATATAAAATATAACACATTTGGCAAATGGTGAGCATAATGTTAGGGAGTTTTAAGTGGAATATGTGGTTGGAAGAATTCTAAATTTCCTATGAAGTGATACACGGTTTATATAAATTGTCAGAGGTTTTATTCTCTGGAGAAACAATGTAAAATGTCTTAAATGGATAACTAAAAATGATAATAGGTAAATTAAAATAGAATTCTAAAAGTTAAGGTTAGAAAAGGATAGACTTGGGGCCAGAGTGGTGGCGCAAATGGTAAGGTGCCTGCCTTGCCCACTCTAATCTTGGACGAACTGTGGTTTGATCCCCCAGCGTCCCATATGGTCCCCCAAGCCAGGAGCAATTTCTGAGCACATAAGCAGGAGTAACCGCTGAGCGTCACTGGGTGTAGCTGAAACCCCCTCCCCCAAAAAGAAGAAAAGAAAAGGTTAGACTAGATTATGAGTGCAAATCAATGGATCCATCACATTTTGATTCATCTTCCCTTCCTTCTACTTTTCTAGCTGTTTTCATTGCAGTGTCTTTTTCAAAATTTTCCTGAATTTGACACATTTCCCACAAATGTTGAAATGCCAAGTTTTTTGTTCTCAATTTTTTGTCAGTTATGGAAATGAGGATTAGAAACGTTCATATTCTTTTGTTTAGGTCTACCTTGAATAACTCCTGACTCTACACTCAGAAATAACTTCTGGCTGTGCTTAGGAGAACATGTGGGATGCTGGAGATAGAACTGAGATCTGTGGCATGTTATTACAAACATCCTACTTATTCTACTTATAAACAAATACCCTACTTATTTTACTATGACTCTGGCCCAAGGAATTTTCATAATTATTTAATACATATTTTCTGTGCAATTGATATGGTCATTTCTAAAAGATAAGTTACTGGTGAACTTGAAGTTGGAGTTAATTGAGGCCAACCTAAAAGTAAATAGGACTATTAGTAGTATCAACTAAAAGTAATCTAATATTGAGACATTTAATTTTTTAAATGATTTGCTATTTTTATAACTAAAAACCAACTACAAATATGTTTGTAATTGTGGTGCTTAAATAAAGATATTTAAAAAATAATTTGCTATGCAATAATCACTACCATTTGTCACATACATGTTATTTTACAGGTACTACTTTACATCCTTTACATGTTCTATGTTTGTATTATTCAAAATAATGCCAATTAAAAAATGGTCATTTTTCTATTTTATGATTGACACCATAGGTATAGGGAAGGAGTTGTAAACCTAGGAATTTATAAACCTATTACATAATAACGATCATCTGGGATTTGAACTTCACCTTACATGTCACATGTTCTCTTACTACCTTGAAATTAATATTTATCCATGGATATTCTGAACACTTTGAGATTAACAAGTTGCTATTAGGTACATGACTTTACACAAGCCCAAGATGTGGAAGCCACCCCCCTCATTTGCTTCTGCCTTTACATTAAATTTGTAGCTTACTTAAATTTTACATCTGCCATCATGATATATTATTTTACATGATACAGAGAAATGACTGAGCCCCAAATAAATGAGCATATAAGGGCAAAGCATGAAGTCTGAGATCAAATCTAAACTATGGTCTTCTCTTATACTTTATGATTGGATCTTTATTGTAGAACCTGTGTGGTAAGGATATCTTTTCAATATGTTCCAGAACAGTTAGATCTTAGTAATTTCAAGGAAATGAGATGATGAAATAATGCATCTTCATAAACCTGTCACATTTTCTTCTATCTAATGTTTAGAATGTCATGGCAGGATATCAGTTCACTAGTGACATTTTAATTACAAAGGATGAAATACTTCTTTTAATTGAAAAAATGGGAAGTTTGTGAGATCTTATGAAAATCAAATTCTAAATTTACTTAGCCTTTTAAAGTGTGAAGTAATCTTATAGAACACCTTTCTTATATTCTCTTTTTGTGGTTCCTTTTACAATCATGAGAGGGTTTTATTTGTTTATTTTCTTGCTTTTTAGGCCACATTCAAATGTGCTATTGGTTTACTCTTGGGTCTGTGCTCAGGGCTCAGTACTAGCAGTGCTTGAGGACCATATGTGGTGCTGTACATCATGCTTTACCCATTATACTATCTTTTTGGTCCCCAAGAGAAAGTCAGTGTTCATTTTAGGTTGCTATAGTTAGTCTTAGAAGCAGGAGACCTAACTCATTTTTACCACTTTTAACTTCTACTTTTACCTTTACTTTTTAAGGTAATGAACTCTTCGTGATGATTTCTTATATGATTCTGATTACTATCTCTGGACAATGCTTATAGATAATACATGTATACTATAACTATTGGGAGCAACTTATCATTTGAAAGATATTCACTAACTTTGGTAATCTTGAATAGTTTTGCCAGCAGTTTAAATACTGATCTTAAATAAAATACTCATTTAATAACTCTTTTGACCTATTGTTTCTTTGATTGGTCTGGAATCAAATTGCACGATCTTTTAAAGTCCCATCACTATGATGTTATAGTGAAAATACCTACCAAGTATATGTAAGGAAGGACATGTACTAAGAATACTTAAGGAAAAAATATACAAGTAAGGATATATATAGCATGAGACATTTTTTAGTGGAAGTTTTATTGTCACCAAGCTGTTACCCTAAAAATACTCAGTAGTACAGAGATCTCTTAAATTCAATTTCTGCACAACTAGGGGGACTTCTGTAGACATTTTTACCCTAGAGGTGCATTAAGACCACAGGAAAAAACACTAAACTATTAATTAGATATATCATAAACCACTTATAAAAGATATAAGGTGGGACCAGAGAGATAGCACAGCGGTAGGGCGTTTATCTGGCAAGCAGCTGACCCAGGACCAAAGGTTGTTCTAATCCAGGCATCCCATATGGTCCTCCATGCTTGATGGGAGTGATTTCTGAGTGCAGAGCCAGGAGTAATCCCTGAGCACCGATGGGTGTGACCCCCCCCCCCAAATGATAAAAGGTTTTAAAAATGAAGTTTAGGTATGTTGAATTTTTAAAAATAGGTTTTAAAAATAGGTTATAAATAAAAATTGAGGTCTGGAGAGTACAGGAGGTAACACAGTTAGCATTTGTAAAGGACTTTGATTGACCCCTTCCCCCCAGTACCAAATATGCACATTTGAGTACCACCAGAGGTCACTCCTGAGCACAGAGTCTGGTATATCCAGGATATGGCCTGACCACTGTCTATTAACATTGAAATAATAAAATACTAAATAATTAAATGATAAATAAAATAGTAAAATGCTAGTTTTAACATCTTTATCAACAATCCCAAAAGAGAGATTTTTGTCTGTATTTTGAGATGATTTAGGAAAAATATTTGCAATTTGTAATAGTATATAATAGCTATAACAAGATTTGCCTTAAGAAACAAAAAAATGCATATATTCAATTTTAACATTTTTTTCCTGGAAAATACCTTGATTTGTTGTAAAACATACATTTTAAAAAGTGAGAATGTTTTGGAGGGAGTAGTTTTTCCTGAACCAAGTCTTGGCATCCCTATATACCCTATTACTAACAATAAACTACAGAAAATATCTAGAATATCTAGAGTAAAATTTTTATGCAAAACTTTTTCTTTGCAATTGATTAATGAACTTAACTAAAACTAGAAAATAGAACAAAAAACTCTTCAAACTACATTATGTTATATAGGGGTGTTATAAATGAAAATATCTGCTCTAGATAGTAGTAAAGTAAGGAATAATTGTGAATCTAACCTATCATCACTTTTCCCTTTGACCAACTTAATTCATTCCTATAGGCTATTATTGTGCCTCATCAGCATACATATTCTCCCTCCAGAAGGATAATCAAGAAATATTAAATTTAGGGCTGGATCTGTGGCACAGCAGTAAGGCATTTGCCTTGTACCTCAGTTGACCTAGGAAGGACTGTGATTCCCCTGGTATTCCATATGTTCCCCCAAGCCAGGAGCAAATAGCCAGGAGTAACCCTTGAGCATTACCAGGTGTGACCCCCCCCCAAAAAAAAAAAAAGAAAAATTGAATTTAGCATTTTTCTTCATTCCCATTGAGTACCTTGACATCTTCCAGGATTGATATGTTAGTCTAAATTTGTGTCATAGTCTTGCTCAATCAGAAGTAGAGTGGAGACTTTGTCCACTAAAAGACAAAGTTCTAGAGGGACTACTGTAACCCAAATTAATTTCTACACTTTCATAAAATCTCCTTCACTAATATTTATCTTTCAAACATTAAAGTCACCAATGACTAGAGCTCAGTCACAGACTTTGTTACTCAGTTGTTAAATGGTAGAGTGGCATTTTGTTTTCTAGTTTTTGGCCTTTTGGCTATTTGTTTTTGCTTTATTTAAAAACTCTTGAGTTGGATCAGATGTACAGCCAACCTGATCACTACTAACAATATCATACTTGCCAAATGAAAGAACAGGGTTAACATTCTTAACAATTACCAAAGAGTAAACATGAAAATGGGTACTTCTTAATAAAAATAACGTTTTCTTTTGAATGCTCACCACTCTCACACAAAATCTCTAATTTCTTCCCACCACTTTTTTCCTTTGAGTAAATGCAGTTAATGGCAGAGAGAGGCTAACTTTTACTGCTGCTAACCTACTTAGTTGCCTGAGTTGCGGACAAATTTTATTTTGCTTCTTTGTTTGTTCCAGTCTTGGATATAAGTGATACATTATAAATAGCTTATAAAGTAACATTTTTATTAAAAAAAAGTTATCTTTTTTATTTTTATCATTGAAGACAGGTAATTCCTGACCTTGGAAGAAGATAGTTTGTATACTTTGAATAATTTATATTATTATTCTGTTTACCTAATGTGCTTCATTGAAAAAGTATTCCCCAAATGTTTTAAAGTAGGCTATTATTAACTTAGATCTTAAGGAATGATTTTTTTTAAAGAAATAGTTTTCTTTGAGGCCAGAGTTATAGCACAGCAGGCAGGGCATTTGCTTTGCACACAGTGGATCTCAGGCATCCCATATGGTTCCCTGAGGCTGCCAGTAGTGATTTTTGAGTGCAGAACCAGGAGTAATCCCTAAATACTGCCGGATGCAGCCATATTTTTCTCTCTTCTCTCTATATTACTTACTATAAGCATGTGGAAATGTTTTGGAATCTATGAAGAATAAATTTTCTGCCTTTCAGTCAATGCACACTTTATCTGAGCTACCCTCTTTTCCTTCTCATCTTAATGTCCAAGAAATCAAACCTTTTAAATTTGAGTGCTTGCTCCCACATTTGTTAAGATATATACTGGTGTTAACTAGAGTTTGAGATGTTTATTTGCTAGCTGTTATAAATATATTTATATTCAATATCCCAGGAATAATAAAATGTACTTCTTACTATTTGCAGTAGAGTAGTATTTTGTTTGTTTGTTTTTGGGGTCACACCTGGCAGTGTTCAGGGGTTACTCCTGGCTCCATGCTCAGAAATCACTCCTGGCAGGCTCAGGGGACCACATGGGATGCCGGGATTCGAACCAATGACCTTTTGCATGAAAGGCAAATGCCTTACCTCCATGCTATCTCTCCGGCCCCAGAATATTTTTTTTTATTTAAAAGTTTAAATTGTAATATCGCTCAGTGCCATAACTTTCCATTGGTTTCAGAGTTACACCTAAGTCAGCATCTATAAACACAACATTACGTTCTTTGGTAAAAGTCTAATCCATCCTTCATCAAAAGTTAACCTAGAAGTATCCAAGAACATAACTTTTAGACAGAAATACCAAAATTCATATTTCAAACGTTAATTTTATGTTATTTTTGGTTTGGGGACTACATCTGGCTGTGCTCAGGGACCACTCTATTTTCTGGTTAGGGTTCACTTCACCTTTGTTGTTCCTAGGAAAACCATCTTGTACCAGTAATTGAACTCAGACTCCCTGCCTTGCTTTAGAGTATTGAGCTATCTTTCTGGCCCATTACTCATTTTTCAAATGCCGTGTGTGGCTGATCCACATGTGTGTTTGCTTACAGAGGAGAGCTAAGTAAAACCAAAGAGGATATTGTCCATGTAGGATCTGCTCTGTTTACTTCCCAACATCCATGCAGATGTTGCTTCCTAAGCCAATTTTTTATGAGACTGTGCTTAGATACTCAAATATTAGTGTCAGAATCTCCAAGAGGGCTAGGTAGTATACAATTTTCTGTACTGTTCTGGTAAAGTAGATAATGAGTAAATAATAGTAAAATCTAGGTGTCGAATTAACCAGATTCCTCCCTATTTAGTATAGTCATTGGTCGAAAGCACCTTTACTTCCTTTGGATTGGTACCTTAGACCACCTGTTCTCCACCCCAGGGGATAGCCTGGCACTTCCTAATAAAGACTGGGGTCTTAGGTTTTGGTTTTCCACCACTGAGCTATCTGCTTCTTTTTTTTCTTTTAATAATTTTTTATTTTGACCACCGGGGGGGCTGCTAGTGTGAGTGGTCCCCTCTGTGACTAGCTTGTTGCAGATTGGGTATTGATTCTGTTGTCGTTAGCTTTGGATTTGGTACCTATGTCTGATCATTTTTTATTTCTACTCAATGTTAATATGACTGTTTGATCTTGGTACCCTCCATTGTTTCCCCCTCAATTTGTGAGGCGGAACAAGATGCTATCTTATTAGGAGAAGAAAACTTGCATGTGGAAGTTCCTGAGTATGTTTATCTCCTTAATGGTGTGTGGATTGTTTTCTGTGTTGGCCTTTGCTTCCAGATCCACATCTCTCCAATGCCCTGGACTTGGGGCATGAGGCTTCCCCTACATTCAGGTAGTGTAGGGCTGAGAGGTGAGATGCCTATTTAACTTTTGAATGGAGTTTTACTGCAACTCTAACTTGCAACTAACCCAGGTTACAACCCATTAAAGAAGTCCTTGTTCTGTGGAAGACCTAGAAGATGGTGAGAGGCAGTACTCTCTCACTGAGTTCTGGAAAGTGTTCTCTTTATATTCCCATGAATGCCACACCTTCTTGATTTTCTTTCATGATTTGATCCTCTTCTCTGGGACCCCAGTTATTAGTATTTCTGTGCCAATTGCAGGTTACTACAGCTTCTTGAATCCGAATCTTGTAACAGTAATTCCTGTCTCTCACCTGCCATTATACATTTCTAGATCTATATTAAAGGCTCCTTGGTTTACAGAGGCAGGAACTATGTCTGACTCCCAAATGGTAAGATTTTTCTGGCATCCAAAGATCCATGTTTTCCCCTAAGTCTTTGATTAGTGGTCAGCAAATGAATACCTCAGTTTATTGGTAAGAGGGAGAATTTAGTTGTGATCGTTATTAGTCTGAAAGCATAGACATCAGATTTGAAATTCTCTTAAAGTTTTAAGGAAACTTACTTTCTTTAGTTATCCAATTGGTTTCACATATATTCATTCAAGTTACCAAATATCCTATATAGTCCTCATCTCCTGTCTCAAAAAAAAAAAAAAAAAAAGAGAGTAACTCTTTTTATAGAGAAAGGAAAAAGAATTCAGATTCCATTTCAGAATACTAATATTTTTGCCATTACTTCTCCTGATATCCAGTTTATTCATGAAAAATTTGATCAGTTTCTAACTTTCCATGAGATTTTTGAAAAGTAAATACAAAATATAGCTTCTTTCCCCTCTCTGTCATAAGAAACTATGAAAAAGAAACATCCTGGCTTATAGAAATAAAATAATTCCTTTATAAAATGAAATCTTTTTATTCATAATGATATTTTTGCCACATCCAGTGACGCTCAGGGGTTATTCCTGGCTGGCTATGCTCTCAGAAATTACTCCTGGCTTGGGAGACCATATAAGACTCTGGGGATCAAACCCTGGTCCATCCTGGGTCAGCCGCATGCAGGCAAATGCCCTACTGCTGCATTATTGCGCGGGACCCTATTCATAATTATTTTTTTTTTATCAGAAAGTAGTGTGAATGGCAGTGACTCTGTGAGAGAGGGTCTACTTTCTTTGTGCAGGTGGCATGATATGGATCTCAGCGCATCCATCTAATCAGGGCATTTGTTACAGTGCAAATTACCATGTCTGCTAGAAGACAAGGATTCTTTTCTACTGCTGGCACTGCTATTTTTGTCTTCTCTTTCTTGGAATTTTATTTTCTCTATTTTTTCTTTGATTATTAAGGGAAAATAGCTTTAATCCCTTGAGATTTTTACATTATTTATTCATGAGTTTGAGAAAATAGTTTGCCTTTTAATATCACTTTTTCTAATCAGTTCCATTTGTTGTTTCTAAAAGCTTCAGGACACCATTAGGAGAATCCACAGATAGCTCCTTTGGCAGAGACGGTGGTTAAAAAAGACTTTTGGCTATGCACCAACTCAGTGACCTATAAATAACTCCTGTTGGCTCTTCTTTCTCTTTCTTTGTGATTCATTGGGATGGAGATCTTGGCCTGATGCCATGAGGAAAATGTTACTTTGATGATAGCCAAAGATTTTCAGCTACACCAGAATTGAAGTCACTTATTGGGATATAGATGATTTCTTAGAATCCAAACACTTGTTCTCTCGCTCAAATCTTAAATTCTAGGGGTGCTGGACAGTTTACATGACCATGCAATTTAAATGGCACTACATAGTGGGAGTAAATTTCCCTCAGCAATTTTTAGGTAAGGCAGTCTAGAGGGACTTTCTGCTGCACACAAGTTATTTGTGTGTGTGTGTGTGTGTGTGTATGTGTGTGTGTGTATGTGTGTGTGTGTGTGTGTGTGTGTGTGCGTGTGCATGCGGGCGTATGAGAGAAAGAGAGAAGAGACAGACAGAGACAGAGATAGACAGAGAGATGGAGTTTACCTAATGTATACTAGGTAAAGTTTCAGTGTTGCTAATGGTAATAATTTTTAAAAGAATTATTTGACCATTTTACATTATGTACTTTATCCTATAAATCCTCCAGTAGTTCTATGAGGTAGATTATGCTACTTATCTCTCTGTAGCACCTAAGAAACTATGACTAAATGAAGATAAATAAATTCATGATTTTATAGCTGGCTAATAGCCAGCACCAGTATTAGAATCCACAACTGTTTTGACTTGTAAGCAAAAATTTTAGGTATCTTTTTACCCTGTGAAAACCTCTAACTTGAATCTAACGTTGTTAAAACTTCCTGAGGCAGAAGAGATAGTACAATGGATAGGTACTTTCACATGGTCAACCCAGGTTTGATTCCTGGCATTCCATATGGTCCCCTGAGCACTGCCAGAAGTAATTCCTGAGTGTAGAATGAGGAGTAGCTCCTGTGCATGACTGGATGTGTCTCCAAACTAAAAACCAAACTGAACAAACAAACACAAAACAAAACAAAACCAAAATCTTGTTGACTGGATTTCCATTACTCTTCCTTATTAACTGAATTTTTTCTTCTGAAATGTGAGAAGTTTCTTTTCACTGTTCTTTCTTCTTCCCCTCTCATCTAGCCCTTGGCAGAATACTTTCTGCTTTAAGTTACAAGAAAGTAGCTCCCAACCAAAAAAATAAATTAGAAACTATATGTGATTCAATTCAAATTAATTAAAGTATTGTATTTTCTGTCATTAGATGGGAGTCATTGTGTTAAAGCAGTGCCATTTTAGAGGAACATCACTGCCTACTTCTTTGGGAGATTTTCCTTCAAATAAGACTGAGATTATTCACTTGGAAGAATCCTAGCATTGTGTGTTTTACTGACTATTCTGTTCATTGTCGAATTGTTCTTCTGGACTACAGTCAGCATTATAGCATAAAATTTTTATTTTTCCAATGTTGTTATGTTAATTATTGTCTAAAATTGCATGATTTGATAATTATTAACTCTTAATTATTAACTATATCAGTAAATATAAGTAAATACAGTGCAGATATTGATATCATTTCTCTGGAAATATGACATTCTTTTTTGTCTGAGCTTGTAAAACTTGCTCTATTTTTTACAAGTAGCATTCAGCATGGTATAATAAAAATACTAGGGCCAAGTTCTTACTGTCACTTGAGAGGTCAGGAGGGGTAAAGTATAATGACAGGCTCTTTCCTTTACCTTTTAGTGAAAACAAGGATTTATAGGTATTTTTACATTCCTAAACAATAAAACATTTGAGGCCAAAGTGTTGGACATTTTTGTTTTTTAGCAAGTGAGCTAAGCTCATAAGAGAGGAGCCTGGTAACTTAGAAGCCTGTTCTTCTGTGAAAATCAAGTTGGCTATGGATAACACCTGCCTCTAATAAAAATCAGTGTTAAGTAAATTTTACTCTTGGCAGTGCTCAGGGGACCACATTGGATGCCAAGGACAAAGCCAGGTTTATTCTGTGCAAGGCAGGAACTCTACCCACTAGATCTCCACCCCCAGAGAGTTTTGACATTAGATCAAGTTATAAGGTTTCACTAATATAAACATTATTTCCCCCAGACTCCATGGTCATGGACTCTGCTAGTGACTAGTTAATATAGCATGAAGAAAAAGAGTGATCTTTTTTTTTACAGTGCAAATTTTATTTGTTTATCTTCAGTTTTCCAGATTCTCTCCTGTTCCTTTGCAGAGGGCCAGTTTGTCTCATTTCTTTTATGTGAAAGATCATTTTGGGATGACTTCAGATTCTGACATTAAATTATGATTTTTAACAATGAGACTTTTTTCTGATTGATAATCTATTTAATTATTTATATTAAAACTAAGTTTTGGAGCCGGAGAGATAGCATGGAGGTAAGGCATTTGCCTTGCATGCAGAAGGTTGGTGGTTCGAATCCCGACATCCCATATGGTCCCCTGAGCCTGCCAGGTGCGATTTCTGAGCATAGAGCCAGGAGTAACACCTGAGCACTGCCAGGTGTGACCCAAAAACCAAAACAATAAAACTAAGTTTTGACATTTCTCCTTATTCTCTTATTTTTTGACTAGACTTTCTTTGGGGTCTTTATTACCTGTTATATCTCTTCCTGGATCATTCTACCCAAGCTCTTCAGCTTTAAAAAAAAAAAAAGATTGCTTTCTTTTTTTGTTAGTTTTTCTTTTTTCCCTAGTAACTCCTGATTGTCCATTCATAAATATGAGTTAGATCATCAAAGAGCTGCTTTATTACTCTGTATGTGGGCTTTGTTTTCTGATGAGTGAGTGGGCTGGGGAGTCTGAATATGGAGTCTATTTCACTTAGGACTTTTACTTAGAAGATCACTACAATTTTTGTGGGGTGAAAAACGTGAATTCTACTGTGAGGGAAAGGGTTTTGGAGGGGAAGGTTAGAAAAAGAGATGGAAGATTTGGTATGGAAGGAATACATGGTAGAGATTATTTTTGATTCTATACATACAGACTTTTAAATTCATCTTTTTTATAAATCCTATCACTCTCTGCCTTAGTCCTACAAGGAAACTCAAATGCTCTCAAGTTTTTGCAAGATCAGTTGAGTGGTTTTGGGGCATTTCCACAATTCTGCTTTGATTAGTTATTAGCCTTATTTCTGATTTGAGTCTCTTAACTTCACAGAGTCCCTTTATTTAAAAATAGTATGATTTATGCACATTTAGCTGCATTTAGACACTCTCAGCTGTCATTTAGTAGCATTGATCAAGGTTCAGAGATTAATTTGTATGTTCTATCAGTATGATCTATCTATCAATGACTATTGTTTTACATGCCTGTAACCTTCTTAGACATTTTATTCTACCAATGTATAACTGCATATGATATGGCTGGCCAAATCAGACTTTATCTGTGTAAAGTCAATTTAAATTAAGGATACAAGACTATTTTCTAAATTTCCTAAATTTTAATATTTCCTTTCTATTTTCCTCCTAATTTTTTTTTCTTTTCTTGTATTGGCAAATATCTGAGATGAAAGAAGATACATTTTTACTCATTGATAGATAGTAGTTAGCTGGGGTAATTCCTACCCTTTCCCTGACCCCCATTGAAAATTTTATTTTACCTCCATGTTCTTAAAGGTAAAGAGTTCCACTTTGTTGGAAATAGAGATATGAGCTCACACCTATTATGGATACTCATGCCTATGTTCTGAAAGATAAAAAATAGAAATCAAAAATTTTAAATTAATTTAAAAATTTATGGTGAATTTAAATGTTTAGTTTAGCTGTTCTTAGCCCCTTAGGAAGATTTATATCTTATTGATATTCCAGGCTTCTTCATGGATGTTTAAAGAAAATCAAGCTGTAAATTCAGATTTTATCACTCTGCTTTTTCTCCTGAGAAAGCAAGACAAAAAAGTAGTTTACATGGTTCATTATCAGTTTTCAGAAAGTTTATCATTACATGCTACTTTACTTAGATTCTACTCTCATTTATTTAGAATGGCTTTTTGTATTCATATTTGAGTAACACATGTAACTTGAGACTCCAACTCCTCTTGTACCTTGCCTGTGAGTGTGATTAGTGATTTTTTTTAATATTTATGTTTCTTACTTGAAGCGTATCACTGATCTTCATTCCCTTAGAAGTGCTTATAGATTTTTCATAAGGAAGAAAAGGAAGCTTGTCCATACTCATCGTGAGAAATCTGGTACTTATTTTACAATTATGAGAATGTGTTTAAGTGGTGACCCACGTGCAGACTGATTTATTTTTTCCATTTCAACAGGACACTCATTATGGGATTGGATAGTTTCACAGAACACAATATGCTGCTGTGTATATTGAACTAAAATGCACAGGGAAGTAAGAGAGAGTTTAAAAAGGAGACAATGGAAAGTACAGGAGATAACATCTTGTAAATAGCCAGCCCCTGTTTAATTCAGCATCCTTAAGGACTACCCAATGATCTCTGAGGATTACTGTTATGAGATACACAAAATGCTCTCTACTACAAACCATACTGACCTGTAATAAATTTTTACCTCCACGAAAAGATGCTAATCACTTCTTAAGTTATTGAGCTATCCTCATGCTGTGTATTCAAGGTTTCATATGGACTGGAAAAAGGAAAAGAGATTCATTGTTAGCACCTCACAAAGTGTATTAGTGCTAATGCAAACCAATTGAATTTCTGTACAGTTACTTTCCTTGTATTTACTCATTCATCGTCATATACTGTTGTGCCAAACTGAGGGTGGAACTATGTGTAGATTGCTTAGTATAGGTAACAATCACAGCCTTCCATGATATTGAAAAGCTAATGTTGTATGTCAGGCATGTTTTAAAAATAGCTAATAAATCATGACTATAATATAATTTAATGTAATCTATTATAAAGCATTGATTACATTATCATAATATAGGTTATGTTATAAGGTTAAGTTATCACACTAACCTATCTGCAAATATCTTGCATAATATACAGAGATAGTATCTTTTTTAAATTTGGTAAGACTTGTGTTACCACTGATATCACTCAATTATCTCAATTATCTAGACAAATATAAACAGATGTTTGATAAGACTATGAACATTAAAAATACAATTTTGAAACATATTTAATAAAGACTTCTAGCTTGTGAAAATAATGCAAGCATTGTTGAATATTTATTACTGTTTTGTTCATTTTTAGTTATCATTTTATGAGAGCAGTGTATATATTTATACAAGGTGGCATAAATTCAAGTTAGCTCTAAGGGAAGCTCATTGTAATCAGGAGTGTGTGGATCATTACTCTGATGCCCTGGGCCCTTTCAGGTTCTTTTCTAATTTCTCTTTTCTACTGCCATCTAGAATGGATATTTTGAAAGTCATTCTTTAAAAGAGCAAGCCAATTACTACCAACAAAAACATCATAGGAGCTCAAGCTGTAGGCAGTGAACACAGAGTCAAGAGCCTGGAGGTTCATTTCTAATACATGATTTAAAGTTAGTTACTCTTTAGCTTTTCCCGGACATTTTTTCTCAGTCTAATAATTTGATGGTTGTTCAGAATATTTCCCAGCATGCACATAGGACCAAATCAAGCACTGTCAAATGTACTAGTTAATGTTCTGTCTTTGATGGATGATAGTAGTATTTCTTGCTTATCTGAGATTCAAGTCAAGTATTCTTTGTAAGAAAAATTTCCCATGAAGAAAATACAATTCATCAAAACAAAATGATCCAGGGTACAAATTCCTTCCATTTGTGTATCTTTCAAGTATATTTTGTACTGTTTTTCTGCATCAAGCCAGTTGAAAAGATGAGTTTGGAGAAAGAGTACTCCTTGGTTAAGATATTAGGGTTGAGCTTGAAAGGGTTTCATATTATTTCTTCTCACGTGTTGATCGACTTTAGCTAAAAATAGTGTTTTTTGTTTGTTTTGTTTTGTTTTGGGGAATACCTGGCAGCACTCACCAGTGCTTTACTCCTGGCTCAATAAGAAATTGCTCCTAACAGGCTCCTGGGACCATATGGGGTGCCAGGAATCGATGCGAGGTCTGTCGCAGGTAATCTATGTGCAAGGCAAATGCCCTACAACTGTTATACTCCAGCCCCATAAGTAGTTTATTTTAATACTAAAAATAGAAACACAAACTATTGGAATCTAGCTAGAATACAGGTTTTGGGGCACCCCATCAAGTATTGTGTTTTCGTGTTGTTAATCTCTGTCTCACTAAGTATTATGTTTTCAGGTTTAAGCAAAGGCAGATCACATGAATAAGAATATTAAGTTATAGCTGGCTATTCCATACAACCCACAAATCTATGTATTTTTGGTAAATATATACTACATTCCAATAACAAAAGCAGAATTTTATAGCATCAATTTGGTTTTCTTTTTTGGTAACAAAAGATGTAGATATAGATACTTCATTTATAACCATTTGCTTGATGCATTCAAGATGAGATAGAGGTCACAAAGAATGATCTCGGAGACTTCGGTGGTGATGAGGTACATTAAAGTTGTACACAAAGTGATTAACACGAAGTGATATAATCATAATACTTAAACTGTAAAGTATATATATGCATATTTTAAAGTAGTCCAGGTATGCCAGTGATATGTCGAAGACTCTTTGAAGCCAGGGTCAGATGCCTCCACCCATGCATGTGTACTTAGAGAAGTTTCAGTAGCCATGAATTATGGTCTAGAGCTATAGCCATGTCTGTTCATGTATAGGAAAATTTCAATACTTCATCTCTCCTGACGGCTGCATAATATTCCATTATGTATATGTACCACAGTTTCTTTAGCCATTCATCTGTGGAAGGGTTGTTTCCAGAGTCTGGCTATTGTAAATAGCGCAGCAATGAATATAGGTATGAGGAAGGGATTTTTGTATGTATTTTTGTGTTCCTTTGGGACTAGAAAAATAACGCTAAGAACTGAGCTCAGGTTTTGCTTGCAGGAGGCCTAGATTCAGTTTTCAGCACTGCATAAATAAATAAATAAATAAATAAATAAATAAATAAATAAATAAATCAATCAATCAATCAAAAAGTAACCCCTGAGCACAGAGTCAGGAGTTCAGCATTTACATGGACCACCAGAGTGACCCCCGGATAAAAACAAATGAAATAAATATCTCCAATATAGTAATTCACTAATATTGGATGCTATGGGAATAATACCATTGCATCCTTGAGAAATTTTTAATTTGTCAGGTCACCTTGGCAGTACCCGAGTATTTCCTTTCAGGCATGAAATATAGGGTTAAGTAAAGAAAATTCATCTTTAGAGGTTTCAAGTAGGAATTGAACTGCCCAAAGTGCTCAATGTGTATCCATGTGTGAAATTGTGGTCGGCTGTGTGTATGTCTCCTATTGAGATGAAGAAAATAAATGTGGATGACTGATCTCATCCACACTTTCTGGGTATTCAGTATTTGTAAAGTTCTTTAAAATGTATTTAGGTTCACAAAGGAAGTCTATCTGGCCATTGATTTTGAATAGTTGTTTCCCTTAAAATGCTTTCACTCTGACCTTAATACAGAAGTGAGAAAAAAGAATATTTTAGCAGTGATTATCCTATATACCACTTTCTCTCTGAAGATAAAGGAAAATTGAACCCTAATCTTCCTTGCACAGGCTGTTTTGGTGATCTTTCATGTAGGAAGTTCTGAAAGAATGCCAGCTATGGCTGAGAATTGTGGAGTTACTATTTCATATAAGGTAGAAATCACATTTTTTGAGAAAAGCTCATAATTTATTATATGTACTCTGTTTTAAATGATACCAAGGTATCATTTAGTAGTGAAAGATAGAAAGCTTTGAAGAATGGCAAGGGGTAGGGGAGGAGGGAGATAGATGTCATTAGTGGCGGGAACTTTTGCACTGATGAAGGGGGTTGTACATTTTTATGACTGAACCTAACTACAAACATGTTTAAATAAAGATATAAGATATTAATAAACAACAACAACAAAAAGACTTCAGTGAAAAATTATACCAAGGAATAAAAACTATTCAAGGAACCACAATATTGGGGATTCTGGGGGGTTAGGGATATTGTGTGATGTATATTCATTGAAATTCTAAGCACTTCAATATAACATCAATATATAATTTGTATGGTTACAAATATTATTGGCATAAATAATTCATGCTGTTGCTTTTTATTCATTTGATTAACAACATCTTTGTCATTTTTATCAGTCATGATGCCATTGCAATCTTGCTCATTGTGTTTAAAGAATACTCGAGGAAATGTTTCAACTGTGTGCCTCTAATGTATTTATTCATTTAGTCAGATGAAATGAAATAGTGTTTAATATGCATGCCTGCATTATACAAGATACTCTTTAAATAGATTACTGGCAGTATTATTCCTTCATTGTGAGAAAAATCAAATCTGATTTTTTTCAAGTAGCCAAAATACAGCCATTTTTTTTACTTTAATCATAATTATTTTTGAGTTTTTTAAATGAGATTTTGATCATCTTTCACATTTTATATTCAGATGTCAAGTATGAAAATTGTGGCAACTCCAGTGAGATCTATTCAATTTGAAATTAGATTATTCTGAAAAAGAATACATAGGTTTTCTACTTTGAGGTAAACTGCTTCTGGAAAGTACCTTGCTATGCCTTATATTTAAATCTCTTCAGGATACAACCATGAGTTTAGCTATTGGTAAACTTCTAAGAGGGCTAGCTCTCTTAACAGACTACATTCTTTCTGGCCCTTTCCTGTCATCCTCTTTCATACCTCCTTTCTATTTTCTAGGGTTAAGATTCTCCCTCTTTAATGCCTCTGCTTTCGCAATGAGCTTTGTCTTAATTTTCTAAACAAAACTCTAGTTTCTTCTGATAACAAGTCTCTGCTAAATGTTAGATCATGCAGGATGACTGAGGAATCTGAGTTCAGTTTTAAAAGTCTGATGTCAAAAGAAATCGCAAATGAACAGTAGGTAAAAAGAAGCAATATCAGAAATTTTACTCAGGGCTATTGCAGTTTGGTATAGACCTGGGCTCAACTCCAAGTGAAATAATAACAACTGGGAACTCATAGCTAAGATGTGGAGGTGTTGGCATTGTTGGATAGGAAGTTGCTTTAAGAATAGGGGATTTCTTCATGATTGACCTGCATGGGTTCTCAGTAAAAGCCATCAGGGAATTATGATCTTATCTGAGGGATAGTGGAGAGGTGTGTGAGGATGGTAATCTACTAAGAGACAAGCATTCTGACTAAACTAACTTGACAGTATTCTTGTAATTAACTGAGCAATGTGATGATGGAGATGGATGTCCGTGAATTGAGGACTTGTAGAGAAGAGGACACAGAGAAGCCTGACTGGTTTGGTCTTGCCATTCACTAACAAACTATTCTAAGAGGATATTCTAAGAGGAAGGGTTGCACATATTAAATAAAAAGTCAGCTGATTTTAGATTAGCCTTAATTTTATAGTCTTCTGAAAGGACTGTACAGATATGATTCTGACTGTAATTTTTAAAAATGGAAGAGACATGTTTTCTTCAGTTGAAGAAGGTGAGAGGAATAACAACATTTCTGGTCATCATTAGAATTGGTAAGCGGTAAAGACCTGTGTTCATATTGCTTATTGTTGAATCTTTATTCCTATTCCAGACCAAGGCATTAATAGTGGGAATCTCAGTAAATTTATTAGATGAATAAATAAACTTCTCTAAAGTAAAATCCAACCCATAGAGAGATTGAAGAACTTGACTCTATTTTCCTTCAAATATCAATTTGATGACAATTTACTTCTATTTTTTCTGTCCTGTCCAAAGATTATGGTGGCTATTTAAATTTTCCTTATGGCACCGTAACTTTCCCATATCAAGAGATAATATTAGTAGATTTATTAACATATAGATAATTAATCTCTAGAATCAAAAAAGGTAAAGACAAAACACATTGCTGTTCCACTTTAATTCCAAAAGTATACCTTAATGGCTGTTTAGAATACTGGACCATGTCCCAATATAAAACATGCAGACTGAGCCTGCAGCCAATGAGAGAATTGTTGGATTAGACTTGAGAGTTCTAATCTTACTCTTTTTAGCCTTGTCATATCCCTTTTACAAAATTAGGTTTACTCCCTTCACCCCCTGGATCTTATTTCATTATGGGAGAAGTTGGCTCTCATATTTCCTCTAAACCTGCTGAACCAGGAATCCTTTGGTATATTGTATTGAACAAAGTCAGGTAAAGATGGTGAATTCTTTCTCCTGTCACCCTAGCATCCTTGACTGACATCCTAGAACCTTTTGACTCTTCTAAGCAAGATGTCAATTTAATATTTACCAACTCTTACAAAGTGATTCATCACTGATACAAAGGGTGTCATACTAGAACACCCAGATAGTTTGGCCAGACTCTCCTTTAATTTGCATTTATTAATATGCTTTATATGTTATATTAATTTTATATTTATACTTTATAGTGATCCCTTAAAAAGTTAAGTTGCATGTCAAGAAATGTAACACGTATTCATCTATGCCAGCTTCTTATCACCAGAAAAAATCTAGTAAAGCTGAAATTGCCATTTGCCTTGTCTAGGCTTGTCATTATAAGCATTTTAAACAGCAATCTGAGAGTAAAATGTTTTTGGATTTTACACTGGCCAGACTGTTCTGAACAGACTCTGAGTGAGAATAGTCAAATATGATAATCATCCACTTTGGAGAGCAGAAGGAAATCAGTTTGCTGAAGCTGGATTTATATTTTAATTTGGAAGACTTAAACTTCTGGCTTCTCAAAGGCCAGAGGAAGTAAGTGTTTTCAAGTTACTCTATAATTTTTTTCAAGTTGTTTTTCCAAATTTTTTTTGGTTCTCTTTGTGTAAAATGTGTTCTTTTCCTTCTAAAACCCAGTTTTCCTATGCAAGTATCCAGCTTTCACAACTCAGTTGGATTAGACATTTGGCAAATCTCACAGACGTATATTTAAAGTGGGGCGATTTCTAACATAGCAGGAAGAATTCATAATGGGCACTTCGATCCCCACAATGGTATTTCAAATAAAGAAGAGCCCAGTTCTGTTCTGTGTACTTAGGTGACACAGCCTGGGGGGTGGGGTGGGGGGTGGGGACAAACTTAATCATACTCAAATCTCTCCTGGAAGAAGATGAAAGGAAATCGAGAGGGACATGTTTCCAGAATCTACTACAAAAGTATTCCTAATTATTAGACAATTTTTAAATTGTATTTTAAAAGAATATTTAAGAATTTTTTATTACCTGATTGCCCCCTAGGAAGCATAGTGAAATAACAATTCCTTGAGATATTATAGCAGATCTTGGGTGTTTTGTTGTTGTTGTTTGTTTGTTTCTTGATATTTCATTTTGGAAAGTTAATATCTACAATCCTTTGAGAACAATGATCCAATTTGTAGAACTCCTGATCTTCCAATTTTCTCTCTACCATCTTTCCCTCCTCTTCTTTACCCTTCCCTTCTCCTCCCCTTCCCTCCCTTCTCCTTACTTCCATTTCCTTCCCTTCCCTCTCCTCTCCTTTCCCCTTCTGTTCTATTCTCTTTCCTTTCCTCCTCTCCCCTTCTTTCACTTTTTTCTCCTCCCCCACTCCACTCTCTTTCCCTTAGCTTCTCTCCCCTTCCTTTCCATTCCCAATGGCTCTCTTGGCTCCTGCTCCCTTTCCACTGCCCAGTTCTTGATTGGTGAGGTGTGCTGTGTGTGATTTGGAGGTGTGCTGAGCCAAGAAAAAGTGTCAATCTAACAGCTACTGCAGGCTAGCTGCCCTAGGAAGCCCCCAGGAACTGCAGGGTCACTGAAAAGGCAAGTCTAGATTCATATCTGCTCATTGCCCTCACTTGGACTTCACAAAAGAAATAAAAATGGAGCTTTTTAAAAGATGATTCAGGCTAGCTAGTCTTTCAGCTAGAGCATATCCAGTCCAATCTCCGTTTAAGTCTCCCTATTCTTACTGGGTTCCAGTTAACCTTGGATATATTAACATCTACTTGTCCATCCCTGGAAGATTTATAAAAATCAATCACCTTGTGGGGAAGGTTTTCAGCACCATTTACTTGCAACCTTTAACCAAGCCTGCATTTTTTTTTGGCTGGAATAATCTGCTTGAATTGCAAATACAAAGAAATTAACACTTCAAGAGTGGCATTCTTCCTTTATATTTTTTTCACCAGACAGCTTTGAAATCTGTGTCTCTACCTGAACACAGTTCTGAGACCACACACTTTGTGCAAATACCTGTTGTGACATTAAAGAGAAAAGCATCAAGTTCAACGAGGAAACTTTTCTTAAAAAGCAGGTCAGAGTCGGTTTCGAAAATGAGCATTTACACATCTGTTTAGGTTCAGAATTATCTGCTTAGAAGCTCTATCCAAATTGGTCCTAAAACACAATTTCTCCAGACTTTTATTATTTAAAATATTTTCAGTATTAGATTCTTCAAGTAGTAAACAGTTGTGCCAATGTGATTGAATTCTGTCACTTGCCAGCTTTTTCTTTCAAAAATATATTTCATGCACCATATTCTTCTTGGTGCTAATGTTTGAAGTGAACTGGGACTCACTAACACACTCTCAGATTACATGCACAGGGGTACTTCTGTCCTTCCTCTGGGAGATATTTCATTGTAAATACTTTGTGTCATGCCATGATAAACAGTTGCAAGTTCCCTGTCCTCAGGAGTCTCTGACTAGAAATTCAGCCAGGCTAAGAGTGGCTGTTCTGTGTAGCTGGCAGTCTAATGAGTTTCCATAAACAGCCCAGAAGAACCATCTCTCTCTCCTGGCCCAGTCACTACCCAGAAGGAATTTCTGCCTTTCACTGCAGGTTTGAAATGCTATGTAAGAACTTGGAAAGAGCATTCTCCAGCAATTCCATTTCCTTACCTATAATTGAGTTTCTCTACATTTGTCAGTAAGATCTTTCTCTCTAAAATGTAAGACTGTAGTTTCATTTTTCCATGTGAAAGACTAATCTTTAAAAAAAAAAAAAGAACAACCACCTCCAGCTGTTCTCATTTGTGTATTTGTTGGGTATCTTCCCAATTTGAGAGTCTTTTGAGGTGAAATTTGTAGGATGGCAAGCCTGAAGGCACTGAAGATAGGAACTGTATGTAAAAGCAGAAGAAAATTATTGTAAAAATGCCTACTGCTAACCAGAATCCTCAGCCTACCCAGGGGAACTGGGCTCAAAACTAAATATCTAAGCCAAAGTAAGTAACAAGAGAATCAGGAGACTCAAACTATAACAAGTTAAACACAAAATGAACGACCTGTTACACTGGTAGATGAGGGTACTAAGGGTGCAAGTGTGGGATGAATGCTGGGAACTCTGGTGGAGGAAGGTCAACACTGGTTGTGGGAATAGAGCAAATTCACTGTCACTTTATGCTTGAAATACAACTGTGGAAGACTTTTAATTCACAATGGTCTCAACAAAAAATTTAAAAAACAATAAAAAAAAATCAGCACTTGTTTTCTCCATTCTGCTTTCTCTTATCCCTTTAACTGTGCCCTTTCACTTAAAGTCTTAAATCAAGGCCTACTTTCATCTGCAAGTCCACCACTACATCCTGGCTCAATCAGAATAAGGACCCCTTATCTGGCCTCACAAAATCCCTCAAGATTTCATGTATATCATTCTTGTTATAAGCATTATTATATTATTTATACTTCTCTGTGACCTTTATTTCTTGATGAAGGAAACTATACTTTAATTAAAACTTTTTGGGAGGGTACTCCTGGCTTGGGGTACATCTGCTCCCATTGTCCTGGAGTGCTGTGTGGTGCCAGGAATTAAACTTGGGCATTCAGATCGCAGTGAATGTACTCCAGAACTTAGATCTATCTCTCTCATCTGAATATGATCTTTTTAAAAAACAAATACACACATCAATGGATGTAAGTACTATCCAGCCCCAAACTAGAGGTTAGGTGCATATTTTTAAATGAATATGGTTTTTAAAAAATTAATATAAGGGGCCAGAAAGATAGTATTTAGGTTGAAACATTTTCCTTGATGCAGCTGTGCCCAGCTCAATTCCTGGTACTATTATAGTTCTCTGAGCCCTGAGCATAGAAACAAAAGTAATTCTGAGCACCAATGATGTGGCATATTCTTCACTGTTAGAAATTATTTAGCATCTTGGGTCCATAGTGTAATTAGTATAGTGTCTAGGGTATTTACCTTGCATGCAGCCAACCTGGGCTCTCTCCCTAGTATCTCATATAGAATATTAAGCATTACCTAAAATAATTCTTGAGTGCAGAACCCAGATTAACACTGAGCATCACCAGGTGGACCCCCAAATGAAATGATTTAACATCTTTTAAATTATTTGTAAGTAATTTAAATGAAAGCACTCCCACTCTTTTCTTCAAAAATATTCCTCTGTGATCAGATTTGGAATCTGGCTCAGTCTTCATAGTTTAAATTATTACCCTTCCCTAACTCTTTCTGATTAAAGATTTAATCAAAAATTAATTTGGAAAGCTTTGATTGTACAAATTCTTATCTTCCTCTGAGCCAAAATTTTGATAAATCTCTGGTCATCTGGCAAAGGTTCTACAGGGGACATCACATCCCTCAATATTGTGTTTTCTTCCTAAAATGGTACTAAAATGTGCCTCCATGAGATTTCCATGATACTTTGAACAAGAGAGGATGTTAAAATTTATGAAGCCTAACTCACTATTTCATTCTGGGAGTGGTATGGTGATTTTCTGAGGTTATATATCTAGAAGCTTGAAATATGTTTTTAGGTAGACTAACCTTGAATCTTTCAGTGTGGCCACTGAAGTTCCATGTGTCACATGCAGGAGAGATAATGTCTAGCAACAAAAGGAGTTTTCTCCCGCTTTTTCTTCCTCTCTGGGACTTTTATTCAGCTGGGAAAATTTCTAAAAAGACCTGGAGCAGATTTTGTCTATTGTCCTACTGACCAGAACAAATTACTCGACTCCCAAATCAATCTTCCTGCAAGAAGACTACAGACATCAAAATAGGTCAGGTTTTGTATCTGAATTTACATTTTACTAAAGGATGGCTACTAGAGCAGAGGTACAATAATATATTATTCTGAAAACCTATTAAAGATGGGAGAATAATATATTTGGTAGGCATTTCATTTAAAAATAGACCTTGATTTGGATTTATTTGAATTCTTCAAAGGTACAGTTGACTCTGGGTTTAAATTGTAGGGGTCCACCTGTGCACTAATTTTTTTCTATTCCTGGGTTATTCACTAAGATTAAGCCAGCTGTAAATGTAAATGTTGCTTAAGTCCCCTCATTGGGAAATCACACTTTCTTTTTTTTTTTTTTTTGGCTTTGGAAATATTTTTATTATTTTCATTTCATTTATCTTATTGAAGGTTTTATTTAGATGCACATAGGTGAATAGTTCAATGTTTTTTTTAATATTTTTCTTTATTTAAACAACTTGATTACAAATATGATTGTGATTAGGTTTCAGCCTTGTAAAGAACACCCCCCTTCACCAGTGCAACATTCCCACCACCAATGTCCCAAATCTCCCTCCATCCCACCCCACCCCCACCTGTACTCTAGACAGGCTTTCCAGTTCTCTCATTCATTCACATGGTATGGTAGTTCTCAGTGTAGTTATTTCTATGACTGCACTCACCACTCTTTGTGGTGAGCTTCATGAAGTGAGCTGGAAGTTCCAGCCCTCCTCTTACTGTCTCTGAGGATTGTTGCAAAAATGACTTTTATTTTTCTTAAAACCCATAGATGAGTGAGATTATTCTACTTCTTTTTCTCTCCCTCTGACTTATTTCACTCAGCATGATAGATTCCATGTACATCCATGTATAGGAAAATTTCATGACTTCATCTCTCCTGGAAATTACACTTCTAAGGAGAGCCACTTATAATTTATAAGTGAAGTTTGAATACATCTGGAAACCACTCCTTCTTTTTCTAGCTTCAGGGTCAACATATATACATAAAAAGCTTTTTAATCCTGAAGATTAGCAATGTTCCTCACCTGAAAAAGTCAGGTTAAAAAATTACTTCCAGGTAGAAATGGAATCATCCCTTTCTCCCTTGCTGATTTCCCTAGAGATCTGAGAGAAGATGCTTTCAGACACTGTGTTTTTCATCTTCCAGAGTATTTTTTTAACTCATGTTAGAAATTTTGTTTTATTTATAGACTCTGAGATAGACAGACAAATTGAGATGTGAAATGCCAACTTTTTTTTTTTTACCAGTCAATGTCCAGATGAAAATGATGAAAAATGTTATTTAAGCTCATTTCAGAAAGGAGTGTGGTGTGAAGGGGGTGGGTGATGAAGGGGGTCATAGGAAGACAGGCAGAGACTAAATCTGCTGTTTTATAAAAGGTCAGGGAAATCAAATGAAGCAAACAGATTTTACAAACTGAACTAAGAAAAGGTAAGCTTCAAGATCAGTCTGCAATCACTCTGGGAAGATTAGTCAGCTGTCACAGTAGGGCCCTTGAAAAGATCTTTGGTGTGAACAGCTGACATCCTTGTCTGCTGACATCCCTGTGACCCAGAATGGTCAAAGATTGACCCCATTGCTGGGTTAGGATTGAGAAAGTTTTAAACAGGAACTTTAGTTTTTTTTTTTTTTTTTTTTTTGGTTTTTGGGTCACACCCGGCAGTGCTCAGGGGTTATTCCTGGCTCCAGGCTCAGAAATTGGTCCTGGCAGGCACGGGGGACCATATGGGTCGCCGGGATTCGAACCGATGACCTCCTGCATGAAAGGCAAATGCTTTACCTCCATGCTATCTCTCCGGCCCGGAACTTTAGTATTTAACTTCAGTTATTCTTATAGTTTTACAGAAATAGGATAAAATGTTTACAGAATTTTTTTCTACTCAAACTCATTTATGTTTGTGTTCCCTTCCTCAAACCATCTGCCTATATGGGGCTTTTTTGGGAGGGTGGGCAGTTTGGGCCACAAGTGGTGGAATGCTGGGATTAAACCAGGATCAACTGTCATTGTCATTACCTTTTACTTTTGTTTTATTATTCTATTTTACACATCCTTATACTATCTTGAATAGTATCTAAGAGCTGTTGTCTTAATTTTTATTATGTTATTTATCCAGTCCCAACCCTCTTATTTTGACACTAGTTTAATTTCTAAATACCACACATCTTGACTTGCAATGGTCTTCATTATGCATTTACTCATTTGACTTCCAAAGAATTGGACCTGTTGACCTCATCTGTTGCCAGAACCTTTATAGGTTGGATGCTCACTGTCTGAATAGATGACTCACACTTCATACAAAAAAGCCATGCTTTATAAATAATGTAGGAAATGAAAAGAGATTTATTTATTCCAACATGGTCATTTGCCTTGATTTTAACAAAATTAATTTTTTGTTCACTTACTTAACATGGATTTATTGACTAGGAACTATTATTGGTGTTGGAACCCCTGTTTGAAAACAGGTTGACAGAAATGTAAATAAAATGTGCAAGTGTGATTAAATGCATATAAGAAAAGGAAGAAACAATGGGTTCTGCCTGAAAAGAAAGATCAGGATGATTTGTAAAGAGAAAACACTTGGACCAGATTATGAAATACATGTGTTTACCAAACTGAAAAAGGGAGAGCAGTCTTTATGCCTCTTCTTTTATCTTTAAAGTGTTTCACTTCAATCTCTGCTTTTATCTTTAAATATCATTTATAAGTAATGGTGATTTTGTTTTCTCTCTAGTCTTATAAAGACACTTATCAATTTGTCACTGCCTAGATCTCATGACTATAAATTCTTCTTTACCTTGTAAGTTGCAGGTGTTGGCATGATCTTTATGGAGAGTGTTACTCAACATATACTCACTACTTCAAATTCATTAAAATGTAAAACATTAGAAGTGAGTGATTTAATTTAGATTATTCACTTAAAATTATTTATTGATTTATGAGCCATCATCCATCCATTTGGAAGCTAATAATGACAACTTTTCTTTTGCTCTTTTTTTTCCTCATTTTTCTCTTTCCATGCCTTGTTCTTCCCTTACTCTTTAAAAAATTTTTATTTTTGAATTTTAGGACACACCTGGCTGTGCTCAGGAGTTACTCCTGGCTTTTCACTCAGGGATTACTTCTAGTGAGTTTGAGGGATCACATGAAATGCCAGGAATCAGACACTGCTCAGCTGTGTGCAAGAGAAACAACTTACTTGTACTTTCACTACACTTATCTGAGTATCAGTCTTATATTCTCTGTTAAGTGGGAGGAACAGTCAGTGACCTGTGCACTCCCTTATAGTGATCATAATTCTGAACTTTTTTAGAAAATTAGAAGTGATAATAGAGGAAATATATTATTTGTAGTTCAGAAATCCATTTTTACATAGATGAAATTCTTTGTTATGTATATATTATGTATAATATACATAACAAGCAAGAGATTATTTGGAAGTATATGTTTTACCTATTGCTTTGAGTATGACTATATTTTTTACATTGGCAAATTTATATGATTTTGCTTATTTGTAATGAATTAAGAAAAAGAATTGTTTTTAATTAGCCCATGTAAATTATGTATTTTCATGTTTTCCTAGAATGTCTCACCTTACCATAAGTTTTAAAATATCAATATATATAAACGAATGTGAGCATTTGTGTGGGCAGTATATAAAAATGAGGATTAATTAGCATTTTTATAAAATGTACCTGTCATTGTTCTAGGGCTTTCATATGAGCTATTATTTTATAAACATAGAAGACAAAAGAGAAAAATAAATTTAGATGAGGAACTGAAGTTCTTCCCAGGGTCACATAATTTAGTGACTGGAAAACCAGAGATTTAAATCAAAATCTGGGACTTCAGAGTCTTTTTTTCTTTCATTCCAATTAGAAAAGCTTTGGGATGCAGCTAGCAAGACAAAACCTACAGCTGGACTTCTTAGGTATCTGAAATTTACAATATTTTTTAAAACAGCAGAATTATAAGTTCAGAATGTTACCATTCTGTAGTTTGCTATCCATTGCATCAGCACTCTCTGAATGAGATTTTTTTTTTTTAAATCTATAGATGAGAGGCAATTGGGTGAGTTCATGTGTGAATGAATAGAGTTGCAGTAAGTTGTAGATATCAGCATTTAGGGAACTTTAATTGAAAGGAAAACTTAAGTCAAGTTTCAGTGCCTACTGCTATCAGTATTTCTCAAAAGAATTGCAAGAAGTAATTCTTTTTACTTTATTTTTTGTTTGTTTGTTTTTAGTTTTTGTTTGTTTGTTTTTGGGCCACACCTATTGATTCTCAGGGGTTACTCCTGGCTATGCGCTCAGAAATCGCTCCTGGCTTGGGGGAACATAATGGATGCCTGAGAATCTAACCAAGATCTGTCCTAGGCTAGTGCTTGCAAGGCAGATGCCTTATCTCTAGCGCCACCCCTCTGGCCCCTATTTGTTTACTTTATGGATAGAAGGTAGAAAGTTTTGGGAAACTATCTTGTACATTATACATTTTTATTTTGAACAGTATTATAAATGTGCTTTTATTTTATTCATATAACTTTCTTAGCTCCAAGTTAGAGAGCTATTCCCACTGCATAAACAAACCAAAATAGGCAACTTACTGTCCCTGTTTTACATGCCCTCTCAAAAAAGTATATTTCTTAAGTCAGTCTTTAGACACCAAGTGAACTCTGTGCATTCTCATCTGAAGAGCACGACTCTGATGCAGTCAGATTTCTCTTTCTCTCTTTCTTGTTCATTATTCTTTATTTTATGAAAAAAGAAAAAGAAAAAAAGAAAAAGAAAAAAACCTTTGTTCTGAGAATTGAAGACATAGTCTTTTTGGAGAAGTGTTAAATAAGATTTGTTCATCTTATCTTTGTTGTCTTCCTGAAACATTTCAAAGGTACTAAAGTTCTGTCAGTACTTATATATCTTTGATATTAGCCCCTTATCTGATGGGTATTGGGTGAATAGTTTCTCCCATTCTGTGGGTGGCTTTTGTATCCTAGGCACTATTTCCTTTCAGGTGCAGAAGCTTTCTCAGCTTAATGTGTCCCATCTCTGCTTCCACTTGTTTGGAGACTGCTGTTTCTTCCTTGAAGATGCCTTTAGTCTCAATGTCATGGAGTGTTTTACCTGTGTGTATTCTATATACTTTATAGTTTCAGGTCTGATATCAAGGTCTTCAATCTATTTGGATTTGAACTTTGTGCAGGGTGTTAGAGGAGTTTTTTTGCAAGTGGCTGACCACTTATGTCATCACCACATGTTGAAGAGGGTTTCCTTGATCCATTTTGCATTTATTGCCCATTAATCAAAAATTAATTGATTGTATGTCTGTGGAACATTCTTTGTATACTCAAGTTTATTCCATTGATCTGAGGTTCTGTCTTTATTCCAATATTATGCTGTTTTAATGACTATAACTTTGAAAAACAATTTAAAGTTGGGGAAAGAGATGCCTCCCATATTCCTTTTCCCAAGGGTTGCTCTAGCTACTTATAGGTGTTTATTGTTTGAAATGAATTTCAGGAGTGTTTCATCCACTTTTTTGAAGAATGTCATGGGTATCTTTAGAGGGATAGCATTAAATATCTACAATGCTTTGGGGAGTATTGCCATTTTAATTATGTTAATCCTGACTATCTGTGAGCAGGATATGTGTTTTCATTTCCATGTGTCCTCTTCTATTTCTTGAAGCAGAGTTTTGTAGTTTTCTTTGTACAGGTCCTTCAGGTCTTTAGTTAAGTTGACTCCAAGATTTTTGAGTTTTTGTGACACTAATGTGAATGGGATTTTTTTTTAATGTCCATTTCTTCTCTATCATTATTGTGTAAAAGAAGGCCATTGATTTTTGTGTGTTAATTTTGTCACCTGACTTTGCTATATGAATCCATTGTTTCTAGAAGCTTTTTGGTAGTCTTTAGGGTTTTCTAAATATAATATTATTTCATCTGCAAACAGTGAGAGCTTGATTTCTTCCTTTCCTATCTGGATGCTCTTGACATCTTTTTCTTGCCTAATTGCTATGACAAGAACTTCCAACACTGTGTTGAATAGGAGTAGATGAGAGAGGGCAGACTTGTCTTGTACCATATTTTAGAGGAAAGGCTTTTAGTTTATCTCCATTGAGAATAATATTTGACATTGGCTTGTGGTAGATGGCTTTGACTATTGAGAAAAATTTCTTTTAGTCCCATATAGATGAGAATTTTTTATTAAGAATGGGTGTTGGACCTTATTGAATCCTTCATCTGCATCTATTGATATGCTCATAGGTTTTTTAATTTTTTGTTGATATAGTGTATTATGTTGATTGATTTATGTATGTTAAAATATCCATGCATTCCTGCAATGAAACCTACTTGTTATGATGTATGACCTTCTTGATGAGGCATTGATTCCTATTTGCTAGAATTTTGTTATCTTTGCATCTGTGTTCATCAGGAATATTAGTCTGTAAACTTTTTTCTTGCAGCATTTCTGTCTGATATTGGTGTCAAGGTGATGTTAGCTTCATAAAAACTATTTGAGAATGTTTCTGATTCTTCAATTTCTTGAAAGATCTTGAAAAGGATTGGTAGTAGTTTATCTTGAAAGGTTAAAAAGAATTTGTTAGTGAATCCATCTGTACTTGGACTTTTGTTTTTGGGAAGACTTTTGATTAACATTTTAATTTCCTCAGTAATGATGGATCCGTTTAGATATACTAAATCATCCTGGTTTAACCGTGGAAGATTATTAGAGAACAATAATTTATCCATTTCTTCAAGGTTCTCATGCTGTGTGCTATAAAGTGTTTCAAAGTACCGTATTTTCCAGTGTATAAGACGACTTTTGAAACAAAAAAAGTCAACCGAAAATCGGGGGTCGTCTTATACGCCGAGTATATCCCAAAAACTGTTTCAATATGCTGCTAAATGAAAATTGTCTGAATATTGCCACAAAACAAATTTTCCAACTCGATCCTGCACCAATTACTGCAAGGCTGCTCGGACCGCCTCTCTAAATCAGCCAATCCAAGCAGGCTTTTTATGCATGCAAATTAGACAATGTTCTGGACCCGAATCTACACTGTCAAAAGCCTGCTCAGATTGGCCAGAGTCAGAGAGGAAGTCTATTACAGTAGAACCTTTGAACCTTTGCTTGTTGTGATTGGCTCACTGTGGTACATGAGCGCAGGAACACATGCAGCACAGGAACGTTCTGTCTGATACAGTGAATATAGGCCTAAACCTTTTAACTGCAAAATTAAGGGGTTGTCTTATATGCCCGGTCATCTTATACGCCGGCAAATACAGTAGTCACTTTGAATCTCTGCATTATCCGTAGTGATCTCCCCCTTTTCATTTCTAATCTGGTTTATTAAGTTTCTTTCTCTCCATTTATTTGTGAGTTTTGCTAGTGGTTTATCAATCTTGTTTATTTTTTCAAAGAACCAACTTTTGCTTTCATTGATCTTTTGGATTATTTTATTGATTTAAACTTCAATAATTTATGCTCTAAGCTTTGTCATTACTTTTGAAAACCTAGTTTTCAAATCATTTTCTAATTTTGCAAGTTGTGTCATTAAGCTTTTTATAGAGACCCCTTCTTCCTTTCTGATGTGTGCTTGCAATGAAATAAATTTTCCTCTTAGTAAATTCTGGTAATTTGTGTCTTCATTGTCATTTGTTTCCAGGGATGTTTTGATTTCTGCTTTGGTTTCACCTCTGACCCCACTGGTTGTTCAATAGTGAGCTGTTTAATTTCCAGGTGTTAAAGTTTTTCTTCTATGTCCCTTTATAGTTTACTTCTAATTTCAGTGCCCTGTGTTCTCAAAGATAGTCTGTACATTTTCTATCCCCTGACTTTATGGAGATATGTTTTATGGGCCAGCATGTGGTCTATCCTGGAGAATGACTCATGTGCATTGGAAAAGAATGTGTATACAGTTTTCTGAGGATGGAGTGCCATATATATATAAACATCTAATCCCTTCAAAAAATGGGGAGAAGAAATGAACAAACACTTCCTCAAAGAAGAAATACAAATGACCAAAAGACATATGAAAACAATGCTCCACATCACTAATCATCATCAAGATGCAAGCCAAAGCCACTATGAGGCACCATCTCATGCCACAGAGACTGGCACACATCACAAAGAACAAGAACAATCAGTCTGGCGGGGATGTAGAGAGAAAGAAACTCTTATTAACTGCTGTTGGGAATGTTGTCTAGTTCAGCCTTTATTGAAAACAATATGGAGGTTCCTAAAAAATCTGGAAATTGAGCTCCCATATGATCCAGCTACATCACTCCTAGGGTTATACCCTAGGAACACAAAAAATACAATTCAAAAATCCTTTCTTCACACCTATATTTATTGCAGCACAATTTACAATAACCAGATTATGGGAACAACCAAGATGCCCTTCAACAAATGAATGTCTAAAGAAACTATGGTATATATACAAAATGGAATATTATGCAGTCTTCAGGAGAGATGAAGTCATGAAATTTTCCTATACATGGATGTACATGGAGTCTATTATATTGAGTGAAATAAGTCAGAGGGAGAGAGATAGATGCAGAATAGTCTCACTCATCTATGGGTTTTAAGGAAAATAAAAGACATTATTTTAATAATACCCACAGACAACAGAAATGTGGATGGAAGGATCACCCATGATATGAAGCTTACCACAAAGACTGGTGAATGCAGTTAAGACAAATAATTACACTGACAACTATGGTGACAATGTCAATGAGTGAGAGAAGTAGATTACCTGTCTTGAAAACAGGCTGGGAGAGGGGAAAGAAGGAGATTGGTGACACTGGTGATGGGAATGTTGCACTGGTGAAAGGGTGTTCTTTTTATGACTGAAACCCAACTACAATCATGTTCATAATCAAGGTGCTTAAATAAAGATGATATTATAAAAAAGAAGATATAAGTTTGAAGAAAAAAATAAAAATTACATAAAAAATAAAATGTTCTAAACAGTCTCCTTCCTGTTCCTTTGAGGTATATGGTGTGTTAAAGACATATTGCTCATTTCAGATGTTTCCTTCAAATCCAAAGTGATGAATAAAGTGATTGGTAAACACTGTCCCCATTTATCTTCACATTTGTCCACTTCAAGAGAAAAGACTTTATTAAATTTTATGTAAATCCCAATCTTGTTGAATGCTTAATTGTATGTGAATGTTAGAATTAAACCTTTAATGACAAACTTGATATATTAAATACAGATGTTGTTTCTTAATGAAGCACCCTTAAAAGATGCAATGTTATAATGCAATGATGGCCTTATAAATATAAACACACAAATCCTATATCTACCAGCACTGGCTATGTTTATTTGGTTAATAGATACTTAAGAAGCTACTCAAGGGCATATTCTCCTGACTACAGAGACTTTAGCTTGGGGTTCTGATAGCAGGGATTGGCTAGCTACTTGACTCTGAAGTATCACAGTAGACAAATTGTGTCTTCATACTTGCTGGGTCTCTCGCACTTCTTTGTCCTTAGGCAGAGAAGACCTTTGCTGTAGACAAATAAATAAATAAATAAATAAATAAATAAATAAATAAATAAAATAAAAGGCACCATCTCTTGAAAACTAAATCATACATTTTATTGAGTACCAAATATAAAATAGGTCCTTAGTCTAGAGAAAGATTTATCAATAAAAACTGCTTCATCACTAACCCTAGTTAAGATGGTGGTGACTTTTCAGTGAGAGTCTTAAAGCTGTGGGCTTTGGAAAAAGACCCTGTTTGACCCAAAAGACTTTCATAATACAATCTAGCAATTAAAGGAAAGGAAAGATCTATTGAGTTTCTTTAAATGCTTTGTGAGCCCATTTGTTTAAAGAAAACACTGAAGTAGCTTAGGTTTTAATGAACCCAACTGAAAATTTTGCTAAAAACAACTCATTGGAAAGCAGATGGCGTTGTCACCATGGTGAGTCTGGCTCAACTCTTTTGTTTTCTGAAGTGCATGTCAATTTGCTCTCCAGAATTTATGAGACAAAGATGCTATTAATTCTGAGAGTCTCTGTACCCTTGTCACCCTCTCTGCCCCACACCCTACAAAATAAAAATATCTTTTTTTTTGAAATTAATGCTTTCAATAAAATGGGGAAGAGAAAATGTTAAAGAAGAATGCCATCTCCCTAGGTTTTTACCTCTTTACAAGGCAGGAGACAACCAAGTCCTACACTGCAAATTAGTAATCTGGCTAACAGGGGCAAGAAGAAAGATTTAAGGTATCTCAGAAATACAAAGAAACTAACATATTGACTGAATCTGTCATAAAACATTGATTGAGAGGCCAGATAGATAACATTGATGCAGGGCGTTTGCCTTGCATGCAGAAGGACAGTGGTTGGAATCCCATATGGTCCCCCCAGCCTGCCAGGAGCGATTTCTGAACCTATAGCCAGGAGTAACCCCTGAGCACTGCTGGGTGTGACCCCAAAACCAAAAACAAACAAAAAAAACATTGATTGAGGTGGGGTGAAAACAATAAAGGGGACAATGATGACTCAGATGTTCAGAATGATGACTCATGATAAAGAGTAACTAGCTACCAAGTGAGTGAGTTTGTACAAAATAGTAGTTGTTGATACCACTTTGCACTTGCTTTAATTTTGTGATTTATCAATCTTTGGCCACACAATTAGACAGGTTCTGTTTTCTTTCTGTAATCTACTGGGTCCTTCTTTCCACTATGGATCTTTTATTATGACATCTTTTCAGTATGTGAGTAAATCAAAGTCTAAGACATAAGAATTCTTTCACTGCCATTTTTCCAAGAACTTAACTTTGATGAGGGATGGAAACTTTGGGTTGTAGGCTGGATAAGGCCCTTGAAATGATGTAGTGGATCTCTGGTACGAGATAGGATAGACACATGTGCCTCAATCCTTCAGCTTGTCTTCTGTGGCTTGAGAATGATGTCATGATTATCTAAATGGGCCATAGCAGAGTAAAGGCTTCCAGCTTCTTAATTAAAGACTTCTCTCCTTAATCATCTTGCTTGGATTTCTGTGAGGATAGCATCTAGGCCAGTGGGCAGATTTTAGAGATGATGGTCAATGTCAGTGGCTAATTCTTTGTCATAAAATCTGAGACTTATTCTGTCATTCATGAAATAGGTTCTTCTAGGTAGGCACTGAAACACTTGCATGATTGCATTCTGGAAGTTTATGTTTAAATGTAGATCTGTGCTTAAAACTTGGGTATTTCCACTCTGCCTGAATGTGTGGCCTGGATTTATTAATTCTATGCTATAAGCTATGTACATACACAGTCTTTTCATTTGTGGAGAATAAACTGTGTGTATGAAAATTACAAACCGGGGCCGGGCGGTGGCGCTGGAGGTAAGGTGCCTGCGCTAGCCTAGGACGGACCACGGTTCGATCCCCCGGCGTCCCATATGGTCCCCCAAGAAGCCAGGAGCAACTTCTGAGCGCATAGCCAGGAGTAACCCCTGAGCATCACAGGGTGTGGCCCAAAAACCAAAAAAAAAAAAAAAAAGAAAAAAAGAAAAGAAAATTACAAACCTAGATCTGTACAGTACATTTTGGTGCTAAAAATGCATGGGCATTTATAGGGAGAGATAAAGTTTAAGATTTGGGAGTGCTTGTGCATATATATGTACACATACAGGCACACATGATGCTGAATTGAGTGTCAAAGGAGTAAATAGAACAATTAAGTTGCTGCACTTGTAATAATAAGGCTTTTCTTAAAGTATCTTAGCTTACACAACACCAGAAACATAAACCTAATACCACAGTTAGTCAATGAAATCACAGTTAATAGAAAGAAAAATACAGAATATAGAGGCGGTACAGACAGGAAGGGAATTGGAGAAGGCAGATGTCTTGGAAAGAATGAAGAAAAACCCTAAACTTGATAGAATTGTTGTTTATCTCTTTTAAGTCAGAACTTGGACTTGCCTCACCACGAGGAACCTGAGTGCTGCTTTGTCTTCACCTGCTTTCTGGTAGCTTGTGTGGTGGCTGGAGATTGTTTTGAGGGTTGAGTGTTCGCTAGCTCTCCTTTCTGTGATTGACTCATGGAGGGCACAGAGATAGGTGGAGGAATCAGAAAACAGCGAGGGAAAGAAAATAAATAAGCGAGTCATGTTTCCATCTCTGAGGTCATTATTATTTGCAATTTCTCTCTGAAAGTTGATTTGGGCCAGTCGGAAAATCATTAGTGGGCTAGTGTTGCTCTTTAAGGGTTTCTATTTAAAAAGCCAAGGGCTTTTTACATTGTGTATTTCCTTTGTTCTGCTCCTCCAAGTGGTGGGCATTTTGGAGAAAAGATTAATCATAGAGGTTTTTTTTTTTTAACATTTCTAGTTGCATAGATATATTAAAAAAAGAATTATGACCGTGAAATCCTTGTATGCCTACATTTTACTGCCCACGTGTCTTCCAGAGATGACACATACGCTTTTCATTTTCCTGCCATTATTCTGCATGACATTATGGGACATCAGTCATCACTGTGGTGGGAAAGGGAAGGCCAGGGGAAAACATGTCAGTCTGCAAGCACAAGCTGATGTCTTTGCAGTACCAAGGGGCAATCTCTGAATATAGAAACCCGAAGTGGTTCCTTCTGGAATGAAATGTATCAGTGAAGAAACCCAAACCTAGTCTAGTAGTTGGTGTTGCAAAGGTGTTTGGAGAAGTTCTTTTGTGCACAAAATATGTGGAATCCAATCTCTATGGGCAATGTAATGCAATCACAAATATGGGCTATGATTAAAGAAGCAGAGTGGGCAGGAACATGACACACACCTGCTTTCCAGACTGTCATATTAGATTCACCTGGTAAAAATCAGTAGCGTGTTAATGGACTGAAGGATGGACATATGTGCACATGGACTTCCTGGCTCAGTTGCCATTAGGGAACTCTAGTTGAGCTCTATAAGTTGTTTGTGTGTCATTTCCCTAAAATATCTGGCTTGCTTTTATTGCATCAAGATATTATTTTCCAAGACAGAAGGATAACTCAAAGGGCTATTCAAAGTACACTCTTTCTATAGGGAGTCCCAGGTTCAATCCCAGCATGACATATCCCCTGAGCACATCTAGGAATGACCCCTGAAACAGAACTTGATAGAGCAGTGCTTCTGAGCACTGCTAGGTGTAACCTCTGAAACCTAATAAACATAACAAAACATAAAAAATAAAATACTATTTACATTCTGAGAAGCCAAATCACAAGGACAGGTAACTTTGATGAGAATAAAGACAATTAAATTTTAGCCATGGTAATGATGATAGTAGTCATAGATTATATTTGTATTATATGCTACATAAATTCTCATTTATTATCTGAGATAGAAGGTATCATTATTATCATTATTTGGATAAACTGAGGCCACAAGTAGAAAAAAGGTCAGGGTTATATGGCTGAGATTTGGACTTCTATCATGCTAATTAACATGAAATCTTTTTTTACTTTGCACATATAGAAAATAAATTCCCAGTCTTAGTGCAGTTCAGAAGTTGTGGCCCTTGTAGTAGAGTTCATCATTCTTCAACACTCTAGATCTTAACAGATCTCCAGACCCTGGAAGCCATACACCTCACTTCCTTTGAAATGAAGCAGCTCAGAGCTGCCTCCTTTAGAAGCCATTCTCATTTCAGCCATTTAATGTCATCACTCACATGTTATTTTCACTGTTAAGTGAGAATGAACTCTATTGGAGGGTTAGTTTGCAAGCTTCTAGAAAGTCAGAAAGGGTGTTTGGATCTTGGGAAATAGAAGTATTCCTCGGTAGTCATTTTTTTTTTATTTCTGAATATTTTTTCACCAAATGGAAACAGCCCACTCGTATCTTAGGGAAAATATCAAGATATGGAGGTTAGCGAACTCTCCTAAATAAGCATTTACTTTCTTTTGATCCTTGGCCGAAGAAACTCCAGTCTGATTGCAGTGAGTCTATTTCCAAATTTCCTCTAGATTCGCAAAGCCAATTCAAACCAGTGGGAACGGTTTGACATCCATCTATCTAACTGCATAGCTGGAACTAGATAGCTTTTCTAGTGGATTAGTAAAAAAGTAAATCAAGGAATACCCTAAGCTATTCACTTTAAGGTTTTATCTTACCATGCCACCTAAATTGACTAGCGGAGAGATAGAGTATTTCTTGAAATGCTCATGGTTGTCCGAGACTCAGCACCACTGACCTTGGTGTCTGTGGCTTTTGTTTTCGAGTGTTCATGCAGTGGTATAGAAAAGAGTCCCATAAGCAGATCACTTGATTCAGAGAGTGTTTCCCCTTGGGAAATTCTAGTTTCCAACAAAATTTTTTGTTGCCTTTCTTGGCTGCACCATATAAAGCAATTAACCTCTTTATAAATTTTTGTTTCCTTCTCCTCATTTTACTTATCACTTAGCATTTCTCTGGGCCTTGAGTCTTTGGGATTATAGAGCCATTTTTTGAATTCCTTGCATGGATAAATTTCCAATAGTTTTTTGTTGGTTCTTGTGATTAGTAAAGTGGGCATAGGAGCCTGACCCCCCCCCAAAAAAAAAAAAAACCAAGAATTTGCAAAGATTCTAAAACCACAGTCATGCACAGAAACTGGCAAGGATGTTTTATTTCTTTTAGTTCCCCCTCCCACCCCCCATCTTTATTGTCTTTCTCTTTCTCTCTTTGGTTCCTGTTTGACACAGTAGCAAATGCCTCTCTTATTACCTGCTTATAGTGTGTTGTGTATAACAATTGAGACACTTTCTGTGATTCTGTAAAATGACCATCCATTTAGTTTCACCTAGAAAAAAAATCTACATTTCCCCCATCCTAGTTCTCATCTTCATGTACACTCCCATTTCTGCTCTGAATATAAACCCACAGAGCTGTAACAAAGTTTCAAAATCTGTAAAAAATTGAGATCCGTAAAGCTATTTTAAAAGTGGACCTGGGAAGCCATTGCACAGAAGTTATTTTTTCTGTCTTATTTGAATTATGTCAATGACCTTTGAACTGGGCCAAATGCAGATTTTTTTTAAAGGAACTATCAAGCAAATGATTGCCTGTGCTTGATAATTCGCCATATTGCTAGAACTGGTGATACGGATTCTGAACTGGAGATAGATCTGTCGTTTCTGAAGCTGACGAAGTGGCTACTGCATGACTACTGCACATGCCTTGCCTGTGTAAGGTCTGTGATGTGAACCTGAACACAACATAAAGGATTTTGTCAATTTCCTTTTAATTGAGAATCAGTAATCAATTTTGTATAATCAAAACAAGTTAAGCTTCTTAATATAAGTCAATTATTCTTTAATCACTTTTCTTCTTTCCTTTTTGTAGTTTTATTTATTTTTAGGCTATGGTAGATAGGCCACAACCCAGCTATGGTAATTGCTTACTTCTGGCTCTGTTAGCTTTTTCATATAAGTCAAGTTAAGCTTTTTAATATAAGTTTAATATAAGTTAAGTTAAGCTTTTTAATGTAAGTCAATTATTCTTTAATCACTTTTCTTCTTTCCTTTCTGTAGTTTTATTTATTTTTAGGCTATGATAGATAGGCCACACCCAGCTATGGTAATTGCTTACTTCTGGCTCTGTTAGGGATCACTATTGGGAGGACGATATGTAGTGCTAGAAGTTGAACCAGGGTTAGTTGTGTACAAGACAAATATCTATAATCCCTGTATTGTACTACCAATCCTCTTCTTGCAACTTTATAAGGAAGTTTGGGGCACATTTCTATATTCCTTGATACTGCTTCAATCACATATTACAAATAGTAGTCATTTCATTCAAAATTATCCAACTTGCCTTTTCAAATTCAATGCCTCTTAAATTTTAGTTTGACAACTAATAGAGAGCTTAGAAAGTTTCAAGCAACTTTAAATTACATTTGTGATTTTTTAGTGTTGTTTCAACACAAGAACATTTCTGAAACAGATCAACAGCCACACCTGGGGTTTCTAAAGGTACTACAGACTACAAGCTAATATGGATGCTTGAGAATGATCAGCATTAGCTTTGCTCCTTTGTTGAAACTGTGATGCAAAAGGTATCTCTGTGTTAAGAAACTACATCTTGCATTTATTTTTTTCTCCTAACTTAGCAGAAAACTTGGTATTTATTCTGTTGCTTTTGAAGAGGAAGTGCAATGACTAAAAACTTAGGTTACCTGTGAAAACCATTTTGGAAAATTTGCCACCACAAAATGTTTTAAAATCTGCTCATGTTTGGGTGGTGTTTAGGTACTGAGCAGAAAAATAACCATAGCTAGCTTGTATTTGGAGCTTGCAAGCAGGGAAACTTTCAAAATGATTTGTTGTTTGTTTTTGGAACTGTTTTTAATCTGGCTAAGCCACAGTACCTTGTTTGAACAAGATAACATTTTTCACCCAGTTTTAGAAAACTCTTGTTTCTTCTATAGAGAATGATGGTGGGGTGATTCAGGTAGAGACATAGATCTGGAGGAGACTTTTTGGTCTCTTTAAACGTGGGATTTTCCACAAACAAAATGAGTGATTGGTAGATTATCTTCCTTATTTAGTTATTTTTTAGTCAAATGTTTCTTTCATTCAAGAATTTCACTTCTTTACTTTATAAAATGAATTGGTATCAAACACTTCAAAATGGACAACTTCAAAATAAATTGCAACTTATCAACATGAGAAGTTGTTATGAATTAGGGAAAAGACCTGAGAAAGGATGAATGCTACAGAATAAATGATTTTCAGAAACACTGAAATTGACTTTTTAAAATTTTGAATCTTTGGAAAAATCATAGGATTAATCTATTTTTTAATTTGCTTCTGAGGACACAATTCCCAAATCAATTACCATATTCCAAATAATGTATTTAACTTATTAGAAAATTGAAAAATTGTATATTCTAATAGTTTCTATGTTCTTATATTTTATGTATCACTTCTTTCTGATTACTAAATGTGAAACTCAGATTATACATTCTTCTATAGCTTTTCTGTTTTTATATTTCATGTATCAGTTCTTTGGGATTATTAAATAGGATTAAAGCAATAGACCTTTGTTATGTTTTATTTCCTTATCACAAATTAAAGATTAATGCTATAAAACTTAAAATCCCCTTTTTAGAACTTCTTATTTTTAGTTGTAAAGAGATGTATAAATATGTGTCTATATTATTAGCAGCTGAGAATATTCATTTAGTAATAATATTCATCCAATAATAATTCATCAGTAACAATGATCAGTGATGAGCAATAATATTTTTCACCAAAATGGCAGATAATTATTAATATCATCACAGCAAAAATTTTTAGATGATTCTTATATCCAATTAATTTAATTTTACCCAAAAATTGAATGTATAGCTTTAAGGAACTCTAAATTTTTACATAGGAATCTAATATTTATACGAAGAGAAGTGAGAAGATATTAATATTAAAGGATAAGGACTGGGTTTAAGCACTCTGGAGATAGCTTGAAATTCTGTAATTAGATCATCATCAAGTTATCTGTGGCAGCTTGATGGAAGAGATTAGGTCTTCTTTGGAGTCCGAAAAAATAGAGAATGGACTTTAATAAAGTCAGTTTAGTCTTTAAAGATTATTTTGGGTTTTTATTCTATAAAATTCCTTTACTCAGAGATAGTCTATTTTAGAAAAATTATGAACTACTGGGTAACTTTTCTGTGTTGTTTTGCAAATGCAAATGATTGATATTTGATATTAAAATAAACATCCTTAAGAAAGGTGGTACTTTTGCATTTATTAGTGTTTTATGTTTTGGTATGAACTGAGGATTTAGGAGCCTATTTTTCAAAAAAGGAAAGAAATTGGGCCAGAGCTATAGTACAGGGTTACCTTGTCTTGTACCTGGCCATCCTAGGATCAATCTCTGGCACCTGATAATGCCTCCTAAGTACTGCCAGGAATGTTTCCTGAGCACAAAGCCAGTTGTAGCCAAACAAACAAATATAAACAAACACATGTGTTGTGGGGTTTGTTCCTTGAGAGTGAGAGTAGCCATGTTTGGTGGATGAACTTTTCTTCTGGGTGGGCTCGTGAAGACACCATCTGAGCTTACTCTGGTCTTGGTGACACAGATTTATAGCTAGTTGTGGCACTGTAGAGAATTTCTAAAATTATTCATACTGATTTATATATTTTATATATATTCTTTATATATATTCTTGAGATTAGATCTACAAGGGTTGGGGTAGGATACAACTATCCCTCTAGTTTCAAACTTAAGGTGAAGGCTGGAATAAGAGGAGGAAGTAGAGACCAAATGGCTGAGTTTGCTTTTAGTTGCTTTTTCAGTCCAATCAAATCTGAATGTGGAAGAATGGAGCAGAGTGACGGGTTTAAGGTCAGAGACCCTCCTACCTCTTCACCACTACTGACATCAGACCACCAGTCTGAGTCCCTGATTTAGTATTATTTGACTGCTAGAAGTCTCTATAGATATTTGTGGAAGCAGTGTACAACATTTCATTTTAACTCTAGTTTACACTGGTGGGCCACAGGCTTGCTATAATACGTTACTTTATATTTAGAGATATTACAGAGGAATAACCCTCTTGTGTAATTTACCTATCCTGAATTACAGGTACAAACTGGTACAAGATGTTTTTTTCCCCATGATTACATCTTCTTTTCTCTACTTACTCCTGATTTTATTATTACATGCATGTATAAGTGAATGTGAATTTTCCACCAACTATGCAGATCTCTTTGTGCTTTTTGTTCTTGTGTTCATAGCATTTATTTTTATTTAAGTTTTGAGTCCTTGTGAGTTATTAATTAGTACTTACTGTCAGTCCAGCACGAAGATATAGCCAATTGGTGAGCTTAGGGAAGATGTGGGAATTTTTTTTTTTTTTTGGGCCACACTCGGCAGTGCTCAGGGGCTACTCCTGGCTGTCTGCTCAGAAATAGCTCCTGGCAGGCATGGGGGACCATATGGGACATCGGGATTCGAACCAACCATCTTAGGTCCTGGATCGGCTGCTTGCAAGGCAAACGCCGTTGTGCTATCTCTCCGGGCCCAGATGTGGGAATATTATCTCTCTCAAAATTGCATAAGATTAAAATGTATGTATGAAAAAAATAAAATATAGAGTAGCAGAGTATTTTGGGGGACATAAATGTTACATTAAGTAAAGTGATTGCGAAATATACATAAAAAGACAATCCTTTAAAATGAAATGCAAGTGAAATTTAGGTGTCTTGGGCACTAGCAATAGCTCAGTAGATAAGGCACTTGCCTTAAACACAACCAATGCATGTTCAATCCCTGACATCTGAGACAATGCCCCTAAGATACACCAGGAGTAATTTGTTAGTTCAGAGCAAGAAGTAACCCCTGAGCATTACCAGATATGGTCCAAAAACGAAAAAGAAATCGGCAGATATCCCTGAGCATCTGAGTTGCAAAGTAGAATTAGGAGAATTTTAGTTTGGGATATAATAATGGCAAAATAGCACACCCTGTTGAGTATTTGTTAATAATTAATATGAATAAATTGTGGTATTTATGAATAATAATTACTAAAATATATAGACGATTACTGCTTCATAAACCTCAATTGAAAGGCCTTATTAGGGGGCCAGAGAGATAACATGCAGGTAAGGCATTTGCCCTGCATGCAGAAGGACGGTGGTTCGAATCTCAGCATCCCATATGGTCTCCTGAGCCTGCCAGGAGTGATTTCTGTGTGTAGAGTCAGAAGTAACCTCTGAGTGCTGCCAGGTGTGGCCCCAAAACCAAAATAAATAAATAAATAAACAAACAAATAAATAAAATTGTATTTAAAAAATAAGAAAGGCCTTGTTGGATAAATCTGTCTGGATGTCCATCAATCTCCTGAAAACCTTGTATATCCCAAACTGAAGTCTCTGCCTCCTTTCTTTATTTTTTCCAGAGCCTTCTGTCTCAAGAAAGGCACCTTTTGCTACCCAAACAGATACCCTGAGTATCACTATCTAATACCCGTATGAAGTCCTATGGATTTTACTTATTTATTCCTTGAATATGTTCTCTTCTTCTGCCAAAGAACATTTCTCATAATCTGACTAGCTAATAAATCCCCAAATCTTGGTGGAAGATGGATGGACTATAATTTTAGAGCTGGGTAATAGTAGAAAGGGGAGGAGAGAAGCGAAAGGCTGGTGTTATTCCTGGAATCTAATATGATTCTATGACTCCCAGCTCAATGCCTTTAATGCCATGCCTCTCAGTTGGGCATGAGAAGCTTTTTATGATGGGCATTTTTTCTACATCTCTCACCTTATGTCCATTACTTTTAAAACAATTTTATTGATTAATATATTCTGTTTGTTTTGGGTCTATTACTAGCAATGTTCAGGAGGTAATCCTGGATCTTTGCTTGGGAGTGATTCCTGAGAATGCTCAGAAATCTATATGTGCTGCTGGGAATTAGAAACCTTTGTTGTTTCAAATATGAACATGGAAAAACATTTTCTTCACCTCATTATCCAAGTTTTTAGTGGTTAAAATTGGTTACTCATAGTTTTCAAATAACTTTAGTTTTCATTATTGGTGTAAAGATGTACCTCTTGGACTTGGGAAAAGTTTTGGGGTGATTTTTATCTTAACAAGTCCACATCACATGATTCAATATGTGCATGTTAACTTCTCCAGAACACAGAACTAATTAGTCATATTCAGAATTTGTATTTATTACATCTTTACACAATGGAATGTGTTGAAAATTAAAAGTCTAAGTTATTTGTTTCATAGTATTCAAATTCTTACATTTCCTGTTCCTTTTAATGTAAAAGTTCAAAATATTTTTGTACTTTATTTCTATTACTAATTTTTATTGCCAATTATTTGCTTTAATATTTTATTTTCTTTAGTATCAGCAATATTGGCAATCTAGAAAAAATGTCATAAGTAAGTCTAGTTAAATCATTAGCAAACTTGGGGCCGGTGAGGTAGCGCTAGAGGTAAGGTTTCTGCCTTGCAAGCGCTAGCCAAGGAAGGACCGCGGTTGGATCCCCCGGTGTCCTATATGGTCCCCCATAGCCAGGGGCAATTTCTGAGCGCCTAGCCAGGAGTAATCCCTGAGCATCAAACGGGTGTGGCCCCAAAAACCAAAAATAAAATCATCAGCAAACTTATATACAAGTCTAAGTAATTTCTTTCTTCTTTTTTATCATATCAAGAATTTTCATTCTTTTAATGAAATACAGGAAAACACCTGTGATAGAGGGTTATTAAATTATTAGTAACTTCATTGAATTGTTTTAGCAAATGAAGTATATGAAATGGAGATGTGTCTATTAATGAAATACAACCACAAAATTTATTTTAGTTTATTTTCATATGACTTAGCAACACAGAGGCCAGTAGATTAAATTTCAAGCTCAACAAGATATTTTTATTAATAATATTTTTACCTAAAGGTGTGGCAGAAATAGTAAGTGGCCAGACTAGAGAGTGACTTGGGAATGGAATACACGAATGGTAATGCCGTAAGTCCCTCTTTGCTATCATTTATTAAAAGTACTTGAGAAAGTTTTTTTAAGAATTAGATGAGTATATTTGAGAATGTGTTCCAATGTTGATTCTGCTGAATGAGGAGAATATCTCAAAGGGGCTGCAGCAATAGTACAGTGGGTAAGGTATTAACCTTGCACATGACTGACCCTGGTTCAATCCCTGTCACTTTACATGGTTCTCCGAGCTCTCAAAGAGTGATCCTTGGCACAGAGTCAGGAATAAGTCCTGAACACCATCAGGTGTAGCCTAAAAATTATGGGAAGAAATTAGTATCTCCACTAATAATACTAAGTCACTAAACATAAAGTTAAAATTGTATCCTAGATTAAAGACAACAACTTCTCAAATATCTCATTCCTGGGGCTAGAGCAATTATATAGTAGGTAGGATACTTGCATTTGCATTTTGCAGATTTGTGTTTGATCTCTGATACCACTCATGGCCCCCTGCAAGTCCCACTAAGACTGATGATCTCTGACTACAGAGCCAAGAATAAGCTCTAACTAAGCATTGCTGGGTTTGGTCCAAGAAAAAAACAAACAACAACAACAACAACAACAAAAGATCTTAGTCCTCTTCAATAATTTTTAATGTAATAGGGTTGATTTTGAAAGATATTGCAAAGAAAATTATGGAAGGATATTTTAGCTCTAAAAAAACGTGTTCCTGGGGCCAACGAGGTGGTGCTAGAGGTAAGGTATCTGCCTTGCAAGCGCTAGCCAAGGAAGGACTGCGGTTCGATCCTATATGGTCCCCCCAAGCCAGGGGCAATTTCTGAGCGCTTAGCCAGGAGTAACCCCTGAGTATCAAATGGGTGTGGCCCGAAAAAAAAAAAAAAAAAAAAACAAAGAAATAAAAAACGTGTTCCTTTCTCAATGAGATAAGGTCAATCTCTTTCTTGCTATTTTTCATTTCTTTAAGACAATTGGCTCCTGGGGCCCGGAGAGATAGCACAGCCGGTGTTTGCCTTGCAAGCAGCTGATCCAGGACCAAAGGTGGTTGGTTCGAATCCCGGTGTCCCATATGGTCCCCCGTGCCTGCCAGGAGCTATTTCTGAGCAGACAGCGAGGAGTAACCCCTGAGCACCACCGGGTGTGGCCCAAAAACCAAAAAAAAAAAAAAAAAAAAAAAAAAGACAATTGGCTCCTAATGACTACTTATATCAAAGGTGTATTTTATATTACATTTACCCACAATGGCATTATGAAAGGCCACAACTTTGAGGAAACCTCTGAAAAAAGGATCATACAAAAATAATACATTTATTTTATAATCTTTAATTTATGAATAAAATTGATAAAAATGAAAGTAAGTTAGAACAAGTCATTTGCAATATGGAGGTTGTCTCCCTATCTGTGGTTGTGAGTTGGGGGTCACTTCTAGTGATGCTGGACTTTGTCCATCATGCTATGTTACTCTGGCTAATGGTTTTAAGGCCACAGAGCTGCATTCAGCTCTGATGCTGAATGCTGGGGTAGAGGACATGCAGTTCTGAGAATAGAACTGGTGCTAAAAAGTTTCTGCTTTAATCTTTGAGTGATCTCCTGACCCTTAATCATTTGAATAATAATTATTATAATGATTTTGACCTCTCAAAGATGTACATAAATGCTTTATGTAGAAAAAAAAGCTCAGTAAGTTATTACTTACTATGGATCTAAATTTTAATGAACAGGCTGTCAAATTGTTCAATTCTAGGAAACACCATTCTGATAGAAAAGAGTGGGAATGTTTTTCCTTGACATTTAATAACAAAGTGGCATAAGGTTAAAGTAAGTGTTTTTTTTTTGTTTGTTTGTTTGTTTGTTTTCCTCTTGAGTTTGAGCTCTGGGTTTAATTCCATTTTCAGGCAATGGTCATTAAATCAAACTTGTGTTCAGGTATTACTCCTGGCAGTACGTCTTATTGGGCATGGAATATGTGTTGGCCATATGCAAGGTAATGGTCTTACCTATATATTATCCCTCCACCCTGCTTTTTTTTTGGGGGGGGCACCCAGTTATGTTTAGGGGTTACTTGTGGCTATGTGCTCAGAAATTGCTCCTGGCTTGGCGGACCATATGGGACACTGGGGATTGAACCCAGGTACGTCCTGGGTCAGCTTCATGCAAGGCAAATTCCCTACTGCTGTGCTATCTCTTTAGCCCCTCTAACCTACTTTAAAAGAAAAAATTCTTAATTGTTTTGTTTGGGGACTATATCCAGCAGTATTCAGAGATTACTCTTGTGTTTGTGCTCAAAAATCATACTATCAATGCTTGGAAGATCATACGGAGTGCCAGTGATTGAACAATGATCATCTTCATAATTTTTAAATAATTAGTTTGCCTGTTTCATTTAAAATTAACATATTTTCTTTATAAAACTTTTCTTTGTGAAAATTTGACTGCATTCCCTTATGCACTGAGATCTACTTTAATGTATAGAAATTATACCATTTTTACTGTCATTCAATGGAATATCTCACTGATTACACTTAAGATATGTTGAGAGCCCCTAAACAGGATTTGTCAAGATGAGACAACTCTATAAAAAGTGTGAATAACACAAATGAAATGTTGACTCAAGAATATGAGTCATAAAACTCATATTTCTGCCACTTTTGTTCTGAAAGGAAAGGTTGAGCAAATTTTTCTATTGCCTTTTATAAAATACATGTAATGTTGAAAAGATTTCCTAGATTATTACTAAAAAAATAAAAATGGATCAAATTCTAAGTAGAAATTATATATATTCTCTTTTATAATTCCACTAAATTTATTGTTATCCAAACACTATTGCTGCTAAAAGTCTCTAAAATTTATTATTAAAACATTTTTTAAAATTAAAGAATATGAGTTTATAAAATATAATCCAAGCTTTTTAGAATATGTGTCAACTACATATTTTCAATAATCATATAAATTGTGCTTTAATGAGCAATAAATTAATGTTTTATTATTTTTATCAAATACTTATGACTTAGTATTTATTATTCTTAGATTAATTTTCTAGTTAGGGTAGTTAGGAGCTACTTAGGCTACTTAGATAGAGTAAGGTATGTTTTATGTTGTTGTTTTGTTTTTTGTTTTTTGTTTTGTTTTGATTTTTTTGGTTTTTGGGTCACACCCAGCAGCACTCAGGAGTTACTCCTGCCTCAGAAATCACTCCTCGCAGGCTCGGGGGACCATATGGGATGCCGGGATTCGAACCCCCATTCTTCTGCATGCAAGGCATATGCCTCGCCTCCATGCTAGCTCTCCAGACCCAGTTGTAGTTTTTATTTTTGTGTTTGTTTTGGGGCCACATCCAGTAAGACTCAGGGATTACACTTGGCTCTGCACTCAGGAATTACTCCTGATGGTGGTGAGGGGACCATGTGAGATGCCAGAAATTAAACTTGCGCAAAACAAATTAAAAAGTTTAATATGTGCAAAACTAACTCTATGTACTGTACTATTCCTCTGCCCCCCCATATAAAGTACACTTTGAATAATAAAAATGTTCAATTTAGCTGTTTACTTTAATGAGCACCATTTTGGCTATTTTTTAACAACCACTTTTGAAAATTCAATACATCAAGGACATAAAACCTTCATATTGCAAATGCATGATAACTAGTTTAGATATCTAATTTTATACTATAAATATAATTTTATACTAAGAAAGGCCCAAAGTATATATAGTAGCAACTATGTTAAAATTTGACTATATGCCTATGTGAAAATGAGGAAGTGTAGTAAGAAAAGCAAGCCTTCCTTTTTTGTTACAGGTAACCTCAACTGATTAAAGTCTGGAAGGTTTCAGCAAAGTTATTAGATTCATCTTTCTGCATTTATGTCAAGAAAAGGTTATCAAATGTTCTCTGATTCAGGAAGCACAGCCTTGTCATTAATTGCTAGGTATGAAGTTGATCTGTTGGCTGCTGGGAGCAGGGATATAATTTGGAGATGTAATCATCTTCTTCGCTTGATGGCATTTCAGTTCTCTGCCTTATATAATTTATTAATCCTTGTTGTTAATATTAAATATGTTATCTGTAGTCATACAAGTTATTTCTCCTTAAAAAGCTTAAAAAATACACAGATGTTTTGACTTTTATGTTTGTCTTTACTCTTTAAACTTTAGAGAAGATTTTTATTTGATTTTATTATTTTGTCCCCCATTCACAGTACAGACCAGGCAAAGGACCTGGTTTGAGGTGTATATGGGGAGCATTTACTTTACCTCCTCTTTTATACAATCAGTGTAAAGAACACAGCCTGTGGTAAACATTGGGAGGCCTTATCTTTTCTTTTTTTTGATTTATATATATGTATATATACATACACATATATATATATGTATACATATATATATATATAACTCTTCACCAGTGCAACATTCCCATCACCAATGTCCCAAGTGTCCTTCCTTCCCACCCAACACTGGCCTGTACTCTAGACAGGCTTTCTACTTCCCTCATTCAGTCACATTTTGTTATGACAGTACTCAGCGTAATTATTTTTGTGAGTGAACTAAAAATCCCTGTGGTGAGCTTCATGTTGAGAGCTGGACCCTCCAGTCCTCCTCTATTTTGTCTCTGAGAATCATTACACAATGTTTTTCATTTTTCTCAAAATCCATAGATGAGTGAGACCATTCTGTGTTTATCTCTCTGCCTCTGACTTATTTCACTCAGCATAATAGATTCCATATACATCCATGTTTGGGAAAATTTCATGACTTCATCTCTTCTGATGGCTGCATAATATTCCATTGTATATATGTACCACTGTTTCTTTAGCCATTCATCTATTGAGGGCCATCTAGGCTGTTTCCAGATTCTGGCTATTATAAACAGTGCTTCAGTGAATATAGGTATGAGAAAGAGGTTTTTGTATTGTATTTTTGTGTTCCTAGGATATACCCCTAGGAGTGGTATAGCTGGATCATATGGGAGCTCAACTTCCAGCTTTTGAAGAAATCTCCATATCGTTTTCCACAAAGGTTGGACTAGATGGCATTCCCACCAGCAGTAAATAAGAGTTCCTTTCTCTCCACAACCCCGCCAGCACTACTTATTCTTATTGTTTCTGATGTGTGCCAATCTCTGTGGTGTGAGATGGTACCTTATAGTTGTTTTGATTTGCATCTCCCTGATGATTAGTGATGTGGAGCATTTTTTCATGTGCCTTTTAGCCATTTGTATTGCTTTTTTATCAAAGTGTCTGTTCAGTTCTCCTCATTTTTTGATGGGGTTAGATGATTTTTTTCTTGTAAAGTTGTGTCAGTGCATTGTATATTTTGGATATTAACTCCTTATCTGATGGGGTTAACATGTAGATCAAACGTTCCATGACATTGAGACTAAAGGTATCTTTAAAGAGGAAACAGTACTCTCCAAACAAGTGAAAGCAGAAATAAGTAGATGGGACTATATTAAGAAGCTTCTGCACCTCAAAGGAAATAGTGCCCCGGAGACAAGAGCCACCCACTGAGTGGGAGAAACTATTCACCCAATAGAGAAGACTTTTAAATAGATTAAAAAAAAAAAGAGGGAAGTAGTAAATTCCTCCAGATTGGTGAATCCAGTCTGAAAGTGAAGTATAGCTTGCACACAAAAACTATTTATTTGAACTTGCATTTTCATTTGAAGATGTTACATACTGGTTCTGTCAATGTGTTAGCCTCCAAATAATATATACTTTGAACTTTCAAAAGTGAACAAACAGATGAACCTGAAAATTTTTTCCACTATAAAGTTATAGATTCCTATAGCACATATTGACTAAGTGCCTATCTTACAGTACTGACCAACTGTAGAGTCAGTAGCAAGCAAGACAAGAAACGCCTGCCACTACTCAGTGCTTCCTATCTAGAGTGATCAATGTCCAGTACTCCAAACTCCTTGAGAAGGTAATTTGTGAGTGAGATTGTGAAGAGGGGAAAGTAGCAAATAGAGCAGAAATGGAAAAACCTCATATATACATGCTGGAGAGAATAAAAAAAACCCACACCATGCGAAGAAAATGATGAGCAAGGACGTGAAGCCAAAAATAGAACCTCATAGTAACTAAAAACAGCAATACTGATGTTGGTTAACTGGACACAGTCTTAATGTTCATATAAATATATCATATAAAACATATTAATTCATATATATAAATTTAACCATTACAACAACTGAGTAAGTAGATTATCTGATGTCTGTTTTGAAAATAATGAAACATAGCCAAAAAGTAATTTTCTAGCCCAAATATTCTCAAGACAGGTGTCTTCTATCTCCTCAAAAGGCATATGGTCTTTACTCTTTGTGATCTCAGCAAAGTTCTTACAAAGACTTTTGTAACTCTCATCTATACTTTGGAAGAACAATATCTAAGGAGAGAAATTTGTCACAAAAGGCAGCACTTGCCCTTCGCACACTCCTGATTTGTGATTCATCTAAGTGGGATTTATGAAAATTTGCTAGTGGAGAAATTTTCTATGGATGCCATATCCTCCTGAGAGGAAGCTACCTGATAAGTTAACCTTGGATTGCTGCAAAATTTAGCTGCAAATCAATGTGTTAACCAACAAGATAACCACCTGCTCATTCTGATTTGTTCAGAGCTGAGGCCATGTCATGGTACTTCAGAGAGTAATTCTGAGATCATCAAATCTTACCTATCACTCATCCTCTAGGATTTCATGTACCAGTATTCTCCAGCCCTAGAGAAAGGAGGTAGGAGTCTGAGGTACATGAATGCTTATCTTCAGGGACTAGCTTCATGGAGACACAGTACATGCTGACAAATCTCTGTAGATGAGCTGGCCACCACTCTGAAAAATTATGAACATGTAAAAACCTTCTGCATTTACAAAATTGATTTTTCAGTTTTCAGTATCCTTTTTGTCCTTGCACCCTCCTACCAAAACAACTATTTGCAGACCTTTATTTGGAAAGCACAGTTGCTAATGCAACGTGTGCTAAAAAATAAAATGGGGTAAGTGGCTTGAAGGGAAACCTGTTTAGTCTCTCAGAGATCTGAGTGGAACTGTTAGTTACCAGGCCATGATCTTCCTCCTCAGGCATGTAGAGGATCCACCATGGCATGCCATTTTTCAGTTACTGTTAAGACATCAGAGTCCTTCCACTGATTAAGACTTAAAATGTGGTCAGCATTGTCACTGATAGAAAATATTGTCAGTCATGTTAATTTTTTTAAGCCACTGAATTTCTTATTTCCTTGATGTCCTTATTTCTTTCTTGTACACACACACACACACACACACACACACACACACACACAGCAATGATAAGGTTTTGTATCCCTTCATTTGAAGAACTTAATGGATAAGGGCAAATATTTTCTTATTATCAACCCTTATGTTTCCACCTTAAAGTTTCTTCATTATTTATATTTTAATTAAAAAAAGTATTTTTGACTCAAGCTGCCAGTTAGAAACTGCAACTAAATCTCTGAGAAGAGAAAAAGAACATACTTGTGCATACACTCACTCCTGAGAGTTAAGGAGACATGTGTGAGAATTAAAATTGGACTATCTTATCAACATTAATTGAGTTCAAATAGCAAAACTAAATTTTCTTTAGCCTAATTCTTTGTTTTATTTTGTTTTTTTTCCTTAGAAATAAATGATGATTAATAGGAAGAATGTGAATATCTCAGAACCAAATTTAACAGTAACTAGCATGTGTATATATTTTAATCATACAAGAATCAAAGATGGGCTTATATGTGAATGAAAAAGTTAGAAAGTAGAACTGGTCTACAGAAATTAGCTTATCAAAGGCACAGTGGCTGGGTTTGTGTTTGGGTAGAATAGATAGGATGGGACCTCTTGGCAATGGTAGAGGAAAGCAGATATGCCCATGGAGGGTATGGAGTTGGAATTCAGTATGCATGAAACCCTGTCATTAACAATATTGTAAATCACAAAGCTTCAAATAAGACAAATAAGATAAGGGTTGGAGCAATAGTATGGTGGATAGGGTGCTTTCCTTGCATAAGCTCACCTAGGACTGATCTCCAGTACCACATATAGTCTCCTAGAGTCCCTTCAAGAATAATCTATAAACACAGTGTAATCCCTGAACACCTCAGAGTGTGACCTCTAAAACAAAACAAAATTAGACTTTAAAAATGAAAGCTGCATAGGCTCTGGTTATGTATATATGTATGTATACACACACTTATATATATATATATATATATATATATATATATATATATATATATATATATATATATATGTATAAAATTGAATCATGGTGAAATATACAGGAACTTTTCCATAGTGAGTTTCATCATGCAATGTCTTCACCAATTTACATTCTCTCCACCAATGTCCCCAGTTTCGTTCTCATTTATCACCTTGCCCAGTCTATGTCAGATATTTTTTTCTCTTTTTCGTTTTTTTTTTTTTCCTTTTAGGCTCTGTGGTTTGCAATGTTACTGAAAGGGTATATTGCATATAACTTTACTTCCTTTCAACACCTAGTTCTTGTCCAGAGTGATCATTTCCAACTATCATTGTCATAGTGATCTCTGTCGTGACTGCACTCAATCCCCCCTTGTGGCTCAACCATAGACCAGTCCTTCTGGTTGTCTTTGGGTATTATTCTCACACTATTATTTTTAATATTCTGCAAATGAGTGAAGTCATTCTATTGTGTCTTCCACTGCACCCATGGACATCTTTTTTTGTGTGTGGTTTTTGGGTCACACCCGGCAGTGCTCAGGGGTTACTCCTGGCTTCATGCTCAGAAATTGCTCCTGGCAGGCACGGGAGACCATATGGGACGCCAGGATTCGAACCGATGACCTTCTGCATGAAAGGCAAACACCTTACCTCCATGCTATCTCTCCGGCTCCACCCATGGACATCTTTGAGAACAAGGCCTTCTCTTTTGATTTTCAATTTAGTCTCTGGAAAAATCTGACATTTAATATCACCTTTCCACCTTTCCTGGAGCACCTGCTAAATGTCAAGCTCTTTTAAAATAAGGCTTTCCCATCTTAGTTCTAGAGTCATTTGACCCAGTTTTTCTTTGTTGTCTGAAATCAGTGGCCTGCACACTGTAGAAGATTTTGTAGTACCTCTCTGGCCTCATCCCATTAAATATGAGTAGCAACATTCTTGATAACCAAGATAGTATCTTCAGATAGCTGCCAATCACCTCCTGGGGATAGAACCCAAATTACTTCTTAAAGAATGTATTTCTTCTTTGAGGAAATATCTGTTCATTTCTCTCCCCCCCCCATTTTTGGATGGAATAATAATAATAATATCCAGAGACAATAGAGATGAGGGCCAGTGGGACCATTCCACAGTAAGAAGGTTGATGCAAGGAGTACATAGGGCATTTAGGGCAGAGAAAAGACCACAATGACAATGATAGTTGAAACTGATAACTCTGGACAAGATCTGGGTGCTAAAAAGGGATAAAGTAATATGCATCAGACCTCTTCAGTAACAATAATGCAAACCACACTATCTAAAAGCGAAATGGAGAAAAAGAAAGGGGCAGGCAGGGAATAATGTGGAAGGAAAACTGGGGGCATTTGTGACATAAATGTGCACTGATGAAGGGTGGTATACATTGTATGACTGAACTCAATCATAAATAATTTTGTAAACATGGTGTTTAATGTAATTTAAAAAGAATGGAAGTTAGAGTGTTTGATTGTATTTTTCTTGGATAAATATTAGTAATTGCTTAAAATTCCATCCCCTCTATATCTCCATCTGGAGCTTTATCTGGGTTGATTATTATATTATATACATCTACACACACACATACACACACACACACACACACACACACACATGCACAGACACCTGCACATTCCCACAGCATTCATGCAGAGGAGGCAGTTGGTAAGAAGTAGTTTTCTATTTCCCATAGAATCAGTATAATTCCAGTAAATTGCTCACTAAATTTAATCTGTCACCTATGTTCCTGCTCAGATACAGCTAAAGCCTATTGAAATTGATTTTTGTGTCAGCAATGGAGCACGGATTCAGTAGGAATATGAAAGCTTCCCCTTCATTACCTGTCTTTCCCCCTACCTCTTATTACTTTAGACTTGGTGCATCCTAATTATATTTCAGTACTTCTCCTGATATCATTTTTTTTGTTTCAATTAAGGCTTATGGAGATTTGAGGACCCAATGGGAAAGGGTTCATTTATAATAGTATTGACATTAGGGCATAGAGTCAAGGGGTCCTTATTTATGTTCCCATAGCCCCACAAATAATAGCTAGGAACACAGAGGGTTTTTTTCCTTTTTTCTTTTTTTTGTGAGTGTGACACCTCGAGGTCCTTTTTCCTCCTGCAGAGCTGCAAACCTTGAGATCAACTCATGCTGCTGCCGCAGATGTTCTGTTATTAAGTGACCCAGATGCCTCTGTGGGTGGACCAGCCTTCTGTTGAAGTCATAAATTCAATGAAATGAAATGCAGTATTGCCCATTCTTCTTATTTTTTATCTATGGCCCTCTTGCCTCTAGTACCTCCTGGTGCAAAGTCAACCCTGCCCAGTCGCCACCACATGGTGATAAATCTCCAGCCAGAGGAGTCAGTGTTGTGTTGTAATTGACCACCCTGTGCAGAGCCTGGGAAGCAGCCATCATCTATCTTTCTCATCCACAGCTAGATGGTGGGATGGCATGAGCAAAGGGTCAGCCAGCAATCCTCAGGGAAAGACAGTACTGTCTCATATCATAGTCTATAGATAATGAATTATTGACTCCAAATCTTGAAAAAGTGAGCTGCTCTCCTCCAAGAACTCTTGGATCTGCCTTTTCTCCAGATTACTATGCTCCCAGGAAAGGGGGTAGTAGAATGGAGGCAGGGCAAAACCAGAGCTTTGCTGTAATGTCATGGCCTTCTTACTATGTTTTTCTCTCTCTTTCCCTTTGTTCAGGTAAACCCAGATTGTGAATGCAGAAATCTTTTTTTTAATAATAATATACTTATTTCAGCACCATGATTATAAACATGCTTACCCAACTGCAAACATGTAAAACAGAAATCTTATATTAAGTGTTACAGCGCTTTTAGAATTTGTCTAGCAGGCTTTCTGGTTGTTACCGGAAGCCCCCCCTCCCCACAAAAAATAACCTGATATCTTGTATTAGTTCTAATCTCCAGAGCTGAGGCTAGTGGCCTAGTGTGTTACTACATTCATACTTGAAAAAGAAAGCAAGAGAAAAATTTTCTTGAACTGAAAACTCCTATCAAACCACATATCTCTTAAAAAAATAGGGGCTGCTTCAGCAGTATTGGGGACCATTCTTGGTGATACTCAGTCCAAAAGGGTAAGGGGTGAGCTGTGGTACAAGACATCAAAATGAGAATCATATGCAAATATACCTCCTTTTTGAACCAGGCTACAGTTTGCCATTCTTTTAAACATCTTTTTTCTAAAAGATGTTTTCTGCTACTCTTACTATAAGCTTTTCCTCCATTTCTATCAGGCTTCTTCCAAGTGAAGGCCCTGATGGACTCCTGGCATCTTTCTAACTCTGTGATTTAAGGCCACTTATAAGCTTCATGATATATAGAAGTTGCATGTTTCCTGCTGTATAATATAGCACCTATTCTTTACAAGCTGCTATTCTAGGCAGTGTCGGTGGATTAAACAAACAGAACTCAGAATGAGTTCCAGTCTCTGAAAAACTTTTGGTTCAAGTATGTAGAAGTTATGTGCTTGGCCTACTGGAAATCCAAGGGTGCTGGGGATGAATATAACTGAAAAGAGAGAGAATTAAGTTCCAGGGCAGTTCCCACTGGTTTCTGTCAATCACTGAGTGATTAATCTTTTACAAATGGCATCAATTGCAATTCATCTATGTTCCTTCAAAGGACCACTGCCCTACCTACATACTATATAATCCATGTATTCTAAAACATGTATGTCTGGTTGTTCAGATTTCAAAGTAACAAATCGCACCTAGTCACCTTCAGTGAAAAACCAACAGAACTAATTATCTAGTTTATCACCAATCAATGAGAACCAACAGAAATAGTTTTTATTTGTAAAATTTAAGAATAATTCAGTAGTAGATTTTAATAATGCTTGCCCATACTTTTCTTATGGGGAGGGCACACCTGACAGTGTTCGGGCCTTGCTCTGGCTCTGAGTTCAGAGATCAAATCTGGAGACTTGAGCGACCATATTGGATGTCTATTATTCAGTGCAGGTAGGTTATTTGCAAGTACCCTATGCAACTCAATTGTCTCTTTGGCCCGCTCCTCCCAATTTTAATTCTCTAAGAATTACTTAAGTATTACTTAAGAGTAATACTGCTGACTTTCTGAAGGAAAAAAAAAGATTCACAATAATTTATACCCTTTTGGAAGTTGGTGTATATTTTATCCTGTTCTGAACTAGGAACCAGCTGTAGCTCCAGGTGCCACCCCACCTCAAGGGTAGAGCAGGCTGCAGCTTTGCAAAGATTCTGAACTCCCATCTCTAAGGGGTTAGTTTATGAGGAAAATTATGTAAGAAAGCCACAAATGATTGTGGTAATTCTGTGGTATGAATTAGATGAGAATCAGTCAGATATTGAATTTTATGTTCATTTTTAAGGTTGAGAGAGGAGGTTACTGAGAAATATGTTCTTTCTTGGCTACAGGCCATGGCCAAGCGACTGGTTCTGCTACTTTTTTGAGCTCTCATCACCCCGCTCGCAGCCTGTCTGCCTTGTCACTGCTGTCACTTCAGCTGCGAGTGCCTTTCCTGTGTACAGGAATTAGGCTCCCTGCCATAGAGACTGCATATATTAACTATTGTCTGCTCCAAATTATGACTGCTTGATTTTTACCCCTTTAATCATCCATTTTGATTTATAAACTGAGCCAAACTGGCATTCATGAAGACTGAGAAATCTTCATTTCTAACGAAGAAAAATGATGGACATCAGTCTTTTCTTCCTTATTTCCATGTCCATGTTTGAGCCTCAGTTCTTATTGGCATGGTCCTGAGCAATCTAGAAAACAATTTATTTCCTTCCTCCTTCTCAGATGTGCCAGAGGAACTTACCGTGAGTGGTGTGGAGAAGAGCTGTTGTTTTGAAATTATCCTACCTGCATATCTTTGTAACAAGACTAGTTCACTTGAGCAAGATTTTGTAAACTCTGACTAGTACAAGTAGGCTGAGGCAAACAGAGGCCACATTTAACTGGGGAAACCTTTGGAGTAGACACTGTGCCAGGCATATTCTGTAGAGTATTTGTGTTCCTCAATCACAAGGATCTTTGTAGTTTATAATACTGTCTAGTGAGCTTCTCTGTTACAAGAAAAGAAATATTCCTGTCTTGCCCAGATTGGTTTCTTTTTTCAATGTTTTTATTTAAATCATCATGGGATTCAAAATTAAAAAGTTGTTGATGTTTGAGTTCCAGACATACAATGTTCTAACATCCATCCCTTCACCAGTATTCATGTCCCACCACCAATTTCTTTCGTTTCCCTCTTGTTCCCCAACCCACTCATTCCATTCATCCTGCATTAAGGTAGACACTTCTTTCTAAAAGGAAAAAAGAAGAGAGAAAGAGAGAGAGAGAATAATGGTAACAAATAGGTTTCTTAACACTGCTATCATATTAATTATGAGTGGAAAATCAGCTCTCCCCTTTCCTCAGGGATGGAAAGTTCAAATCATTTTCTAGGTCTTCTGTGATCTTGCAGAAAAGGAAAATATATTGTTCTCTATTATAGTTTCAGAGAACTTCAGTCCTTAGATTTATCTTCCATCTTCCTATTTATAGATAAATTGCTTATAATTCTGGCACACAACTTCATTCCATCTGCTCCTATAGTCTTTTTTACTGGTTAGAAATGTGCGGGATGGGGGGAGAGCTTGATACAAACATGTAAATGCTGCTGGCTAAGAACCTGAATACAACTTCAGAACTTACTACTTCATTCAATCCATTATTTGGCAATTATTTATCTAATCTTTACTGTGCCAGACACTGTGGAAATCTGGAGGAAAATAGAAATTTGGTGCATTCTAAAATTCTTTTTGACATAACTGCCTGACTATCTCTCAACCTGACCCACCCAGATTTTCCATTAGCTTCACCCTAGAACAATTTGCCCCATCTCTCAATTAAACTTACAAAGAACATTATAAAGGCTCTTTGCCCACAATCTTTTCTATCTTTCTATATTTGGGCCTTTCCCTAGATGATCTTTTAAAATGAAAACTTAATGACTTTACACCTTCGATTTAAATCTTTGCAGCTACACATGAGTCCTAGGGAAAAGATAGATCTGCTCAAACTGGCCCTGTATGAACTCGCTAGACTTGCTTTAACAGTACTCCCTGCTTTTAGCTACTTAAAGGCTTCTAATACACATAGTGCAGGGCCTTTTGACATGCTATTTTCTTTATTTAGAGCAAAGTTTCTCAACCTGGGACCATAAGGCCCTTGGAATATCCCATGGGATCACAGATAAAAATCACATGGGTGGCCACAACATAATTCTAAAGGACCAAATATTAGAACAGTGTTGAGGGTACTCCAGAGGAAAGGTTATAGCAGGTGCTAAGTTAGGAGAAGGTTTGAGAAACACTTATCTAGAGTAAACTTCAGTGTCTGACCTTGTTATTTTATACTTTTAGGCCCAGGGATTTTAAATGCTTTATATACTCTAGTATAAGTATAACTCGGCTTATACTCGGGTCATACAGGTTATTTGATTTGGTGTGCATGCACTGAATCAAATGCACGTAGTCTCCAGTTGTTTTCTACTGTCTGCTGGAGGGGGCGGTGCTACAGCTCAGTCCACAAGTTGGGGCTGAACTAGGTGACCACCTTATACTCAGGTTGGCTTATACTCGAATATATACAGTATTCTTCCATTCGATTTCAAATATTTTATATTTGGGTTTGATCCCATGAGCACCACTGAACTGAACCCTGCTGACCACTGGATATGGCTACCAAAACTATACATAAAAATATATTTTTCATTAATACTGATATACATACTAGTAGATCAATAGAGTCTTTAATTAAGTACCCTAAGAAATAGATTTTGAGGACATAAATTTGTTTGTAGGAAGTCTTTTGGGGAATTCTCTCAACACCAACACTGATTGAACTGGGATCGAAGGAAGACAGCAGATTTATGCAGAGAGGGAGTTGAATGCAATTTCATGGAAAGAGCTTTTAGAGCTGGCATGGCCCTTCAAAGTTGTTTTACTTTGACAAAAAGGACATATATGTATATTTTTACATCACATACTGGCTGCTCCCTCTAGGTAAAGAGTATTAATTATGCAGGGGTCTTGCATTGGTCCAGCTGTTCTCTCTAGCTAATAGTAATTTCTGGAAAGAGATTCAGAATAGTACCTCTGGGGGCTGGAGAAATAGCATGGAGGTAGGGCATTTGCCTTGCATGCAGAAGGACGTTGGTTCAAATCCCGGCATCCCATATGGTTCCCTGAGCCTGCCAGGAGCGATTTCTTAGCATAGAGCCAGGAATAACTCCTCAACTCTGCCGGGTGTGACACAAAAACAAAAACAAACAAACAAAAAGTACCTCTGGTGTAATTCCTTTGTTATTATATGATCTACTTGCTCAATGTCAATCTGAAAACAACTCTAGGATCCTACTTGGACTCTTCCTTGTTGAAGAATTTTCCACCATTTAATAGTTGCAAGTGAACTCATCATTCCCCCTTCCATAACCCATTTTGTTTTCCCTCCCCTTGGTCAGTATCTTTGCTGGTCTCTGTTAGAGTGACCCAAACTTCATTCATAAGGAAGCAAGGTTATCGTGTCTTTCCCTGGTTTGATGATTTTTCCATTTACCAAAACTTCTAGGTAGTATATTTAAAATGTTCTTATCTTCTAAACCCAAGAGCAGAACAAGTTGATGGACAGATCTAGGAATTAATTAGCATGGTAGAACTAAGACTGAGTCTTCAACTCAAGACTTCCTAAGAATAAATTAGACCCTACAACTTGGAATGCAAATGGATTCATTTGAAAGTTTTTGTTTTGTTTTGGTTTGATTTGGTTTGGTTTTAACTCTGGTGACACTCAGGGTTACTCCTGGCTATGCGCTCAGAAATCACTCCTGGTTTGGGGGACCATGTAGGATGCCTGGGATCGAACCAAGGTCCCATCCTAGGTTGGCCATGTACAAGGCAAACACCTTACTGTTTAGCAACCCATTCAGGCCCCTGTTTTGAACTTCCTGAGCTGACAAAAACCCTATTTTCTTTGTTTGAAGACAAAGCACAAATATCAATACCCCAGCTAGTGAAGTGCACACATTCCCAGGGTTTAACCTCACCTAGCCTAGTTTTAACTTGAGACCTTGATGATTAATCACCCTTTGCATTTCATTGTCTTTTTTTTTTTTTTAGTATTTTAATGAGGCTCAGCAAAAGCTGTATACTTTCATTAAAGAAAAATAAACTTTTTTTTCATGGACTTCTTAAAAGTCTTAAATCATTAGATTTTAGGCTCATTGGATCAGTTCTTGTTTGTGTGCCAGTCAGTTAACATTTTCTGGGTGACACTTCCTTGGCATGACAGATACCACTGGTGGGACACCTGCTTTCAGTAGCAGTCACTCTTAAAGCCTGTCTTCTCCAGTCATCCCTTGCACCACAATCTTTTTTTATGATATTGGCAGAAATTTTTGTAGGGTTTTCTTAGAATTTATTTGTGTGACAAGAATATAGCTGTGCCAAGGAAGAAGGTTAATTGTAAATCTGTATCAACAAAGATCACAGTCATCTTGAGGAAAGATTAAGATCTGAATTAGTACTTCAGAATAGTCTTTGTTTAAGATGAGAAGGTGGTATCTTAGTACTTCTGTATCATTGCACTTGGCTGTGTGTCTCTGTGTGTTCTTTGATCAATACTCTATATGCTAAGGGTACTTTCTAGGAGCACCTTATCAGAGAGTTATGATAGCCACAGTCTTGAAGGGAGTCTCTTGGAGAAGCCGTGTAACATCAGTGATAGGTAAATATGAGAGGAACAGAGAGAAAGATGGCCAAACAGACACAGAGACACTGAGAAAAAAAGACACCTGATTATAGCATTCAGTCCCTGAAATAAAAGCTACCATTGTTACATAGGCTATGCTTTGATTTTTCTCTATATGATCTGTCAAATTTCCTTGGTTCCTGTGATGCACATTTTGAAAATAGCTATGATCAGAAGAGTAAGGATGCAATGGAAATGCTAAGATAGGGTGCTTACTTTGCAATTAGGCAAATGAAGAATTCTTCCTCAATAGAGAAGATAAAATTTAAGTGAAACCCAGAGACCAAAATCTAAAAATACTCTTCTTGTGTATGAGTCTTTCCGACAAAAAAGAATGGAGATGGTGAATAGAGCATCTGATTTTTTTCCACAACTCCAGTTTGCCAGTGTGCTCTGCTGGAAGCAAATTTCATTGACCTAGAAATGAAAGTACTCCTTCTCTCCCAGGCTAGCCTCAAGCTAGCAGCTCTAAGTCATCTTCCTGATGCTTAGGGGGAAAAAAAATCAGCAACTGCAAACAAAGCCAAGGCTTCCTGGCTCCTGCAGACAAAACTGTTTTTCTCGGCATTCATTTTAGAAAGAGGTAAAGGAACTATCAGCCTTGAGTGATTTCGATTTCACCTCAATGTGGAATTATTTTATATGGCACAAGAATAAGTATAGCACTTTACCTCAAATATGAGAAAAACGGTAGGAAGATGGACTGTAGCATGAGTTTGTAGGTGCATCAGAGGACTGGTTGGATGCCAGCGACCTTCTCTCGGGGACCCTTAGCGTTCACTGTTTGGAGAATTTGTTTTCCTCCTTCCTTGTGCAAAGCTTTTAAATGCTTTAGCATATGATTGACATTAGTCTTTGTTCCTGCTCTAATATCAGTCTTGTCTTTGTAGATTTAGTCTGTTCTTTCTGTTTTTGTTGATTATTTAGAAGGGGGAAAAACTCAATTTATTTTAAAGAAATGACTCAGCAACTGCAATCTAGAAGAACATTTTTCTCTCAATTTCAGTTTAAGTAAAAAAATTTAACCCATTGTCTTCCTTTAGAAATGTTTTTTGTTTGTGGCTCACACACAGTGCTGCTCAGGGCTTTCTCCTATCTCACAAATCACTCCTGGTGGAACTCAGGAGACCATATAGGGTGTCAGGGATTGAACCCTTGTCAGCTGAATTCAAGGCAAACAATCTATGCATTGTACTATTGCTCTAGTTCATGGAAATTTTTTCCTTGCCAGTTTAACTTTTATTTTTTGGTGGAAGGTATTTTTTAAAGATAATTTAAAATAGTATTTGTATTTATATTTTAAAGTTTTCTCATAAATGAAAATACATTAAATTAGGAATAATATTGTCATCAATCCCCAAATGTGCTTATAGTAACAATATTCCTCCTTTTGTACTGCATTAAAATAAAAATTAAAAAAAAATAACCCATGTAAAGCCAATTTTTTTATGTATATCCCAAGTTAAGTAAGTTATGGAAGGAAGATGCACATACGAATTTGGTTTTAAAATGTTAGTGAGGGGCCGGAGAGATAGCACAGCGGTAGCGCGTTTGCCTTGCAAGCGCTGACCCAGGACCAATGGTAGTTCGAATCCTGGCATACCATATAGTCCCCCATGCCTGCCAGGAGTGATTTCTGAGCAGAGAGCCAGGAGTAACCCCTGAGCATCACCGGGTGTGGCCCAAAAACCAAAAACAAAAAAAAGTTAGTGAGTTCAAAATATATCTTCGTTTTATATATATATGTATATATATACATATATACATATATATATATAGGGTTTAGGGACTTCAGAGTCTCTAATCAATTTATTTGTGGTTTTATGGATTTGCACAAACAATGAACATTCCTAGGGTGTCTAAGGATCTTTAGGTTGGTGAACTCCTGCCTATTCCCTTAAAACTGGGCTTCATTTGGATTTTAATTGTGCTTGACATTGCCTGATGGAAAAGGCAACTCTTGCTGAGTGGCCTCCAGCCTGGGATCCAAGTCCCCTTTGGTGTGACAGCTTTCTATTCCAGAGCTCAGATGCCTTGATCTGGTGCTTACTTGAGAAAGTTCATTATTCTTCCTCTAGACCAGTGGTTCTCAAATAGTGGGGCGCACCACATGGGGGGTGGGGCACGAGGCTCAGTAAAGAGGGGCGTGTTTGACTTCAGCAAACACTGTCATAACAAGCTAATCCCTGTGTTTATGTCTCTGTATGTCTCTGGAGCTGAGAATTGCTGTGCCCTGCTTCAAACCCCACTTCAAAAAGCTATGCATTGCAAAACGTGCTCATTGGAGCCATTCATCCAGACATCACCTCTGATTAAAAAAATCAGCTCAAACTATTTTATATATTTTTGTTTTGCAGGTTAAAGTTTTTTTTAATAAAGATACTATTTACAGTTGCACGGGGGGGGGGGCGTGAAAAATGTTTTCTTCTTCCTATGGGGGCATGACAGAAAATCATTGATAAGCACTGCTCTAGACTCAGTCTCACCAAAACTCAGATGCTGAAACTCACTCAAAACCCAAGGCAGTCATTTGTCAAATTTATTGAGAACTGTTATTTAGTTTGAAAGTGATTGATTTTTGTTTGTTTTTTGTTTTTGAGGCCACACCCAGTGGTACTCAGGTATTACTTTTGGCTCTTTGCTTAGAAATCGCTCCTGGCAGGCTCAGGGGACCATATGGGATGCTGGGAATTGAACCTGGGTCAATCCTGGGTTGGCCACCTGCAAGTAAATGCCCTACTGTTTTGCTATCATTCCAGCTCTGAAAGTGCTATTTGAAACAGAGTATACGTAACTCATATTTTTCTTCAGCATTACTTTTCATGATATTTATTACAGTGTCATGAAACATAAAATAATGTACCTCAAGTTTTAAAAGTTAACAGATAATAATCATTTAATTTCAAACTCAGAATTCACTAGTTTTGTGTTTGAAATGTAAAGTGAATTGCTTGCTTCCTGGCCTTCAGCCAGTACCTTGGGCTAGATTTGCTCAAGTAAAGACTGCTGATGGAAGGAAAGATTGAGGTGCTGATGTGCCCTTTTATCAAATTATTCATTAAAAATATTAAAAAATATTGCCTGTTTTGGAGCTGAAGTGATAATACAGCAGACAGAGCACTTGCCTTGCATGAAGTCAACCTTCTTTCAATTCCTGGCACCACCAGAAGTGATCCCTAAGCACCACCCCAAACCAAAACAAAACATCTCTCTCTCTCTCTCTCTACATATATATACACATATATATACACACATATATATGTATGTGTGTGTTTATACAAATTGATATATATTTACACTTATATGCATGTAACCTATTTCTTGAGGAGCTGATAATCAAGTGTTGTTCTCTGCTTCATATGAATACAATGGAGAGGCAAAGTAGTAAAAATGGAGGGGGATATAAAGGAAGGAGTGGAGAAAATTAATGATCCCTGGGCTAAATTAAATGGTAGAAACATTAACATATTTGTTCATGGCAGAGAGGTTGGCCCCTGCTCTCTAGCTCTTGCGTTGCCTAGCTCAAGCATTTAGCCATCCCATCTGGGTGTGACTCACAAGATGTGTCCCTGGTGTCATACAGCATGGGAAGGGTGGGGGGGGGTGGAAGAGTGTTTTGAATAAGTTAATAAAAATTTAATTAATAGTGTGTGTCTAGATAAATCTACCTCTGCTTTTGTTCTCTAGACCCATTTGCATGCATTAGTAGAGAAACAATCATTTTTCAAGTATGATTTATGGTTCTGATTATTAATACATTACTGTCCCAGAAAGAAGATACTGATTCTTTCATCAAGATCATTATTACCACATAACAAATTCTTCTTAGATTTTCTGGATTTCATTTCCTGGATTTCATGCAGTGATTCCAGTAGAGATCCCTGCTGCTGCTGCTGCTGCTTTACTATTGTGCGTCATTGATCTGTGCTCTGCAGAAAGTTAGTATTTGTGACCCCAGAGCACTAACTAGCAATATCAAAACCTTTCCATTTGGTCTTAGTGAACAGTAGATTTCTAAGGCTCCTTCATGCAGAATGAGTCGGTGGTAACTCAGGTGCTCAGTAATTTCATTTGGGCAGGTAGGAAACTGAGATGATAAAGTTCCTAACTTGTTTAAGGATTGCAAGCTGGGATTTGAATACAGCTGATCTTGGTAACTATATTATTCTGCCCAATAAAATTCATAGGTAAAATGTATATTTGAAATCATGCATAGAATACATTTACAAGTAAAGGGAATAGACCACTTTTATTTCTTTCTGAGAGACATACATAAATTTTAGATTTTCTCAAGGAACTGGGGCTGGAGTGATAGCACAGTGGTAAGGCCTTTGCTTTGTACGTGGCCAACACAGGAAGGACCAGATTCAAATCCTGGCATCCCATATGGTCCCCTGAGTCTGCCAGGAGCAATTTCTGAGCACAGAGCCAGGAGTAACCCCTGAGCACTGCCAGGTGTGACCCAAAAACCAAAAAAAAAGTTTCTCTTCTATAATTATTCCTTCACTTACCCTATTCTCTTCTGATTCAGTTCTGTGGTTGATATTTCAGTGTGGGTCCAAAAGAGGCCCAGTTCATGGAAGCCATTTCTTATGCATATAATGATATCCTAGGTCACAGATTCGTATTGCTGTTATTTATTTTATTTTAGACCATGCCCCTTAATACAAGGAGAAATAAACTATTTCATATGCATAAGAGTAAAATCAGGTCAAATTAAGGCTGTTATAAGCTGTTCAAATTCTTAAGGAAACAAAACTTTGTTCACATACTGCATATTTCTGGAAAGAAAATGTTTTCTCTACCCAAGACTAGATACCTTCTTTATATGTCTCTCAAGTATTTTTAAACACCTTTATTTTGGGTTTTGGGCCACATCCAATATGCAGGGGTTACTCCTGACTCTGCTCAGGGATCACTCCTGGTGGTCTCAGGATTATATGGAATGCCAGGGTTTGAACTTGAGTTGGCCATGTGTCAGGCAAATGTTCTGTATTACACACAGCCCCTCTATCACCTTTTAAAAAAGGCATAATCAAATTGTTCAATATTATCTTTTTTCATTTAACTAAATTTCATTGTGAAAAGAAATGGATGCTTTGCAAAATAAATATTAAGTTGAAATTGATCTTTAAAACATTTGGCATTTCTGTGTGTGTGTTTCTATTGATCCTAATGACAAACAGTATTATATAGTTGTAACTTAACTAATATTACTTATCTAAACTGTATATATATAAACTATATACTAAACTATGTATTTTTTCTAATTCCTAACAGGGCCGTCATGTCAAAACAGGCCAGCTTGCAGCCATTAAGGTTATGGATGTCACAGGGGTAATGTATCTTTATTTTGCATCTCAATATCTGTATCTTTGTAACAAGAACTTAGTAACAAAAAAAATTAGTTTCTAGAAATCATATCTTTGTTTAAGGTTTTTTTTTTGTTTGTTTTTTCGGGCCACACTCGTTTGATGCTCAGGGGTTACTCCTGGCTAAGCGCTCAGAAATTGCCCCTGGCTTGGGGGGACCATATGGGACGCCAGGGGATCGAACCATGGTCCTTCCTTGGCTAGCACTCGCAAGGCAGACACCTTACCTCTAGCACCACCTCGCCAGCCCCAAGAAATCATATCTTTGTAAACACTTAAGAGAAGAAAGGATTTCTTTTCTTTCCTTCCTTCCTTCCTTCCTTCCTTCCTTCCTTCCTTCCTTCCTTCCTTCCTTCCTTCCTTCCTTCCTTCCTTCCTTCCTTCCTTCCTTCCTTCCTTCCTTCCTGCCTCCCTCCCTCCCTCCCTCCTTCCCTCCCTCCCTCCCTCCCTCCCTTCCTCCCTTCCTCCCTTCCTCCCTTCCTCCCTTCCTCCCTTCCTCCCTTCCTCCCTTCCTCCCTTCCTCCCTTCCTTCCTTCCTTCCTTCCTTCCTTCCTTCCTTCCTTCCTTCCTTCCTTCCTTCCTTCTTTTTTCCTGCCTTTCTTGACCCACACCCTGCTTCTGAGCTCAGGCATTACTCCTGATTGCTTAGAAATCACTTCTCGCAGGCTCGGGGGACCTTATAGGATGGCCAGGGATCAAACCTGGGTTGGTCACATACAAGGCAAACACCCTACCCAGTGTGCTATCACTCTGGCCCCTAAAAAGGATATTTTGACCTATGTTTGAATAAATAATCCAGACTACAAAGACAATGAGTAAATTGTTCTATTAAAGTAGATGCCTACCTACACAATGCCTTATGTAGTTAGAGGGAAAAATGTATGCCAATAGCTTACATGAAGACAACCAACAATATCTGCATGTAAAGATAGAATATGGATTTGATGGCATTAAAAATAATAATGAAATTACAAGGAACAGATGGGTCTTATAGCTTTCCCCATGCTAATTTAACTTTGGAGTAGATAGCTCTAAATCTTAACATGAAATGTTGTTTCCCCTCAACCATATTGACCATCAATCACAATAACTAATATATTCTTATTATTGAAGAGCAACAATGAAAAGAAATTTTTGCCTTTCAATTGATCAAAGCTGTCTATTGAATAGATTTATTTTAAATACAATATAATGCTTTTAACCCTTTTTCTTGTTCTTTTAAAATATTTGAATGCTTTTCACGAGTTGAGAGTAAAATTCAGACCTGAAGACTCATTGGACATCCAAAGTATGTTATTAATTTTTTATTGTCCTAGGAATTTTTCTAAGTCTTGTCTACTGCACATAAAAGCTAAAAACCCAAAGTCCTTTTTTCAATCCCGAAGTAAATTATTTAATGTAAAACTAATTGTGTCACATAAAAATACTAAGATATAATAATCTTTTTTAAATTTTATTTTATTGAAACTATTGCGATTTACAAGGTCCTCATAGTTGGGTTTCAGACATCCAATGAATTAGTGCCAATCCCACCACTACTATCAACCTCACTCCACCAATGTTCCCAGAGTGTATCCCATAACACCATTCTTTGCTTCTCAGCCTGCCAGTTCGAACAGGCCCATTTTTAAGTTTAATTGTTAAAATTTGGGTCTCTCAATTTCAGTGTTACTGATTTTGGCTTGGATATTTAGTTCTGCCCCCCCTCCTTTTTTTTTAATCTCTACCAATGGACCTAAGACTACTTGGCCCCTGGCCCCATACTTTCATATTTGTGTTTCTTCCTTCTCTTCATTATACTCTGGGGCCAAGGGAGTTCAAGACAACTCCATTTAGACCATTGAATTTCTTCATGGATTTATTCTAAATACCACTTATAAGTGATATCATTCTGTATTTATCCTTGTTACTTCATTTAACATAATATTTTTAAGTTCCGTCCATGTTGCATCAGGTTGCATGGTTTCATCATTCCTTACATCTCCATAATATTCCGTTATATACATATACCACATTTTCATGATCCACTCATTTGTTGTTGAGGATCAGTGGTACTAACTCATCTATAAATGTTTGATGAAACTCACCCATTATAAGAAAGGTTCACTGTACATCAGACTTAAATCCAACCTTTTCTGAAATCAGTTTCTTATTTATTTTCTTACTATAAATAATATTTTGGTGTGCTATCTTACAATATTAAATTTACTCATTTTCATTTATACCACACATACTGCTTTCATTTCCTTAATTATTATTTTTACTGAATTCTGTTTTTGTTTGGACCATACCCAGCAATGCTCAGTAACCACTTTTAGCTCTATGCCAAGGACTGCTCCTGGCTATGTTTGAGGATGAGGACTGTATATACAGTTCTGGGGACAGAACCAGGCCTCACACATGCAAAGCATGTGCTCAGCCCAGTGTATCGTTTCAGCTCTGATCTTTAAATTAAATATGGTTGTAACTGTAAAATATGCAGTTGACATACATAAATTAGTACTAAAAGTAGTATTTTTACCCTTATACATTATTTTCATTTCAAACTCTGAAAGTAAGGTCTTACATTAAATGCCAATTTTTTTTTTTTTTTTTGGTCTTTTGGATCTCACCTGGCAGCACTCAGGGGTTACTCCTGGCTCTACGCTCAGAAATCACTCTTGGTAGGCTCGGAGGACCATATGAGATGCTAGGATTTGAACCACCATCCTTCTGCATGCAAGGCAAACACCTTACCTCCATGCTATCTCTCCGGCCCCAAGTTCCAATTTTTTATTCATTCATATGGGCTTTATGACTAAAAGTTGTATATGGATTTTATTAATTAGGTTTATATTCTGCAACTTAATAAAAAATTTAAAATTCCCCAGTCCTAAGTGTGATGTAAATGTTTTGCTCTCTTGTGTTAAAGAAAGCTAGAGTTTTCAGCCCAGAGACATATTGTGGAAGCAGAATGGCACAGTAGAATGATGTTTCATTTTCCTTCTCTCTAATTCTAATGCTTGACTAATGTATGACTAATGTTACAAGTAAGGTCAAGGTAGGTTGAATTAGCATTAATTGCTTTCTTTGGCAAATCTCCCCAAAATAAAATATGGGAAGATTAGGTAGATAGAAATTGAGTATTTTTCGGAAAGCATTTCTTTTCTTTTTCTTTTTCTTTTTTTCTTCCTAGCTCTATTTAAACACCCTGATTTACAAAGTTTTACAAAATACACTTGCTTGGACATTCAGTATTTCAGAACCAATTCCACCACTAGCGAAATCTTCCCTCTTTGTCGCAGTTTCTCGTCAATCCCCCAAGCCTAAATTATTTATTTTATAAATTTATTTTTATCAGCACTATAATATATAAGGCACTAAATAATTTAACAAAAATGGTAGTGAAACTATCCAAAAATAGCTTTGTAAAAGAAAATTTCTGAATATTTTTATATCTCACAGTGATTTTAATTCAAGCCATTGTGTACAGATTTACTGAGTTATTTGCTGCTAGTTGAACCTTCTCTGTCATTGCTGTTGCATATTAGACTGTGTGGGCTTCTATGTTATTTTCCCATCTAATTTTTATAGCTCTTCCTGAGATATCAGTATTATAAAATTTGGAAATCCATGAATTTGCAGGTCTAGGAGCTTCAGGATTTGTAGAACCTGGGACAATTCTTGTACTAACCACACACACACACACACACACACACACACACACTGAGGATTACCCAAAGTTTTTAGCCTGAATGTCAGTGTACCTGTGATTTCTCTCTTTTACTACATTAGTCATGAAGCTGCATCATTTAATATGGTGAAAGCTATAGGGAAACAGTTGTGTCGGCTGTTGGGGCTAGAACGCTTTTCAGAGATATCTGTCTTTTTGTTTTGTTTTGGGTCACACCCGGTGGTGTTCAGGGGTTACTACTGGCTCTGTGCTCAGAAATTGCTCCTGGCAGGCACAGGGGACCATATGGGATGCCTGGATTTGAACCACCAGCTGCTTGTAAGGCAAATGCTCTACCGCTGTGCTATCTGTCCGGCCCTCAGAGATATCTTTCATCTACAACTGTTCTACATCAGCTTTCATTCACTATATTTAGCTGTAAGGGATGCTGAACAGTATAATTTTTTTCTCACCAATTTCTCCAACAATCTGTAGTCTACTAATAAAAAAAGAAGGAAGAATAGAAATTGGTATTACCAATTAATAGTGTCTGCTGCATAAATCAAAATCAGATTCTATGAGTCTATATAGAAATTCATTGTAAATACGTAAACCTTTTAAAAAGCTCCTACTACAAAGCAGAATTTATTTTTGCAATTGTACTGAAGTCCTACTACTTTATTTTTCTTGAAAGAGTAGGCTCTTTATATAGTCTATTCCATTTGGCCATTTAGTGACAAATGGTTATAGATGGAGTTCAAATATTCATTTTAATTTTTATTTAATAACTGTGATTTCAAAATTTTCAACAATTGGGCTTTAGGCATACAATATTTTGACAGCAGTGACAAATTTGGCTTCCTCAGGCCACTTCCCCACCTGATCCTCCCCCTACATCTCACCTTGACAGGCACATTTTAAAGTTCTGTGATTATAGTTTATATCTAATGTTTTCAGTGTTGTTAATTCTATGCTTTGGATAATAGCTGTACAACTTTCCTACATCACTAGTATAACTGGGGCCATGGCCTGTCTCCCATTACTTCCCTTTCTCTTCTTCTTTCTTCTCACCCTTTATTTCTCTCCTTTTCTGTTCTCCCTATACTCTGGGGTCAAGACTGTTCTAGGCATCCCCCTTTACATTACATTTTCTCATCCAGCTATCCTATATAACACAGGTAAATGAGGTCATGCAGTGCCTTTCTTCTTCCGGCTTACTTCACTCAGCATAATATCTTCTAGTTCCAACAAGATTGCAGTAAATTGCATGATTTCATCTTTTCTTGCAGCATCATACTTTCCCACCAAGATATTCTTTTCATGAAATTCTACTTGGGTAAACCTGCAGAACTATGATTGAGCCCTACTACCATCATTAAACTCAATATATAGCTGTAAATAATGTCTATTGATGCAGAAAGTATGACCTGACAACACAAAATATTCTTTTCTTATTTTCTGATTCTATTTTTGAGACCTTTTTTAAAATTATTTTGGGGCCATACCTCGTTAGGGAGACCTGGACATACTCATGTATTGTGCAGATCATTCAGGAATGACATTTGCATCTCTTGTATGTAAAGCATGCTTGTTGAGCTGTCATTCTTCTCCCAAATTTTAAGACCATTTAGTCAGAGAATTATTTACAATTATTGCCATACCACTTTGTTTTAGTTTTGTTTGGTTTTGGTTCCCTCCGAAGTGTTTAGAGACTTCCAGGGCCACAGTTCTTTGAAGCATGCAGTGCTAGAGATCAATCACAAATCTTCACAGGTAGGTTTTTGTTCCTATCTTTTGAGCTATATTCTCACCTGCTACCAAAAACTTATATATGTATTTATTACAGAGCAAGTATTTTCACTGCATGGAGTGACAATTAGCTTTTCTATTTTTTTATTTTGTTTTTGGGTCACACCTGGCAGCGCTCAGGGGTTACTCCTAGCTCCACGTTCAGAAATTGCTCCTGGCAGGCTCAGGGGACCACATGGGACACCGGGATTCGAAACAATGACCTTTTGCATGAAAGGCACACACCTTACCTCCATGCTATCTCTCCAGCCCCGACAACTAGCCTTTCTAAACTGAGTTTCAGGAGCTGATTAATCCCTGCAGAATAATTATTTAAGTCGCTATTTTCTTTTTTTTTTTTCCAAGAATGCTATAGAGCTACAACCATTTTTAGTGCATAAAAGAGAATTCCTTGCACGCAATGGATTCTTTCTTGTATTTCTGCTTAATTCTCCCAGGGAAACTCTGAAAGGGCTGTGGATAGTTTTACTGATTTAAGCACATTACTGACCATTACAAAGACCAACATAGATACACATGTAGGAAATGGTTTTCTTATTTCCTATGGTATCTGATATGGCTACAAATAACTTCTGTATCAGCCCCTTACACATCATAGTCAGCATAAGATTTCCTTTGAGAAACTCATGTGGTACACTTAGAAACCAATATATTTCATTTTGCCATTCTTTTGTGTATTATGGAATGCCACAAAAGCTTCTTACCAATTATAATTGTGCTCATTATAGCTGCTCTGTTAAAATTTGAGATGAATTCTCAAAGGTCATCTTTGTTAATTGTTTGATATGATTACTGCAGTTACTATAGTTTATTATAATGAAATTGATAGCTCATAAGTCTGATACCAAAATTATTGTTTATACTCTACATAAATTTCTTTTTTTTTGTAGAAAAAACACAAAGAGATCTGAGTAAAATGTTTGAATCCTTCCAATTTTAATATTGAGATACTTGCAAATTTGCCAACATTTGCTTCAGAATTGCTTCTTAAATTCAAATTTAGTATTTGAAGTTGTTTTGGTTCCTGTCATAATTATGAGAATTTCTGCTTTTCATCACTTTCTGAGAATTTTGTTCTAGCTAAGTTTGTGTATTCTAGATTTGCCTATAATATTTGTAAAAAATTAGATTCTCAAGGTGAACTACCAACCTCCATGGCCTGGAGTATTACTGAGAAATGTGTATTTCTTAAGCCTATGTTAGATTGTTGGCTAAAGCCTCAGAGGAGTACTCTTCATTGGGGGGGTAGGGGGTTTCACATCTGGCGGCGCTCAGGAGTTACTCATGGCTCTACACTCAGAATTTACTCCTGGCAGGCTCAGGGGACCATAGGGGATGCCAGGATTTGAACCGGGGTCTGTTCTGTGTTGGCCACATGCAAGGCAAATACCTTACTGCTATGCTATTGCTCCAGGCCCAGGAGTCCTCTTCTAGGTCTTAATATTTAATA